>NC_037342.1:83643746-83956961 GCF_002263795.3 Bos taurus | reverse complement strand
AAGGACTGCACTTCAAGGGATGCCTGCTATTCCAGCTCAAGCAACAGATACTAAAGTGCAGATCATTGTCCTTTCTTGAAAATAATCAGCAGTTTGTCAACATATGTAACATTCCAGAGCAATCCTTGGGATGCAACTCTAGAAACAGGTTAGGCCCTCTTTTTTGCCAAGCCCTGCGATAAAATACAAATCAAAAAAAGAAAAATAGCATCGGTTTTGTCAGGACTTCCTCATCTTTTCTTTCTGGATGGCAGGAAGCAGACATTGAGGCCAGATGACTGCAGGATTAAATTGTGAACTAACATTGGGTGGGGTGGAAGCTCATCACTCTAGGAAGAATGTGGCTCAATTAAACAGACTTTCATTCACTTCATGTACATAGGTTATATAATCCTTTGTTAAGGAATTCAATAAGTTATACTTCCTTACACCTTCGCAATCTCTTGGTTTACACGAATGTCAATTCCTAGTCCAGCACTTATACAATCAGTGGTACAGGTAGTAACAGTGCATAAATGATGATGAGCAATGACAGGAAGTTTATTTATTCTCTGTTTCAATTCTTGATTTTTTATATAATTTTTTATAATATACTTACAGATGTGAATATTTTAGTGGCATGTATAAAGACACGTTGAGTAGTGCTATGATAACTCAGTGTTGGCACAATAATTATCATGGTTATTACGTCTTTTTCATATATTCCTTTTGAGACTCTGTTCCATTATACATTATCATAAGATATTCAATACAGTTTCCTAAACTGTACAGTAGGTCCTTGTGGTTTCTTTCATATACAGTACTATGTATTTGTTAATAATTCAATCAAAAACTGGCACACAAATATTCATAGTGACATTATTCACAATAGCTCAAAGGTAGAACCCATTCAAGTGTCCATAGGTGAGTGATTGAATATGCAACACAGGGTATATTCAAAAGCTTGAACAGTATTCTACCATACAAAAAAAATTAAATGGTGCTGCCACTGTGCAAGACATCACAGAAATTACTCCAAAACTAACACATGGAATAAATTCATAGTTTGACTCTAATTCATGCTGTGTACCCAAAAGGTATGGGAAAAGGGGCTGAAAAAATGCATGCTTCTGCAGTCATAGTCACAACAGCATGATTCACACTGGCCAACAAACAGAAGCAATCTAAGTGTCCATGGCAGCCCACTCCATAAACAAACTGTGGTAGACACGCAATGGAATATGATTCAGCCCTTCAAAGTCGGTAATTCTGACAACACTACAATGTGGATGAACCTTACGGTCATTATAGTAAGTGAAATAAACCAGACCAAAAAAGGACAAACATTCTGTGATTCCACTAGTATGAGATATCCAAACAAGTCAAATCCAAAGCCAGAAAAAGCAGAAAGTGATCAAAGACAGTTCATGTTTCACGGACCCCAGTTTCCCTTGGGGAAACTGACTTCCCATGATATCGCCAAAACCAATTATACAAATAACTGGAAGCCATATCCAATCAAATGAATGTAGACATAATTTTACAGTTTACACCAACCTCATTCAAACTTCTCAATAGACAAAAGGCAAAACTGTATCTATGGTACCTCAGCTTTGATTAAAACTGTGTCTACAGTACCTCAGTTTTGTTTATCAAATTTAACAAAAAAAAAAACTAAAGTCTATCCAAAAAGGATATAAAATATATATAACATGAACTTTAAAAAATAAGAAATTTAAACTGTGAAAAACCTTATTCACAAAACTTAAACACAAGCCACAGAAAAAAATATATTTACAAAATACATATCTGGTAAAGGATTGTACTCCAACTATACCAAAAAATCTAAAACAAACAACCTCATTAAAAATGTATAAATCTAAACACCAGGCCTATGAAAATATAAAGGTAGTAGATAAGCATATCAAAAATACTCAAATTCACATATCATTAGGAAATTACAAACTAAAACAACACTGAAGTAACACTGCACACCTATTAGATCCAGTAAACTCATAAAAGGGGTGGGGGCAGGGCTTCTCTGGTGGCTCAGTGGTAAAGAATCTGCCTGACGATGCAAGGCACTCTAGTTCGATCTCTTACCCAGGAAGATCCCACATGCCACAGAGAAACATAGCTGGATTTTTCCACAGTTAAACAAGGCTCACCTGTGACTGAATACTACACGTCTAGCACTTAGTAAACAGCTTTGGAAAAGTGTCCAGACAAAAAGTATCACAATTACACACAACAGCTCTACTTGTAATAACTAAAAACTTTCAAATATCAGGATGTCTTCAGTAGATGACTGTGTAAACAAATTGGGATACATCCAAAGTGAAGGGGAGCAAATGCTACCCCAAAATATACCACTTCAGCATGAGAATTAGTTGGACCTAATTAACTTTTTAAGAGGACACATGATCATCTTTGAAATCCAAGTTCAAGACGGCTCTTCTGTGAGTCACATTTACCAGAGAAATCTCATTTCAAAGGAATCCTCTGTATATACCAGATAGAAGGATGACAGACAGTCTTGTGAAACTTTTTTTTTTAATCAATAGGGAAAGCTAAGACATACATCTCTACAACAACCATATCCTTCCTTTCCTTTGGTTTTATTGTTTAATGTTTATTTGTTTTTTTTATTTGGCTGCTCCAGGTGGACCTTCGTTGAGGCAAGCCAGATATTTAGCTACAGCATGCAAACTCTTCGTTGTGGCATGGGACATCTAGTTCTCGGATCAGGGAATGAACCTGGGCCTCCTTCTTTGGGAGTGTCCAGTATTAGCCACTGGACCACCAGGAAGCCCCTGTTTTGTGTTTAGATGAAGATGGTATCTAAGGTGATATCTTGGGCCACTTCAGTCACTGACTCAGTTTCCTGAGTTTCTCCAAAGCACGCACAAGGTACACATTAAACTGGTTTGCAAAACAAGTAAAGGTTGTTTACTACAATATTGTATGCTTACAAATATCTAAATGGTAAATGGCATATTATTTGGTTTTAATTACTATGGGGGAAAAAAGAATGCAGGATTCATACATGTTACAACATGAATAAACATGAAAACCATCTTTAGTGGAAAAAAAAAAAATCCATATAGAAAAGGCCACCCAGATCCCATATTCACCATGTCTGCTTTAAATCCATCAAGTTTGTCCAAATAACTGAAAATCTCAGTAACACTCTAAACAAAGAAAAAAGGATGAGGATGCAAAAGAAGATATAGTCATACACTTGAACAATTGCTAAAAGTGGAAGTGGGGCTGTGGATTACATTATAATGTAGAAACCATATGATTTCCTGATATTGGAGGTTATGTGCTGATTCTGCAGGAGAAGGCACCCCTTTTGGATAAAATACATAAACTATTTTAGATGATGTGGCAAATGTGAGTAATTTTTCCCATTGCTAGGAGTTCTCCATACATTTGAAATTACTGGAAAGTAAATTATGTTTCAAAACAACCATGTCAATACCACAAAAGAAGTTCAGAGTAGATAGGCATGAAACTTTCTTATACAGGCCAAGACTTACCCAGACGAAGTTCAAGGGAAGCTGTGATGCTCACTGCCCTTGAAGGAGTCCACATGGAATGAAGAACTACTGTGGGAAGTCTACTAGTAACCACCATGTCTTGGGTCCTCTGGATGACCTATTGCAGGAGAAACAGATTTAACAAATAAAATGTTTCACATAACTTCACAAAAAGTTGTTAGACTACATTCAGTAAAGCTGAATCATTTCGGATCAATTTACAATCATATAAAATACTATCATTTACAATCCCAATCAATATACAAAATCACTTGCATTTCTATACACTAACAACAATCAGAAACAAAAATTAAGAAAATCCCACTTATAATTGCATCCAAAAGAATAAAACATCTAGCAACAAACTTAATCAAGGACATAAAAGACCAGTAGTCAGAAAACTAGAAAGCACTGATAAAGAAACCAAAGAAAACACAAACAAACAGAAAACTATTCCACACTCATGCACAGGAACAATGAGGAATTAAAATGTCCATTCCAACCAAAGTCATCAACAAATACACTGACTGCAATCACAAAATAATATTCAATGGCATGTTTCACAGAAATAGAAATATTCCCAATATTAGACTGCTAATATTGAATGGACCTTAAACGGCCAAAAAGACTCTGAGAAAGAAGAACACAGCTGGAGGCATCTTCCTCTCCCACTTCAAACTACATCACGGACCTGTAGTAACCACCACAGTGACGAACTGGCAGGAACACAGGCACATGGACTCCAGGAAAGAATAGAGAGCCCAGAAATGAACCCATATGTACGTGGTCAGTTCATGAAAATCAAACCAGGAACGAGCGACGAGGAAAGGATAGTCTCCTGAAGGAACAGTGACAGGAAAACTGGCCACCTACACTAAAGAACATCACTGGTCATCCTCTAGATCATCTAACAGAAATTAACTAAAAACCCACCGTTTTGCACATGGAGCTCTTTCCCTGCTGAGTCCTTTGAGATGGACTTCCAGTCAGCCCTCAGCTGGACACAGGAAACGTCTACTTGGTCCTCATTTTTTCCCTCTTGCAGCACCTCCCTGCTGGTGGGCACTGAGGCAACCCTGCTCCTCTCAGCCTGGATGCAGCCCCATTATCCAGAAGCCCGAGTCCTGGCGGTCCTGAGGAGACACAGCTCCCGTCAGTTGGTCACCGAGCCCAGTCTGAAGGCAAAGCGTCCTGCACCCGTGGGTCAGAGTGGGTTCTGGCGCCCCCTGCAGGCCGCCAGAGAAGAGCAGGCAGCCCCGCGCTCACAGACCTCAGAGGGCTCACCCAGAAATAACTCTGCTGTGAGCATTCAGACTGGAAGCCCAACCTGAAATGGAGCAGAATAGCTCCATGACTCTCCTCAAAACATGGCTAGGGAACAATGAGAGCCTGGATGGAATGCAGCCATAAAAAGGAACCCATTTGAGTCACTTCTAATGAAGGGGATGAACCTAGAGCGTATTTAAACAGGAAAGTCAGTCAAAAAGACAAAAACATGGAATCGAGAAGGATGGGTCTGACGAGTCTGTTCACATAGCTGCAATGGAGATGCAGACATAGAGAACAGACTTACAGACAACGGTGGGGAACAAGAGGGAGAGGGTGAAATGAATGGAGAGAGCAGCATGGATGCATGTACACCAACATTTGTAAATAGACAACCAGTGGGAATTTGCTGTATGACTCAGGGAACTCAAACTGGGGCTCTGTAATAACCTAGAGAGGTGGGAATGGGTGGGACGTGGGAGGAAGATTCAAGAGCAAGGGGACAAAGGTACACCTATGGTGAATTCATATTGATGTATGACAAATCAAACCAATATTGTAAAGCAATGATCAACCAACTAAACATAAATAACTGTTAAAAATAAAACATATGAAATGAACATAAACACAAACTGCAACAAGGCAATTCCATTTAAAAAACTATAAAAATTTTAGAAAACAACAAAAGATCTACATGACCTTTGGTCTGGTGATCAGTTCTAACACACGACAAAAAAGCCAACTTACCGAATTATAAATATAAATTATTTAAAACATTGACTTTTATAATGTTATACATTTACTCTGTGGAGGACCTTACTCGAGAGAACCAAAAACAAACTGTTAAATGAACCACTGACCACCCACCCTTGCCAGGCAACAGAGAAAAGAAAACACTTGCTGGAGTCATCTTACAACAGGAGGTCCTGGTAAGGAACAAGGAACTAACAAGTTACCACCAACCAGAATTCTGGAGAGGTCAAAAGGAGATGGGAGACTCCAGTTCAGAGGTCCTACCAACCTCCCAGGATCCTCCTCACTGGAATCCACCTCAGCTGAATGATGCATGTGCCCCCAGGAAGGATCCCGATTCAGAATGACTGGCAAGAGACAAACCAGAAACTAACCCAATGACTATAAAATCTGAGACTGTGAGCCACGTGGCAGAGCAGTTCTCTCCATTTCCCTCACCCTCCTGCCCTCCGCCCCAGCATCCCTTCCCAATAAAGCCTCTTGCTTGGACGGCACTCCTCTCCTCAGACAACGCATTTCCAAGTATCAGACAAGAACCCACTCTCAAGCCCTGGAAGGGATCCCCCTTCCTTCGTCAAAAGCAATACCCAGGAGAAAATATCTTAAAAACGCTATCTTGCAGAGAAGGAAATCGGAGAAGGCAATGGCAGCCCACTCCAGTACTATTGCCTGGAGAATCCCATGGACAAAGGAGCCTGAAAGGCTGCAACCCTGGGGTCGCTAAGAGTTGGACACGACTTCACTGAGCAACTTCACTTTTCACGCATTGGAGAAGGACATGGCAACCCACTCCAATGTTCTTACCTGGAGAATCCCAGGGACAGAGGAGCCTGGTAGGCCGCCGTGTATGGGGTCACACAGTCAGACACGGCTGAAGCGACTTAGAAGCAGAGAAGGAAATGCCACCACCTCCAGTATTCTGGCCTCAGAAATCCCAGGGACAGAGGAGCTTGGTGGGCTACAGTCCAACAGCAGGGCATTTCTCAGGGGAGGAAACAGTCCCAGGAAAGTTGAGGCACTCACCAAAAGCCCGAGAGTTTTTTATAGCACAGCCAGAACTGTGGCTGAGGATTCCCAGCTGCCAGGCCTCTTGATCCTGGCCTCTTTCACTAGATACATGTGTGGAAAACTAAAATCTAAAATATGCCCTGGTGGCTCCGTAGTAAAGAATCCACCTGCCGGTGCTGGAGATACAGGTGTGATCCCTGCTATGGGAAGTTCCCCACATGCACGGAGTCCCCGTGTGCAGAATGCCCAGCCTGTGCTCTAGAACCTGGGCAGGTCGACGCAACAATCTGCGGGGCTGTCAGCGAGCAGAACTGCAGACTCTTGAAGAGCCCCTGAGCCTGTGACGCCCACAAGAGGAGCCATCCCTGCAGTGAAGGAAGCCCGGACCCCACTGGAGTTGGGCTCCCAGATCTCACCAGTAACTAGAGAAGGGGTCAACATGATAGAGCAACTCACCAGGCCAACTAATTTCGTTTCTCTCCTTAAAAATTGCATATCGAAAAAGATCTGAACAGGGAATTGTCAAGGAACGCTTTGAGAAAACAAACCCATTCATAATGGTAATGATTAAAATAGACACCCGGGTCCATTGAGGGTATACTAATAGAAACTATCAACCAAAACACACTCCAGAACTGGTTATGCATGCAGAGCCCCCTTTAGAAGACAGTCTGACAGGTTTTTTTTCAGTAACCACATGGGACAAGCATTGAATTCTATACATGACATGTGGTGGAAGCCAGGCATCTTACCCTTGGAATGGGAAGTTACAGATAAACAAAAGGAAAGGTTACAATATCCATGTCCTGGTGGATCCGGTGAGAGACATCATCACAAGTTACCTTTAACTGAATATGTTCAAAGGTAAGCTGGAATATATATATATCCATGTATTGTCAGCTGAGCATATTTAGCTCCTACATGTATGTTTTAAATATCATTCTCTAATAAAAGGGAACAGGAAACGTCCCTGATGGCCCGGTGGTAAATGTCATGCGAGTTTATGTTCCTCGGTTCTTTGTCTCATCCCAACAAAGATTTGGAGCGACGGACATTAAAGCCCTTGTCACATCACAGCTCTCTGGTCTTGGACAAACCATGTTATAGCTCTTAGGCAAATCAGTGTTACAGCTCTATTTTATTTAGAAGATAGCAGAAGAATCCATCCTCAAAGTGTGAGGGCATGCCAACCCAAAGACTCAAAGAGAAGAGAGTGGAGGAGCGCACGGGGGAGGGGGGGGAGAGAGAGAGAGAGAGAAAGAAAGAGCGCACGCACGCGGGAGAGAAAGAGAGTGAGAAAGCACTTTGGCTCCTCCTTTTATATGTTTTTTCCTCCACCTGGGCCTGCCCTATGCAAACTGGGCTTAGCCAGGAGTGCTGTTTGTTCTACCTGAAGTCTTCACTCTGTTCCTTGGATCTTCCTTTGACCTTTCTTTGTTCTATTTTCATGGGCTTTTCCCTTCCTTGTCTTTTAGCCACTGCCATTTTGGACTCCTTTTTCCTATTCTACCTACCTAACATTCCCCCCTCAAGAGATAGGAGGCCCAATTCTTTGGGAATAGGGGCATAGAGGTCTTTCTGGCTACTTCCTGCTGAACTGGGACGGCAAGGGGTTTTGGGCCTCCCCCTCTTGCTAGTCTCAAGCCTCGGAGTCCTTATAGCGGTGTCCATCTAAGGGTGTGTGATATTTTCCGTGGTCGGCTGTAGTTTTATGTCTTTGTTGAACTGGCACTGCACGTTGTAGCTTGTTGACCTGGTGGCAAAGGCTTAGCCTCTATGGTCTCAAAATTGGAGACTACTGCATCCCCGGCTCTTCTTTTTCCATCCAAGACAAAGCTGCTTCCATCAGTGTACCAGATTTCCTCAGAATTGGTCAGGGGATATTCTGACAATCCCTCTCAGGGTTTTGCCCAGTGCTCCAAGGTTTCTAGACAAGAGTGAAAGGGGAGAGAGCCCCTGGGGGTAGGCAGGAGGGTGGCTGGGTTAAGAACCTCACAAGGGGATATAGTGAGGCTTGGATTTTCCATCAGCATTACTTGATATCTGAGGAGTCTTTGATCGGACATCCATAAATGGCCTCTCCCGTTTAGGAGTTGTTTTACTTTGTGACTGGTAAAAATAGTTTGCCCCCAAAGGAGAGTTTTAAAGCATCTTCTATCATGATTGCAATAGCTGCAAGATTTCAAAGGCAGCGGGGGGCAGTCTCGGGCAGTTGGATGGAGCCTCTTGGATAAGTAAGCTACAGGCTGGGGCTCAGATCCCAACTTTTGAGTTAACACTCCCAAGGCTATTCCCTCTCTTTCATGGACATAATGTTCAAACGCTTTTTCTGGGTCTGGCAACCTCAAGGCAGGTGCCTAAGTTAACGCCTGTTTTAGTGCAGCCTCTGCCTTCTTTTGAGGAGTTCCCCCCATCAGTGGGATTGAATCATCTCATCCCTTTAAGCTTTCATATAAGGGCTGGGCAATTAAACCATAGTTGGGTGTCCAGATTCTACAATATCCAGTTAGCCCCAGGAAAGCTCCCAATTGTTTTCGAGTCGTGGGGGAGGGCAACTGGAGGATTCCTTGTACCCGATCAGAGGACAGCCTCCTGGACCCGCGTGTAATCTGAACTCCCAGGTAAGTGACCTTTGTCTCAATCGTCTATGCCTTAGCACGGGAGACTTTATATCCCCTTTCTGCCAAGAAGTTTAGAACCTGAATTGCATGTTGTTGGGCACTTTTCTCATCTGGAGAGCACATTAGTAGGTCATCTATGTATTGTAATATTTTCCCATTAGGTCCCAGGTCCAGATCTAGGAGATCCCAGCTAAAGGCCTGTCCAAACAGGTGGGGGCTATCTCTGAACCCCTGAGGTAATACTGTCCAAGTCATCTGTTGGTGTTTTTCTCCTGGGGCCTCCCACTCAAAGGCAAAAAGATATTGGGATTTTTTAGCCAGTGGTATGCAAAATACGCATCTTTATGCCAACACTATAAACCACTTGGCACTGGGTGGGATTTCTCCCAAGATTACATAGGGATTGGGTACTATGGGATAGAGGGGGACTACAGCTTGATTTATGATCTGGAGAGCTTGGACCATTCACCAGGTTCTGTCTTTTTTCTTTACTGAGAGGATTGGGGTGTTACATGGCGAACTGGTGGGGACCAATAGCCCACAAGGAATTTATTTATTAAAGGCTGTAGTTCCTCCTGAGCCTCTTTTGAGAGGATATTGTTTCCGGTTAGGAAACCGAGTGGGATCTCGGAGGACAATGATGACTGGTTCAGCTTGGTAGGCTCGTCCAGGAATCCCCTGGTCCCACACCTGGGGGTTAATTTTGTCTTCCCATAGTTTTTGGTCCCTCTCTATTGAATGTATAATGGGTTCTTCAGTAGGAACCAGGAGCTGTAGAGCTCTAGGGGCTGAAAAACTTCCCATCACAAGGGTGGTCCCCAGTTTAGTGAGTATCTCTCTTCCCAATAAGGGAGTAGGACACTCAGGGACCACCAGAAACTGGTGGGAAAATGTTTGTCCATCCCAGCAACAAAGAAGTGCTCGGGTGAATCTTTTAGTAGTTGCTTTTCCTGTAGCACCCAAAATGGTACAGATTTGGGAGGAGAAGGTTCCGGAGTAGGAGATCAAGACAGAGTAGGTAGCCCCTGTGTCAACCGAGAAATTCTGGGACCTACCTGCCACATCCAGTTGCACCCTTGGCTCCAGCCCTGTGATGGTTATCTGTGACAGGCGGGCTGCCTGGAGTGGGCCGCTTCGGTCCTCTTGAACCATCGTGAGGGTAGGATTGGTGCTTGACCTTGAGTCTCTTGGGTCCTGAGGGCAGAGTGCCACCCAATGTCCCAGTTGATGGCATTTGTGGCAAGCCGTTCTAGGAGACTTGTCACAGTTTGGACACTCTTTGGCCCTATGCCCCGCCTGTCTACAGATCAGGCATGTCTCAAGCCTTGTCCTTCAAGGACTTGGGGTTTGCCATAGGGCTTCTCTGGTGGGTGGCCAGCATCTGGGCATGCCTTGTCTCTTTATTTGTCTCCTTCTCCTGGGCCTTGGCCTCCTTCTCCTGTTCTCCGTTATAAAAGGTATTGGTGGCTGTCTGAACCATCTCATCTAAAGAGGCAGCAGGGTCCTGCTGTTGTAGCTGTTGTAACTTAATTCTGATATCTGATGCACATTGGGACAGGAATTTGTCCTTTAAAATCACCCGTCCCTCATAAGAGTCTAAGTCCAGATTGGTAGACTTTTGGAGTGCCTATTTTAGCCTTTCCAGAAAGGCAATGGGGTTCTCATTGGGCTCCTGAGTTATTGCTGAGACTGGGCACAGTCCCACAAGTAATAGGCTTTTTTGTTTTCATGGGTGGATTTCCTTAGGGGTGAGTCTTTCTGAAGCTTATCCTACCCAGAACTGTTGCAACCTGAGAGCCAGGCGTCCCCGGGTCAGGGTGCAGATTCCCAGGCAGGCTAAGGCATGACAGCCTCCTAGAGATGGAATCCACAGGCAGGTTGAGGCATGACGGCCTCCTGAGAATTGGATCCCTGGGCAGGTCGAGGCGTGATGACCTCCTGGGACCCCTGGGACTAGTGGATCCCCGAACAGGTTGAGGCGTGACAACCTTTCAAAGACTGATCCCTAGGCTGGTCAAGGCGTGATGACCTCCTGGGACCCCCGGACTGGAGTTGGGCATCCCCAAGATCTCCCGTGTGACCAGTACTGGGTAGGAATAGGGGGTCGGATATTATAGAGTATTTCCCTCCCAAGGCCAGCTATTTTCTGGTTGTCTCTCCAGAAGATTGTAGAGGCAACCTTGTGGGTCTAGATGGAGCTCAGGAAAAGAGCATGAAACAGGAGGGAAGGGGGCAGAGCACAACCTTTGAAAGAATGACAAAGCACAAGGGTATAATGTAAACCAATTAAAATCAATTGGGTCCAAGATGACAAGTCAAATTCAAGTAAACCTTAATCCCCAATCTATAAGCCAACAGACACACCCAGAGGCGGCAGGACAGCTCCAAGGCACAAGGTCAGAAGAGGGAGGAGTGGGTGGTTCCCCAAAGGCTGGGATGATCCTCCCGCTCATTAGCATATGAATTCCACCCCCTCACAAAACCTAGCCAGGCCTAATTCCAGGGCCCCAGCCCTTGCCCTCGGCAATGGTTCACACCCTGAAGAGTGGCTTCTCTCTGGATCCTAACAAATCCGCCTCTTATCGCTTTGTCTCTCAATGAATTTTTGCAATGAGATATCAGAGCCTGAGTTTCATTAGTTTTGGCGGGGCTTGAGTCCCACGAGAGAGCTGAAGGACAGGAGGAAAAAGCAGTGGGAAAAACGTGCAAAGGAATCCCCTTCATAGCCCGCTGGAAAATTTACTAAATATCTGACCGGTGCTCACAGTTTCATTGGTCTGATCCTTGGCACAGAGAACAGAAAAGACAGAAGAACCCCCACTGGCTTGTGTAACAGCTACTGGGGCTCAGCAGATAGCGCCTTTGGGACATGCTGAGGAGTAGCCTCTCCAGAGTCCCTAATTGTGCCCCCTGCCACCCGCCTGTTTGCGGGAGGTTCGAGGAAACAAGAAACAAGAGATTGTAAACGTCCCTCCAGCTATAGGAATGAGGACTGCTTACCTTAACCGAAGGTCTTCTGGAATCTGAGACTGGGCCGCATGAGCTTTCTGCTGAGTTCGTTTTTCACTGTCCCGGTTTCCAGCATGATGGTTTCCTTTCCCTGCACTGGGTTTCTTAACCTTCCGCTTCTAGCACGGGAGCTTCACTGAGTTGGGATCCTGCTGTGCTTGGCCTCTTCCGCGCGGAGGTTGTTTCAGCCAGGTTAAACCCGAGTCATGGCACCATAGCTGTCACACGAGTGTATATTCCTCAGTTCTTTGTTTTGTCGCAACAAAGATTTAGAGCGATGGACATTAAAGCCCTCGGCGCGTCACAGCTCTCGGGTCTTGGACAAACTGTGTTATAGCTCTTAGGCAAATCAGTGTTACAGCTCTATTTTATTTAGAAGATAGCAGGAGAATCCATCCTCGAAGCGTGAGGGCATGCCAACCCAAAGACTCGAATAGAAGAGAGTGGAGGAGCACGCAGGGGAGGGAGAGAGTGAGAGAGTGAGGGAGAGAGTGAGAGAGAGAGAAAGAGCATACACATGTGGGAGAGAAAGAGCGAGAAAGTACTTTGGCTCCTCCTTTTATACGTTTGTTCCTCCACCTGGGCCTGCCCTATGCAAATTGGGCTTAGCCAGGGTTAGTTCTACCTGAGGTCTTCACTCGGTTCCTCGGACCATCCTCTGACCTTCCTTTGTTCTATTTTCGCGGGCTTTTCCCTTCCTTGTCTTTTAGCCACCACCATTTTGGACTCCTTTTCCCTATTCTACCTACCTAACAGTAAAGAATCTGCCTACCAATGCAGGGAACACGGGTTCAATCCCTGGTCCTAGAAGATTCCACATGCCCAGAGGCAACTAAGCCCCTGAATAACTATTGAAGTTTGCATGCTCCAGAGCCCAAGTTCTGCAACCAGAGAAAGCACTGCAATGAGAAGCCACGGCACGGCAACTAGAGGGTAGCCTCTGCTCACTACACCTAGACAAACTAGCAATACAGACCCAGCATAGTCAAAAGTAATTCACGGCCACTAGAGGGCAGCCTCCGCTCACTACAACTAGACAAACTAGCAATACAGACCCAGCACAGTCAAAAGCAATTCACAGCCACTAGAGGGCAGCCTCCGCTCACTACAACTAGACAAACTGGCAATACAGACCCAGCATAGTCAAAAGTAATTCACGGCCACTAGAGGGCAACCTCCGCTCACTACAACTAGACAGACTAGCAATAAAGACCCAGCACAGTCAAAAGTAATTCACGGCCACTAGAGGGCAGCCTCCGCTCACTACAACTAGACAAACTAGCAATAAAGACCCAGCATAGTCAAAAATAATTTAATGTTAAAAAAAGGACAGTTCTTTGAAGAAATGACTGAGACAGGGGGTGAGACTGTAAATATATGAGTCAGGGTAATCTTAAATTATGAGAAAGTAAAGACAACTATCAAGCTGTCCAAACTGATAAAAATGAATCATTACACAGTTTTATCTGTATATACTAGCAAATAACAATCTGAAAGGAAATTTGTCAACATGAATAAAATACTTTGCCATGGATGTAATGAGGATGACAAGACTGGCACATTGGAAATTATACATGATGGCTGAAAATACCCTAAATACATGTACAGATATTCCATAGCGATGCAAAGACTTAAGTTGGCAATACCATGGAATGCATCTTCAATCTGAAATGAAGATTCAATATGAATTATAAAAGGCTGAAAGGTTGTTGCTAAACCACCAACGATGCCAATATTCTTGGCCTCCAGAGGAGAAGAGTTCAATCCAGGGCCAGTGACGAAGCTTGATCGCTCAGAGGTTTTGTGTTATAAAGTTTTATAAAACTACAAAAGAGATAGAGAAAGCTGCTGACGTAGACATCAGAAGGGGGAAGAAAGAGTACCCCCTGCTAGCCTTTAGCCAGATGTTATACAGCCACTAGCAGTCTGCTAATGAAAGAAAGACAATGTCTCAGAGAATGGCACCAGGCTCCTCACCCACAACATGCATTGAGATAACACTGGCAGCAGGTGAGTCATCCCAGGCCATAAAATGATTGACATGAATCTTGAAGAAAGGCAGATTTCCAAGCAAATATATAGTTTCATTAACATAGATTAGGAGAATAAGGTAAAACACACTGGTTTTGTCGAGTCAGTTCTGAGCCTTTATGGGGAACCAACCTGAAGACAGAGTCTTGGGTAAATACATAGTACATTAACATAGCTTAAGACAAACATTTCCATAAGAAAAGTGCATTGCTTAGCTCAAGGTTTGACAAAAGTTAAATTCAGGTGGAGCCAGGAGTCGTCATGGCAACACAATTTTCAGAGCAACCTCCTTTTAAATTTGTATCGAGATGGAGAAAAATTGCAACACTAGTTTCTTTCCTCCTGTCTCTTAGTGAAGTGAAGTCGCTCAGTCGCGTCCGACTCTTAGCGACCTAATGGACTGCAGCCTACCAGGCTCCTCCGTCCATGGGATTTTCCAGGCAAGAGTACTGGAGTGGGTTGCCATTGCTTTTTACGTGATATTAAGTATAAAATTCATCTAATCATTTCACTGCTGCTAAGTTGCTTCAGTCGTGTCCGACTCTGTGCAACCCCATAGAAGGCAGACCACCAGGCTCCCCCGTCCCTGGGATTCTCCAGGCAAGAACACTGGAGTGGGTTGCCATTTCCTTCTCCAATGCATGAAAGTGAAAAGTGAAAGTGACGACGCTCAGTCGTATCCAACTCTTAGTGATCCCTTGGACTGCAGCCTACCAGGCTCCTCTGTCCATGGGATTTTCCAGGCAAGAGTACTGGAGTGGGTTGCCATTGCCTTCTCTTAAGAGAGAGATAAAAAAAATGTCTGACACTTGCAGCCTATTTTCTGTCTGGAGACCCCTGGCCTTCCTGCCTGTAACCCTCTCCAGGCCTGTAGGAAGCAATACACAAGCTGACCCTAACATACACGTGCAATGACAAGGGACTCCAAGGAGCCAAAACAATCACATGAGTCTGCAGTTCAAATGTCCTTTGGTATGCTGTGCTAAGTCGCTTCAGTCACGTCTGACTGTCCGAGCCTGCCAGGCTCCTCTGTCCATGGGAATTTTCCAGGCAAGAATACTGGAGTGGGTTGCCGTGCCCTCCTCCAGGGGATCTTCCCAATCCAGGGATCGAATTCCTGCATTGGTAGATAGGTTATTTACCACTAGCACCACCTGGGGCAAAAGTGCCTAAATGGAGATCAGGGAAACCCAGTTAGGAGAACGGACTCAGAGACAAGGAAGTGAGGGAAGGAGATTCTTAGCCACATTCAGAGAAGCCCTGCAGGTAGTTCTGCAGGTGGAAGAGGAGGAGGAAGCAGGCTGGAGCTGTGTAGAAGATGAAAGAGGGAACTAAAGCAGGGGCCCCCAACCTCTAGGATCTAATGCCTGATGATCTGAGGTGGAGCTGATCAAATAATAGAAATAAGTGTTCGGTCACTCAGCCATGTCCAACCCTTTGTGACCCTATGGACTGTAGCCCACAAGACTCCTCAGTCCATTGAATTCTTCAGGCAAGAATACTGGAGTGGGCTGTCATTTCCTTCTCCAGGAGATTTTCCCGACCCAGGGATTGAACCCGGGTCTCCTGCAATGCAGGTAGACTACCGACTGAGCCACCAGGGAACAGAAAGAGTGCACAATAAATGGACTGCACTTGAAACATCCCAAAACCTTCCCCCACCCTGCCTGTCAAAAAAAAAATTGTCTTCCAAAAAAACTCCCGAGGTCAAGGAAGGAACTTCAAGTGTACTCAGCTGTCCCAGGTTGCTGGCTTAGGGAGATGCTGAAGCAGGGGTATCCCAAGAGGTAGACCCTCCCTTGTGTGGGGTCCTCAACAGACCTCCAATGGCCTTGGTGATGATGGGAGAGATTTGTTTCACTTTTTGTTTTAATATCCTTGTGGGGTAAACATAAAACTTAGCAACTGTTACAGCCTTCCTAAGAAAAAGTTTTCTTTCTTTACTGATCCATGAAGTACCAACTATAATGATCACTGTTCTAATATACCTCATAGTGTTGCTGACACTATGGATATAATTGTGTGAAATTCAACTTGTTCAATAAAAATGATGAAGCATCTGCCCTGTGGCCAGATGCCTTCTATGGTTTCACACTGATGCCTTTGCAAAAATACTGCTCCTTCAAGATATATGGAAAAGACTTTTCTAAGCTTACCCATAAACATTTTTTTTGTTTGTTTGTTATCTGGTAAGCTGGTAAGACTGGAATTTAGTCTACTCTCTAGATTAAGAGAACACAGTTTGCTTAGAATGAAGCTTTCGATCACAGATTATGAATTTCTTTTCCTTTCAGTGATTTATATTATATATATATATATATATATTATATATATATATATTTTTTTTTTACTTCAGTAAAGTAAATAAGCATTATTTAAGATTATGGTACATGTAGGATGGAGCAAGCTTTCCCCACTCCTGCAAATTCCCTTAACCCCTCAGATTCTTCTGATGGGACCAAGGTCTCACTTCCCTCCAGAGGGACAATCCAAGCTTTTTATCAGCTGATCTGTCCCTGATATCAGAGTCAATTTGAGCATTATTTGGTCTATAATTTAGGCATGAAACTATGACTACATAAAGGAAAGATGAATTTTCGATGCAGGATGGCCATGATATTCCTTGGATTTCAGAGAAAATTGGTTAAAATAAAACTTTTTTTTTTTTCTTGGAAACTGCAAAGCTGGTTCTTTTAGCATTTGCAATTGAAAACCTCTAGGTTGTAAGGTCAGTTTTCATTCCAGTCCCAAAAAAAGGCAATGACAAAGAATGTTCAAACTGCCTCGCAGTTGCACTCATCTCACACGCTAGTAAAGTAATGCTCAAAATTCTCCAAGCCAGGCTTCAACAATACGTGAACCGTGAACTTCCAGATGTTCAAGCTGGATTTAGAAAAGGCAGAGGAACCACAGACCAAATTGCCAACATCTACTGGATCAAGGAAATAGCAAGAGAGTTGCAGAGAAACATATATTTCTGCTTTATTGACTATGCCAAAGCCTTTGACTGTGTGGAT
Organism: Bos taurus; assembly: GCF_002263795.3. Taxonomy (NCBI): domain Eukaryota; kingdom Metazoa; phylum Chordata; class Mammalia; order Artiodactyla; family Bovidae; genus Bos; species Bos taurus. The sequence continues at coordinate 83,939,735 of NC_037342.1, read as the reverse complement.
CACAATAAAGTGGGGAAAATTCTGAAAGAGATGGGAATATCACACCACCTGACCTGCCTCTTGAGAAATTTGTATGCAGGTCAGGAAGCCACAGTTAGAACTGGACATGGAACAACAGACTGGTACCAAATAGGAAAAGGAATATGTCAAGGCTGTATATTGTCACCCTGCTTATTTAACTTATACGCAGAGTACATCGTGAGAAACGCTGGGTTGGATGAAGCACAAGCTGGAATCAAGATTGCCAGAAGTATCAATAACCTCAGATATGCAGATGACACCACCCTTATGGCAGAAAGGGAAGAACTAAAGAGCCTCTTGATAAAAGTGAAAAAGGAGAGTGTAAGAGCTATCTTAAAGCTCAACATTCAGAAAACTAAGATCATGGCATCTGGCCTCATCACTTCATGGCAAATAGATGGGAAAACAGTGGAAACAGCAGCAGACTTTATTTTGGGGGGCTCGGAAATCACTGCAGATGGTGACTGCAGCCATGAAATTAAAAGAGGCTTGCTACTGCTGCTGCTAAGTCACTTCAGTCGTGTCTGACTCTGTGCGACCCCGTAGACGGCAGCCCATCAGGCTCCCCTGTCCCTTGGATTCTCCAGACAAGAACACTGGAGTGGGTTGCCATGTCCTCCTCCAATGCATGAAAGTGAAAAGTGAAAGTGAAGTCACTCAGTCGTGTCTGACTCTTAGCCACCCCATGGACTGCAGCCTACCAGGCTCGTCCGTCCATGGGACTTTCCAGGCAAGAGTACTAGAGTGGGGTGCCACTGTCTTTTCCAAAAAGACGCTTACAACTTGGAAAGAAAGTGATGACCAAACTAGACAGCATGCTAAAAAGCAGAGACGTTACTTTGCCAACAAAGATCTGTCTAGTCAAGGCTATGGTTTATCCATGTGTCATGTATGGATGTGAAAGTTGGACTATAAAGAAAGTTGACCACCAAAGACTTGATGCTTTTGAACTGTGGAGACCCAACCACTCCATCCTAAAGGAAATCAGGCCTGAATATACATTGGAAGGACAAATATGAACCTGAAACTCCAATACTTTGGCCACTTGATGCAAAGAGCTTACTCATTTGGAGGTCATTTTGATTTGCCTGTGAGTGTTCGGAGCCCAACCTAGGTGCAGGGCCTCAGGGGCAATTGCTACTGAATAATGACATTAAAACAAGTGCATCCCAGCCCTGTGTGACTCTCAGCACACAAGAGACTGGGAAAGCTATCTATCTTGGAGGAAGGAAAGGCAGGCAAGAGAATGTGTTTTCAGGGCTCTCCTCGCAGCTGGGGTTTGGCTCCTCGGGGGTCAGACCACCAAGCCTGCTTCAAGGGCCTCAATTCCCAAGTCAGGGCCGTGTGTCACCCTACACTTTCTGAGCCTTGCAAACACATTTCTAGGTCAGCGCAGTACTGCCCATGGGGAAGGAGGCTTCCGGAGTGTATCAACACCACAGCGGGGTGCCATGCTTCGGTCACCTAGCTGAAGGCACCTGGCACCTCCCATGGGCGTGCCATGCTGGGGTCACCTAGCTGAGGGCACCTGGCACTTTCCATGGGCCCCTGGCGAAGAGTGGCAGGCGCAGCCCTGGCTTGCAAAAAACCGAAGCGGAGAGCACAGCTAGCTCTGGTAGAAGGAAGCAAACAGCCACGGGAGGCCTTTGCAAGCAGTTGCTGGGCCGCCCCACATTAAGGCTCCCCAGGCAAAAAATCACTAAAAATTTGTAACACCAATAATGTTTCACCAATAATTTAGAAAGTATTCCTGATTATGTGTTGAAAATAATTACTGTAAAACCATTTGTTGCTGTTCACTCACTCGGTCGCGTCTGCCTCTTTGTGACCCCATGTGCTGCAGCATGCCAGCCTTCCTGTCCTTCACTGTCCCCCGGAGATTGCTCAAACTCAAGTCCATTGAGTAAATGATTATAAAGGACTCTACTTTTTAACAGATGTGTATTCTAACTACCAGTGTACTTTTTCACTTTTAGAAAGTAGAATTTGAAAATGAATAAATTACATATGAATCCAAAATTTGCCTAATTCACAAATAGAAATATTTAATTCCCTCCATGTTTCTATCCATGGAATATCCTGTTTAACTTTGTGTTATATTTAGTGTACAGAGAAGGCGATGGCACCCCACTCCAGTACTCTTGCCTGGAAAGTCCCATGGATGGAGGAGCCTGGTAGGCTGCAGTCTATGGGGTCGCTAGGAGTCAGACACAACTGAGCAACTTCACTTTCACTTTTCACTTTCATGCATTGGAGAAGGAAATGGCAACCCACTCCAGTGTTCTTGCCTGGAGAATCCCAGGGACAGGGGAGCCTGGTGGGCTGCCGTCTATGGGGTCGCACAGAGTCGGACACGACTGAAGCGACCTAGCACTAGCAAGCAATATTTAGCATAATGAACATTTGTTAAAATAAATGTCTATTAAAACAAATAAAATATTACATATTAAAGTTTTACTCCACTGAGAAGTAAATATGGGAGCAGGATATTTTAAAATATGTTCTCTCTATTACTTAATATGACTAAAAATAATCTAAACCTAAAATATTGCATATATTTATAAACATTATTTTTATTAAACATCAATTTTTGGCTTCAGAAAATTATAAATAGTCAGACAGGAGAGTTTGAGAGGCGGTATATTTATTTGTTCTGATATTCTGCATCAGAACTTCTGGGGAACTTCCCTGGTGTCTCAGATGGTAAAGCATCTGCCTGCAATGCAGGAGACCTGGGTTCAATCCCTGGGTCAGGAAGATCCCCTGGAGAAGGAAATGGGAACCCACTCCAGTACTCTTGCCTGGAAAATTCCATGGGATCACAAAGGGTCAGACACGACTGAGCGACTTCACTTATTCTGCTTCAAAGAGCAATAATTTCTCAAGTTAAAACATACATGTTTTGGCATCTGATGACAATTCCTTACTCCTGATAACTTAACTGTCTTTGTCTCTTTTCAACAGTTGAGAGACTAGAACACAAGACTGAAAAGAATATTACCAGGGTGATGAAACTCATTCTTTTGGGTTTTTCAGTCCAGATCAGATCAGATCAGTTGCTCAGTCGTGTCCGACTCTTTGCGACCCCATGAATCGCAGCATGCCAGGCCTCCCTGTCCATCACCAACTCCTGGAGTTCACTCAGACGCACGTCCATCGAGTCAGTGATGCCATCCAGCCATCTCATCCTCTGTCGTCCCCTTCTCCTCTTGCCCCCAATCCCTCCCAGCATCAGAGTCTTTTCCAATGAGAACTCTTCATGTGAGGTGGCCAAAGTACTGGAGTTTCAGCTTTAGCATCATTCCTTCCAAAGAAATCCCAGGGCTGATCGCCTTCAGAATGGACTGGTTGGATCTCCTTGCAGTCCATGGGACTCTCAAGAGTCTTCTCCAACACCACGGTTCAAGAGCATCAATTCTTTGGCGCTCAGCCTTCTTCACAGTTCAACTCTCACATCCATACATGACCACAGGAAAAACCATAGCCTTGACTAGACGAACCTTTGTTGGCAAAGTAATGTCTCTGCTTTTGAATATGCTATCTAGATTGGTCATAACTTTCCTTCCAAGGAGTAAGCATCTTTTAATTTCATGGCTGCAGTCACCATCTGCAGTGATTTTAGAGCCCAGAAAAATAAAGTCTGACACTGTTTTCACTGTTTTGCCATCTACTTCCCATGAAGTGATGGGACCGGGTGCCCTGATCTTCGTTTTCTGAATGTTGAGCTTTTAAGCCAACTTTTTCACTCTCCACTTTCACTTTCATCAAGAGGCTTTTGAGTTCCTCTTCACTTACTGCCACAAGGGTGGTGTCATCTGCATATCTGAGGTTATTGATATTTCTCCTGGCAATCTTGATTCCAGCTTGTGTTTCTTCCAGTCTGGCATTTCTCATGATGTACTCTGCATATAAGTTAAATAAACAAGGTGACAATATACAGCCTTGACATACTCCTTTTCCTATTTGGAACCAGTCTGTTGTTCCATGTCCAGTTCTAACTGGTGCTTCCTGACCTGCATACAGATTTCTCAAGAGGTAGATCAGTTGGTCTGGTGGTATTCCCATCTCTTTCAGAATTTTCCACAGTTTATTGTGATCCACACAGTCAAAGGCTTTGGCATAGTCAATAAAGCAGAAATGGATGTTTTTCTGGAACTCTCTTGCTTTTTCCATGATCCAGCATATGTTGGCAATTTGATCTCTGGTTCCTCTGCCTTTTCTAAAACCAGCTTGAACATCAGGAAGTTCACGGTTCACGTATTGCTGAAGCCTGGCTCGGAGAATTTTGAGCATTACTTTACTAGCGTGTGAGATGAGTGCAATTGTGCGGTAGTTTGAGCATTCTTTGGCATTGCCTTTCTTTGGGATTGGAATGAAAACTGACCTTTTCCAATCCTGTGGCCGCTGCTGAGTTTTCCAAATTTGCTGGCATATTGAGTGCAGCACTTTCACAGCATCATCTTTCAGGATTTGGAATAGCACAACTGGAATTCTGTCACCTCCACTAGCTTTGTTCGTAGTGATGCTTTCTAAGGCCCACTTGACTTCACATTCCAGGATGTCTGGCTCTAGGTCAGTGATCAAACTGTCAGGGGAGGTCATAATTTCCTTGGTTCAGTCTCACCGCAGCAAAACTTTGACACCATGGATGGACCAGTGTTACAGCTCCATGTTACAGCTGGTTTATTTAGAAAGTAAAGGAAAATACATCCTCCAGGTGTGAGGGCTGGCCGACCCTAAAGAAGCTGAGAGAAGAGAAGCCCCTGGCTCAGTTTTGGCTCCTCTATATGATTTTTCTTCTCCCCCTGAGCCTGCCCTATGTAAACTGGGGTAGCCAGGAGGGCTGTTTGTTTTACCTGAGGTCCTCACTCTGGTCCTCGGACCTTCCTTTGTTCTATCTTCAGGGCTTTTCCCTTCTTTGTCTTTTAGCCACCGCCATTCTGGACTCCTTTTTCCTATTCTAACTACCTAGCAAGACTATTTGGTTCCAGAAAAGGTTTTTTCAATGTGTATTTTAGACTAGTCACATAACTCGGAAAGAAGCACTAAGTGGATCGCATTCACACTGTGAATCAGGGTGCTCAATAAGCCAACAAGCTTCAGGATGATGCCCCTGTGGGTATGCCAACACCTGTACCCTTCCAATACTTTTGTACCAGACTTTACGTCGACCCTGGTTTATTCCTCAGTCCTTCTTTCACTGCAAAATGTACTGCAAATTCCCTAAAACCAAGACGAGCATCTGTACCATCATTACTTTCCACAGTAATATTCCCCCTCTTCTTTCCAGCAGATTTTTTTATCAGCTCTTTCTATCTTTCCACGATGATGCTTCTTCAAGGGGATTTCTCTGCGGAGTTACCAGCCAGGGCGGTGGCGTCAAGCACACCCACTTCCGCCTGTGTGTACCCGGATCCACCAACAGAGTGTGATGTCCACAGGCAGGAAAGGGCGGCATCTCTCCATCATACCTCTATCTCCCCCTCCTCCTCCTGGGAGCCTGCAGGCGCAGAGGAACTGCGGGGTGTCCGCGCAGGCCTCGCCACGGGTGTTCGCTCCCGTGCGGCGCCCCGCCCCAGCACTCGCGCTCTCGCCCCGTGGGGCTCCCCGCGTGGCCCTCCGCACTCGCGTTCTCGGACCGGTGGGGCTCCCCGCGCGGCCCCCCGCACTCGCGTTCTCCCCCCACGGGGCTCCCTGAATGGCGTCCCCCCACCCCCGTCACCCGCGCTCGCGCTCTCTGCCGCAACCGCAGCGTTGGACCCGCGCGAGGGGCGATGAGGGGCTGGGCAGAGGAGGCAGCGCCCACCGGGCTCCCCGGGCTGGGAGGCCCTGCGCCGAGGGCTCCGCTCTGGGGATCGCGCCCCTCTGACCCGGCTCGCAGGGCCTGACGTGAGCCGAGGCGGTGCGAATCACACGGAGATCAGAGGCCGCAGGACCCTGGCGCCCTGGGCCTCCCTCGGCCTGGCTGTCCAGCTGCTAGGAATGGTAACAAGCCTTGAGTCGGGAAGATCCATGCTCGTCCTACGCATCTCAGCACCATTCAGACTGCTAGGTGGTTTACCAAACATTGCCTGGGAGAATCTTCCACCGTTTTAAGTAAGAATATCCGTGGGAGAGCTCACTCCGTGAGTTGCAGCCCTACTACAATTAAGGGCTACCGCTTGGGGTCACTTTGGTGTTTGTTTTTTTTGGTGGGGGGGCTTTTGATAATTTATTTTTTAATTCACTAATTTTAAATTCACAAAACAAATTCACTACAGCTTCTAGCTGAGATTAGATTCCCATTAGATATTTAGATTGATATATTTAATATTCTTTATAAAAATTATTTTAATATAAATTTATTTAATTGGAGGCTAATTACTTTACAATATTGTCTTGGTTTTGCCATACATCAACATGAATCCGCCACGGGTGTACACGTGTTCCCCATCCTGAACCCCCCTCCCACCTCCCTCCCCATACCAACCCTCTGGGTCATCCCAGTGCACCAGCCCGGAGCATCCTGTATTATGCATTGAACCTGGACTGGCGATTCGTTTCACATATATTATACATGTTTCAATGCCATTCTCCCAAATCAATACCAATACAGTATACTAATGCATATATATGGAATTTAGAAAGATGGTAATGATAGCCCTGTATGCAAGACAGCAAAAGAGACACAGATGTATAGAACAGTCTTTTGGACTCTGTGGGAGAGGGCAAGGGTGGGATGATTTAGGAGAATGGCATTGGGGTCACTTTGAAACCACTGTTTGCTTTCTCTTTTCAAACTAACACTTCAGATCTCCATAGGAGAGCCTCTTAAGTCTGGTTTTCAGCTATCTTATCACCTTAAGGTGTGTCTCCAGGGTCCCTAAAAGGAATTTTTGTATCTTCACAGCATTTAGACTTAACTCACTCCATTCCCAGCATATCATTCACATCTGATGAAAAGTTATCTGGAATTTCAGCTTGCTCCTTGGGACAATGGTAGTTATAAGACAACTGTGGCTATGTTTTCGGCCCACCTGTTACACAGCAAACACTCTGATAATGTTTTTTTCCTTCAGTGTTAATTTTGTGAATGGCATGAGCTCATACACTAAGACTTACCATCTCAAATATCATGAAATGAAAGCCAGTTATGTTTTCAGGCTACAGGAATACTCACTGAGCTCCAAAAATGTGCCATGCACAGGCTCAACATCGACAGTTACAAGATGAGTATGGCACAAACATACCAAAAGATGAGGACTACTGGTGGGATATTTCTAATCTAATGATTAGAATATTTCTAAGCAGAAATGCCGGGAGTGGTTTGAGAAATTAAGCTGCAAAGGGAACTAGAGGGCACCTCATGAAAGGCTGATGTATGTGTGGATGCTATTTTGAAGGCAGTGGGGAGCCTTTTGAATGATCTGATCCGATTCAAAAGATTGCTGCTGGATTGAGATGGACTTAAAGGGGCAAGAAAAGGATTAATGAGACATTGGAGGAAAGAAGACCAAACTGGAAACTTTAGCAATAATCCAAGTAAAAAAAGAATCCCACGTCAGCTCAGCTACCGATCTTAGCTTGGCCTCCCATTTCTACCTCTGCCCCTACTCCTCAGTAGAGCAATACAACAGATTTGACTTTTGGCTTCCCCATGTTTTACTTGGTTGGCTGACTTGACTTGGAGGGAAGAAAGGTAAAGGGCAGGAACATTCCCACTATGTTTTCTTCCAGAAGTTTTGTGATTTCAGGTCTTATATTTAAATCTTTGATTTATCTTTATTTGACTTTTGCATATGGTGTAAGATAAAGTTTCAATTTAATTCTTTTATAGGAATATCCAACTTCCCCAAACCATTTATTGAAGAGACTGTCCTTCCCCCATTGAACGTTCCTGGTGTTGAATCTTGTTCACCATAAGCATGTGAGTTTATTTCTAGGCTCTCTATTCTGTCCCATCAATCTATATATCTGTTTTTATGCCAATACCATAATATTTTTATTACTATAGCTTTGTGATATAGTTTGATACAAGGAAGTGTGATGCCTCCAGTTTTGCTCTTCTTGCTTAATATTGTTTTAACTGTTCAGAGACTTTCGTTGTCTCATATAAATTTTAGGAATTTTTTTATTTCTGTGAAAAATACAGGAATTTTGATAGGAATTGGACTGAATCTATAGATGACCTTGAGCAGTATGGAATTATAATAATATTAATTCTTCTATTTCATGAACACAGGATATCTTTTATTTGTGACTTCTTCAATTTCCTTCATCACTGTCTTGTAATTTTCAATATACAAATCTTTCACCTTCTTGATTAATGCTTAAGTATTTTTTGATGCTACTGTAAATGGGATGGTTTTGTTTCATTTTCAGATAGTTTCTGTTAGTGTACAGAAACACAGCTGATTTTTGTGTTAATTTTGAATCCTACAACTTTATTGAATTCATTTATCAGTTCAAACTTTCTTTAGGGTTTCTTTAGGGTTTACTATATGTAAGATCATATTATTTACCAACAGAAACTATTTCACACCTTCCTTCCTATTTGGACATATTTTCTTTCTTTTTCTTGCCTAATTCCTCTGATTAGAACTTCTAATATTATGTTAAATAGAATTGACAACAGATGGCACCCATATCTTATGCTTGATCTTAAGCAAAAGTGTTCAGCTTCTCACTAATATGATGTTTGCTCTGTATGTGTCATATATGGTCTCTATTACATTGAGATACATTCCTTCCTGGTGGCCAGATGGTAAAGAATGTGCCTGTAATGCAGGAGACAAGGGTTCGATCCCTGGGTTGAGAAGATCCCCTGGAGAAGGAAATGTCAACCCACTCCAGCATCCTTGTCTGGAAAATCCCAAGGACAGAGGAGCCTGGCAGGCTACAGTTCGTGGAATTGCAAAGAGTCAGACACGACTGAGCAACTAACAGTTTCATCATTGCTAAACAACCTTGAACATTTGTCAGATGTTTTTTTTCCTACATCGCTTCAGGTGTTTTTTGTCTTTCATTTTATTAATGAGATGTATATGTTATCCTGCCTTTGCATCCTAGGGATAAATCCCGCTTTATCATGGTGTGTGGTTCTTTTAGTGTGCTGTTGAATTTTGTTTGCTAATATTTGTTGTAATTTTCTTTCTTGCAATGTCCTTGTCTGGCTCTGGCAACAGAGTAATACTGGCCTCATAGAATGAATTTGGAAGTGTTCTCTCTTAAATCTTTTTTTAAGAGTTTACAAAGAACTGGTATTCTTTGAATGTTTGGTAGACTCACCAGTGAGGTTGTGTGGTCTTGGGTTTTTATTTTCTTGTTAGATTTTTCATTTCTTATTCAATATCCTTGCTTATCACTAATCTGTTAAGCTTTTCTATTTCTTCATGATTCAATCTTGGTAGGTTGTATAGTTCTAGGATTTTTAACCATTTCAGAGTATCTATCTTATTGAGTAATCTGTATGAAATAGTATTTGTACAGAATTTAGAACAGTACTTAAAGGAGTAAGCACTCAGTAAATTCTAGCTTCCCTTTCTCTTTATATTTCCAAGGGTAACAGCAATCTGAATAGACAGTATTTTTAAACATACTAGTGTGGGACTTACCTGGTGGGAAACTGGTTTAGACTTTGTGCAGCCACTGCACGGGACACAAGACAAGCCCAGATGCACTTCACTCTATTCTGCTTCCCAATACTGCATTTTTAAACATACAGGTTGAAGGTTTCTGGCAACCTTGCGTAGAGCAAGTCTACCATTGTCATTTTTCCAGCAGTGGTTGCTCACTTGATGCCTCTGTGTCACATGTTGGTTAATTCTCACACTATTTCAAACTATTTTATTGTGCCGTATTTATTATAGTGATCAAAATAATCCTTGATGTCACTACTGCAAAATGATTATGACTTATTGAAGTCATAGATGATGGTTAGCATTCTTGGCTATTAAGTGCTTTTTCATTTTAACACTTTTATTTTTTTAATTTTTTAAATTTTATTTTGTATTGGAGTAGACTTGATTAGCAATGTTGCCCTGAATTCAGATATATGCAAAGTGGTTCAGTTATACATATCAATTCAGTTCAGTCACTCGGTCATATCCAAATCTTTGAGACCCTGTAGACTGCAGCACACCAGGCTTCCTGTCCATCACTAACTCCCAGAGTTTACTCAAACTCATATCCATCAAATTGATGATGCCATCCAACCATCTCACCCTCTGTCATCCCCTTCTCCTCCTGCCTTCAATCTTGCCCAGCATCAGGGTCTTTTTAAATGAGTCAATTCTTCACATCAGGTGGCCAAAGTATTGGAGCTTCAGATTCAGCATCAGTCCTTCAGACCATCACCACAGTTCAAAAGCATCAATTCTTTGGTGCTCAGCTTTCTTTATGGTCCAACTCTTACATCCTTACATGACTATTGGAAAAACTGAACTTTTGACTAGACGGACCTTTGTCAAAAAAGTAATGTCTCTATTTTTTAACATGCTATCTAGACTGGTCGTGACTTTCTTACAAGGAGCAAGCGTCTTTTAATTTCACGGCTGCAGTCACCATCTTCAGTGATTTGGAGCGCAAGAAAATAAAGTCTGTCACTGTTTCCATTGTTTCCCCATCTATTTGCCATGAATGTTGGGACTGGATGCCATGATCTTAAGTTTTTTGAAGACTGGGCTTTAAGCCAGCTTTTAAACTCTCCTCTTTCACTTTCATCAAGAGGCTCTTTAGTTCCTCTTCTCTTTCTGCCATAAGTGAAAAAAGTGAAGTCGCTCAGTCACATCCAACTCTTTGCGACCCCATGGACTTTAGCCTACCACGCTCCTCTGTCCATGGGATTTTCCAGGCAACAGTACTGGAGTAGGTTGCCATTTCCTTCTCCAGAGGATCTTCCCAACCCAGGGATCAAACCAAGGATGGTGTCATCTGCACATCTGACGTTACTGATATTTCTCCTGGCAATCTTGATTCCCCTTGTGAGTCATCCAGCCCAGCATGTCACATGATGTACTCTGCATATAAGTTAAATAAGCAGGGTGACAATATACATGCTTGATGTACTCCTTTCCCAATTTGGAAACACTCCATTGTTTCATGTCTGGTTCTAACTGTTGCTTCTTGACCTGCATACAGATTTCTCAGGAGGCAGGTACAGTGGTCTGGTATTCCCATCTCTTGAAGAATTTTCCACAGTTCATTGTGATCCACACAGTCAAAAGCTTTGGCATAGTCAATAAAGCAGAAGTAAATGTTTTTCTGGAACTCTCTTGCTTTTTCCATGATCCAGCGGATGTTGGCAATTTGATCTGGTCCCTCTGCCTTTTCTACATCCAGCTTGAACATCTGGAAGCTCACAGCTCACGTACTGTTGAAGCCTGGCTTGGAGAATTTTGAGCATTACTTTAATAGCCTGTAGTTCAGTTCAGTCACTCAGTCATGTCTGACTCTTTGCGACCCCATGGACTGCAGCACTCCAGGCCTCCCTGTCCATCACCAACTCCCGGAGCTTACTCAAACTCATGTCCATTGAATTGTGATGCCATCCAACCATCTTACCCTCTGTCATCCCCTTCTCCTCCTGCCTTCAATCTTTCCCAGCATCAGGGTCTTTTTAAATGAGTCAATTCTTCACATCAGGTGGCCAAAGTATTGGAGCTTCAGATACAGCATCAGTCCTTCCAATGAATATTCAGGGCTGATTCCCTTTAGGATGGACTGGTTGGATCTCCTTGCAGTCCAAGGGACTCTCAAGAGTCTTCTCCAACACCACAGTTCAATAGCATCAATTTTTTGGTGCTCAGCTTTCTAAGATGAGTGCAATTGTGCAGTAGTTTGAACATGCTTTGGCATTGCCTTTCTTTGGGATTGGAATGAAAGCTGACCTTTTCCAGTTCTGTGGCCACTGCTGAGCTTTCCAAATTAGCTGGCATATTGAATGCAGCACTTTCACAGCATCATCTTTTAGGATTTGAAATAGTTCAGCTGGAATCCCATCACATCCACTAGCTTTGTTTGTCCTGATGCTTCCTAAGGCCCGCCTGACTTTGCATTCCAGGATGTCTTGCTCTAGGTGAGTGATCACACCATCATGTGATCTAGGTCATGAAGATCTTTTTTTGTATAGTGTTTTTATGTATTCTTGCCACCTCTTCTTAATATCTTCTGGTTCTGTTAGGTCTGTATCATTTCTATCCTTTATTGTACCCAACTTTTCATGAAATGTTCCCTTGGTATCTCTAATTTTCTTGAGGAGATCTCTAGTCTTTTCCATTCTATTGTTTTCCTCTATTTCTTTGTATTTATCATTAAGGAAGGCTTTCTTATCTCTCCTTGCTATTCTTTGGAATTCTGCATTCAGATGGGTATATCTTTCCTTTTCTCCTTTGCCTTTAGATTTAGTTATACATGTACATGTATCTATTATTTTCAAATTTTTTTCCTGTTTAAGTTATTACAGAGTATTTAGCAGAGTTCCCTGTGCGGTACAGTAGGTCTTTGTTGATTGTCTTAGTTTATTAGATATAACAACAAAATATAACCATATCTTTGTTGAATAGATATAACAGTGTGTACCTAACAATCCCAAACTCCCAACCTATCTCTCCTCTGACTCTTACCTCCTGGTAGCCATGAGTTTGTTCTGTAACTCTGTGAGTCTGTTTTATAAATAAGTTCATTTGTATCATTTTTTTTAGATTCCACATATAAGCAATATCCTATGATATTTGTCTTTGTCTGACTTACTGTCCTTACTCTGATAATCCCTAGGTCTTCTACATTGCTGCAAATGGCATCATTTCAGTTTTTTTAATGGCTGAGTAATATTCTGTTGTATATACATACCACTTCCTTATCCATTCCTCTTTTGATGGATATTTAGGCTACTTCCATGTCTTGGCTATCGTAGATCTGCAGTGAACACTGGGGTGCATGTATCCCGTCAAACCATGTTTTTCTCTAGACCTATGCCCAGGAGTGGAATTCCAGAATCATATGTTAGCTCTGTTTTTAGTTTCTTAAGGAACCTCCATACTGTTCTTCATAGTGGCTGTACACATTCTCACCAACAGTGTAGGAAGGTTCCCTTTTCTACACACCCTCTCCAGCATTTGTTTGTAGACTTTTTGATGGCCATTCTGACTGGTGTGAGGTGGTATCTCATTGTAGTTTTGACTTGCATCTCTCTAATAATTAGTGATGTTGAGCATCTTTTCACATGCTTCTTGGCCATCTGTATGTCATCTACTTTTTCATTAAAGTGTGTACATTTTTTAGACAATGCTATTGCACACAATAGACTACAATATAGCATAAACATAACTTTACATTGGAAGTCAAAAAATTCATATTATTTGCTTTATTGCAGTGGTCTATAAATAACCTGCAGTATCTCTAAGGCATGCCTGTATAGTTCTCTGGAAAGGAAATTTTGACTGACTCAGTTAAATTCACATGATCACACCTTGTCCAATCATCTATAGCTTGATTGAGAGATATTTGTGTTAAGACCAAAGATAGCAACCAGGAGCTCAAACCTGGATAACCCTGGGCATTTAGGGTAGTGAGCACGTCTCAGAAAAGGTAAGAATAGGAGCGGAGGTACCTACCTCAAAAGGCATTTACTCAGTCTCATTTAGAGACCATGATGAAAGCATAAAATCTGAGCAGTAGCTCTTGGGTTTTGACAGGAAGTTATTAGCCACATGGCAAAGAGTAACATATGTAGGTTGATCAAAGAAGCTTCCCTCAAGGAAAGTAGTAGAAAACCACAGGCTGCAATATTAAGTGCCTTATCTCAAAAATAATTAGTATTTTTTTTCTCTGTATTTCTCTACAGAAAAGGAGTCAATTTATTCTCTATAATTTCTAGACCATATCTTAATTAAAATGACAAGAAGATTTCCTTTAAGAACGGAGGCCAGAGCATTAGCGGTAAGGACTAAGTGCTACTTGGGTTAATAAATGATGTGTTGTGTCTGCCTAATAGAAAAGGTGAGCGGCGTTGACCATATCTACAATGAGCTTCCCTAAGGAAGGAAAGTTGACGACAGTGTTGTGGAGTGGTGCCAATCAGGCTAGAGCTAACTGGGCACAAATTATGAATCCACAATCCATTTTTGAATAGTTCAATGTCATCACAACCTATCCAGGGTTCTAGAAAATATACTCTGAGATTGCTTGTAAATCTCATCAGCCCTGAGACGGTCCATTTCCTGCCTTTGTCTGTAAACAATTTGAAACAAGCTTATAGATCATAGATGAGGTGGTCCAGCAATGGGCTCCAAACCAGAAGGGCCGGTAGACAATGGGGCTCTGGGGCCTGTGGTTGCTTGATGACACTGTGCTCTCACTATGCTCCCCATACAGTCCAGTCAGGTAGGTCATATTCTGCACTGTGTCCTCCCTCTCACCTGTCCTCAACCTTAGAATGCTTTAGGTTTTTTTCTTTAATGTTAACAAAAGGTTATAACCTTTTCTATTATCCACCAATATTTGTGGGGGCTTGAAGCACATTTTGATCGAAGGCAGCAAGAGTGAAGTTTGTGCCAGGAAAATTTCCACCATATCAAGTCAGTGACCACCTTCAGCTGGTTGGTAGCTACTTGACCCGCCTCCAGAATGGAAATGTACCTTACTGCAGCAAAGTCTCACATGGGCCGGGGTAAGGGGGGAAATGTGTTTTCTCTACCCCCATCCTGCATTACCATGGTGTTTTAGGTCTGGATTGCTTGTTCCTTATCTCCTTATCTGGACAGGAAGGCAGGAATCACAATGTGGAGAAGCTATAAGCCTGTTGTGCCCACCCCCTGACCCACTAGTATTATCTGTCACCTCAAGAGAGGATGAGGGTTAGGATCTTCTATTTAGATTCTTCTACTAAACTCTCATGGGTCCTTCACTGAAATCAAAGGAAGTCAGTGGATTTATAACCCAGAAAGACACTAAAATTGAAGAGTGAGTCATCAGTGGGCAATTCCATCTGATCCCAACCCGAATTGGCATCCTTCATGTGGGAGATAGAGGCACAAGTCACCAATAAATGCGTGATTATGTGTTATCTCAAGGTCAAGGTTCTGTGACAGTTAATTGAATACGTCAGCTTACCTGGGCCACAGGGTGCCCAGATATTTGCCCTCATTGTTTTGGGTATGTCTGTGAGGATGTCTTTTGGATGAGATTAACAATTAAATCAGTGAACACTGAGTAAGGCGGATTGCCCTCCATGTGTGGGTGGGCCACATCCAGTCAGTTGAAGGCCTGGCTAAAACAGAAGACTGACCTTCCCCATGTGCCTCCCTCGCTGCCTGACAAGGATGCTCTGGGCTCATGTGTGAGTGAGGCTCCACACAAGCTGGCAGACAAGTCCCAGCACATGAGCACATTTCACATGAGAGTATAGAAAACCAGGGGTCATTAGAGAGCATCCCTCCTCATGGTTTTTCTTGAACAAAGCCTAGGGCTCTGGTCCAGCCTGTAGTTACAAAAGTCAGCACAGGGTATGGGAATGGTGAAGAGCAAAGGGAAACCCAAGTCCAAGTCCCAGGCAAGAGAGGACGACAGAAAGGAGGCAAGTCCAAAAGGACCAAGTGTGCACTGGAGGTGGCCTCAGAGAAGCAACCGCAGAAAGGAGACCAGTGTCAAGGCAGAGCCTGAGACATCCCCAGAGCCAGACATCTCCTTTCTGTTGTGTGTCTGCCTGAACCAAACAAATAGGTCTCTGCTTTTCACTAAGCTAGAACCAACTAGATTTAAATTAATTACCTCCAAAGATTATTATAAAACAAAGACAAATACTCCCAGTTTCATTAAATAACCCCAAATGTGGCCCCTTTATCCACCTTGGTTCCTCCCTGACATGTTAAGTCTTTCATCACTGCTTCGGAAATACCAGGGTAAGGTGAACATTTCCACGACCTTTCAGTCACTCAGATTGTATGCATCTGTGACAGACTTGACTTGAGTAATGATGATGACTCTCTCTCCTCACAGGCTGTGCAAATAGTTCTTGCCCTGTTTCACTATACACTGGGTTTTCTCTGTGCTGTCTTGTTTCTCGGTGAAGAGGATGTAAAAGTCACTGGCAGTGTCCCTGTATTACTCACACTAGGGTACATCATATGGTCATCACCATTTGTGAGTAAACCATTTTATGGTATTTTTTCTTTCATCTTTTTTCTAATGTATCAAGTGAATTACTTATGAGATCAAGAAATGGACTAAAGACCCAGTATCTGACTCTAAACAGCAAATTTTACTGTGGAAACAGCCTTAACAAAGTGGAGGGTAGGATTTGGGCTGGGGTGGGGAGTGTATACTTACGGAAAGCATTTTTATGTTTGTTGTATGTTTGATAAATCCTTTAAGAGAATGGCATGTGCATGCATAAATGATATTGAAGGGTATGTTTGAAGAGTAATAAAGAGAGTGGCTGTTTGGAAAACTATGATGCCCTTCTTTGGCAGAGTGAAAATCCAAAGGCCTGAGCTTAATGATTTTTGGAGATTTTTAGAGAGACTACACAAGGAAAGAGAAAAGAAGAAACATGGGGTGGAGAATAAATTAAAACAGATTTCTAAAGTGGATATTTTGAGTAAGGAAGGATATTGTAGTAATTCCATAAGCATAGTTGCCAAGGTACCTGCCAGAGACATGCATGATTAACTACAAGACACTGTATTCAGGGAAACCCAAAGCTGTGGTCTCCCACAGGTTAATTTAGGCTCATAGCTACAACCAATCCAGAAACAACTCATCAATCAGGGGTTTTATTCATAAGTGATGTGGCATAGTAACACAACTAATATTCCTAGTGTATCAAAGCTGAAAGAAAGTGAAAGAAAGTGAAGTCGCTCAGTTATGTCCGACTCTTTGAGACCCCATTGACTGTAGCCTACCAGGCTCCTCCCTCCATGGGATTCTCCAGGCAAGAATAATGGAGTGGGTTGCCATTTCCTTCTCCATCAAAGCTGACCCAAGGCCAAATTTCTCCTTAGAGGGCAAAAGGTTTTATTAGCCTCTGACCAATTCCCTTTGTACTCCTCAACCAAAAACAAGGCTGTGGAAGAGGAGATTTGAATGTAACACAGTCCCTGTGCTTTGTGAAAAGGACTCTGAAACATGCTGCATGCATGCTAAGTCTCTTCAGTCATGTCCAACTCTTTGCAACCCTTGTAGCCCACCAGTTTCCTCTGTCCATGGGATTCTCCAGACAAGAATACTGGAGTGGGTTGCATTCCCCTTCTCAAGGGGATCTTCCCAACCCAGGGATCAAACATGCATCTTTTATGCCTCCTACCATATGCAGGAGATATGTCATCAGATACACAGATGACACCACCCTTATGGCAGGAAGAGAAGAGGAGCCAAAGAGCCTCTTGATGAAAGTGAAAGAGAAGAATGAAAAAGCTGGCTTAAAACTCAACATTCAAAAAACAAACATCATAGCATCTGGTCCCATCACTTCATGGCAAATAGATGGGGAAACAATGGAAACAGTGTCAGACTTTATGTTCTTGGGCTCCAAAATCACTACAGATGGTGACTATGGCCATGAAATTAAAAGAAACTTGCTCCTTGGAAGAAAAGCTATGACCAATCTAGACAGCATATAAAAAAGCAGAGACATTACTTTTCCAACAAAGGTCCATCTAGTCAAAACTATGATTTTTCCAGTAGTCATGTATGGATGTGAGAGTTGGACTATAAAGAAAGCTTAGCACCAAAGAATTGATGCTTTTGAACTATGGTGTTGGAGAAGACTCTTGAGAGTTCCTTGGACTGCAAGGAAATCCAACCAGTCCATCCTAAAGGAAATCAGTCCTGAATATTCATTGGAAGGACTGATGCTGAAGCTGAAACTCCAATACTTTGGCCACCCGATGCAAAGAATTGACTCATTGGAAAAGACCCTGATGCTGGGCAAGACTGAAAGCAGGAGGAGAAGGGGACGACAGAGGATGAGATGGTTGGATGGCATCACTGACTCGATGGACACGAGTTTGAGTAAGCTCCAGGAGTTGGTGCTGGACAGGGAAGCCTCACGTGCTGCAGTCCATGGGGTTGCAAAGAGTCAGACACAACTGAGTGACTGAACTGAACTGATACCTCCTGCATTGGCAGGCAGATTCTTTACCATTAGGGCTTCCAAGAAAGCCCCTTGAAACATGGTACTACAGCAGTTTTAACCCTGGGGGGTCTAGTCACCAGTGCCCCAGATGAGAGATATTCCCTCAGAGACTTTCCTTTAGGGTTGGTCCTCAAGTGAAGGGCATTTACCAGCACCAGAACTTTCTGGAAAGGGCCATATGTCATAAGGAGAAATGCTTTACACTGACAGAATACAGTGAAAGTGAATTGCCCAATACAAGGCATCCAGAAGGATTCCCAAGTCCATGATGTAGAAGAGAAGCTTACAGAAGAAATTAGTCACAGGTAGTAATTATTCAATTTTATATCTGCTGCATATCAGGCATGTTCCCAAAAGTACTTCAGGTCTGTTTTATATGATGGAAAAACCAACCCCATGAGAGAATGTTACTAATTCCCATTTAATGAATAAGGAAACCAAGATTTAGAAAGTGTAAGTAAATTTTACAGAGTGACCCAGGAAAAGTATCAGAGGGTTTTTGTTTTTTTGTTTTTTTTTGTTTTTTTTTTTTACCAAGCTAAGAATACTTCTGCTTTCATGACAGGGTCTCATTTTCCCGGACTGCAAGGTCCCCAGCCCCCTTCAAATAAGTCATCTTTTGTAACTGCTGTGAACAGATGCAGATCAGGTATAAGACAAACCATTTCAAAAAAAAAAAAGTCCTAATTGCCAGGAGCAACAAACAGACAGACTACGTGGAAGTCACCCTCTAATTCTTCAGATCAAATGCTTTCTGAAACTATTTTCAGTTGATGAAATCTTTTTTTCTACAGCGTGATGGGTGTGGGGCAATGTTCTCTCAAATAAATGGCAATCAAAACAAGTGAAGTACATCCTCCTTGTCCCTCATAGTCTTAGTGAGATCCCTAAGCACCAATACCAGTACAAAGGTTTCGTTAATGACCAAAGACTTTAAAATGTCGTTTCTTCTCTGTAACGGAGAAAGGGTGAATCCATTTCTTAGAGTCTACCAGTGGTCACTGCAGAACTGAAATACGTAGTTAAAACCACCTTCTTCAGAGAATTCAGTGATACGTTAGAGCTCAGGAATGCCACTGGCATTAGGGAAAGTGTTTGGGGGCCCATCACCAGGAATGGGTGTTTACAGACCCGTGTTTCTGCCCCCAGTTCCTCATCTCAGGGTGCGTGGCCATCATTGCACAGAAGAAGCCCACGCGATATCAGGTACGTGGGACGTTTGGGGCAATGCCAAGAATAAAAGGTTTGTGCCTGGAACAAATGGAGAAGAAATTATTGCTTTTCAGTCAATTTCTCTAGGAGGAAAAAATACTTTTCCAAATGTTTGTATAGGAAAAAACAACCACTTGTTATCAGGATGCCCTCCAGTGCATCTCTGTGTGTGGGGTGTCTGGGTGTTGAGGAGGGTGCAGTGCAAGGAGTTAGTTTTATAAGATGTCAGATTAGAGGGTTCTGATGGGAAAATAAATTCAAGCTATCTAGTGGAGTATGCTGTCGTTGTTTACTTGCTAGGTTGTGTCTGATGTTTTTGCAACCCCATGGACTGTAACCTCCAGGTTCCCCTGTCCATGGGATTTCCCAGCCAAGAATACTGGAATGAGTTGCCTTTTTCTTCTCCAGGGAATCTTCCCGATCCAGGGATCAAACCTACGTCTCCTGCACTGACAGGCAGATTCTTTACCACTGAGCCACCAGGGATGCCCAGAAGGGAATATATAACCAAATAGAACTCTGACCTAAGAGTCAAAGTAGTGGGAAGGGGATAAGACAAAATGATGTTTGAAAAGAGAATTGCCTTCAGCAAACTCAGATCTAGAGAATAACATTGGACTATGAATCAGATTCCATTAAAGTACATCCAACAAAGGACAGTCATTTTCCCCTGTAGAACCTCCCCCACTGTGATTGGGATCACAGCGCTGGAGGTGGATTGTCCAACTGGCTGCATGAACTTGGGAAAATTACTGTGCTTCACTGTCCTCATCTAAAAAAAAAAAAAAGACCCATAAAGTTACCTACCTCAAAAGATGGTTGTGAGGGTTACAAGAGTAAATAAGCATGAAGGCTGAGGCTTCCCAAGTGGCAGTAGTGGTAAAGAACCTGCCTGCCAACGCAGGAGACACAGGTGATGCAGATTCAACCCTTGGTCTGAAAGATCCCCTGGAGGAGGGCATGGCAACCTACTCCAGTCTTCTGGCCTGGAGAATCCCATGGAGAGAGAAGCCTGGAGGGCTACAGTCCACAGGGTTGCAAAGAGTCAGACACAGCTGAGCGACTTGGCACAGCATGCACGCAGCATAAAGGACAGTTACACACAGCATGTACATGTGACCCAGATGTGATCTGGTGTTACTTTTGCCCCAAAGATACAAGTAGAGTTGGCCTTGAAGTCTATGAATGCCCTCGTGATTTTTCAAATCCCTGAAACTGTGTTGGCTGGGGGGAAAAAAAAAAAAAAGTGCAACACTAGAGTTGAAAGCTTTGTGCTCAGTCGCTCGGTCATGTCTGATTCTGTGGCCCCATAGACCACAGCCCACCGGGCTCCTCCATCCATGGGGCTCTCTGGGTGGGAAGACTGGAGTGGGTTGCCATGCTTCCCCCAGGGGATCGTCCCAACCCAGAGACTGAACCCGCATCTCTTATGTTTCCTACATTGGCAAGAGGGTTCTTTACCACTAGCGCCACCTGGAAAGCCCCAACTGAGGCTTTATTTGGGGACAAAGTGAAGAGTATAGCCCAGGAGACAGCATTTCAGACAGCTCTGAGAAACTGCTCCAAACAGGCAGGAGGAACAGTCAGTGTATATGTGATTTTGGTGAAGGGGGAGTACATGCAGGCAAGCATTTTTTTGCAGAAGCTTGCTGCTAGTTTCATGAAGGTTACTGCTAGCTTCACAAAGGTTGCTGCTAGTTTCATGAAAGATACTATTACTCACAAGGAGCAGATGTCACCATGAAGGATTTTAGTATTTTTCTAGATATGAGGAGATGCAAGAATTGGACTCATAAAATCTTCTGAAAATATCTAAGTATCTGAAGACCTGTTTGGCTAGTTTTTCCCAGAGCACAGAGTGTCTCATTCCTGATCTCCACCCTGAACTCCTTTCAGGTGGATGTTGAAGGTTAAGGGTCGAACCAGCTTGTGCTTTAATCCTTGTCAGAGGCAACCAGCAATTGCCCATTTTTAATTGGCAACTGACATTATCCTAGTTCAGTTTCATATTTGCACAGACTGTTTCCATTTTTCTTCACCACATCCAAGGAAACAGGTGTGAATAAATTTGCAATGCGGGAGGCCTGGGTTTGGAAGATCCCCCTGGAGAAGGGAATGGTTACCCACTCCAGTATTCTGGCCTGGAGAATCTGGCATGGACTTTAGTCCAGGGGGTCACAAACAGTCGGACATGACTAAGCGACTTTCACTATACTTGACTGGTTGTCACAAAAACTCACCAAAAGTGTTTTTGCTTTTGCTTTTTACCAGAAGGATGGTGGGAGAGGATGATGGTTATAACACCCAAGTTCTAGCCACAGTCTGGCTCCCCTTGTCATTCTTCCCCCAACCTCAAGAAGCAAAAGTAAACATCTCTTCTCGTCTCATCCAGTGTAGTTCCAGTTCCTTCTCTAGAAACATATGATGTCATTCTTCACAGAAACACAAAGACTCCTCTGCCCCAAGGATGCTAGTCCAGGAATTTTCCAAATTAGTGTGGCTCAATTCCACAGAATGAAATCAATTATAATTTCATTCTGTAGAATTATACATTTATTCTGTAGAATTCATACTTATCAAGTCAGGGAAATGCCTTGGAAAATGTACTCAAGTGGCAGCACCATGTGCTACTATTCTTGGGTGCTATACTGCACCTCGTGGGCCTTTACCATTTCTAAACTCCAGTCGGTTCAGTTCAGTTGCTCAGTTGTGTCCGACTCTTTGTGACCCCATGGACTGCAGCACACCAGGCCTCTCTGTCCATCACCAATTCCCGGAGTTTACTCAGACTCATGTCCATTGAGTCAGTGATGCCAACCAGCCATCTCATCCTCTGTCATCCCCTTCTCCTGCCTGCAATCTTGCCCAGCATGAGGGTCTTTTCAAATGAGTCAGTTATTCGCATCACGTGGCCAAAGTATTGGAGTTTCAGCTTCAACATCAGTCCTTCCAGTGAATACTCAGGGCTGATCTCCTTCAGAATGGACTGGTTGGATCCCCTTGCAGTCCAAGGGACTCTCAAGAGTCTTCTCCAACACCACAGTTCGAAAGCATGAATTCTTCAGTGCTCAACTTTCTTTATAAATTCCAATAATTCGGTTCAAAAAAAACAGCTTGAGCATCAGGCATGTTCTGGTATGTAGGATGCCTTGGTGAACAAACAGACAAAGATTTATTGTCCCTGTGGCACTTATATTGTAATAGGAGGATAAAGAAATTAAACATGACAGATAAGGAAATAGTAACATGTGAGAAGGTGAGAACCACCGTGGGAGTGGGGTAAACACTTACAGGGCTGCCCTTGGGAGTCTGAGTGTTTAAGTGCTGTTGTTGTTCAGCCGCTCAGTTGTGTATGACTCTTCACAATTCCATGGACTGCAGCACCCCAGGCCTCACTGAAGCCCCTCACCATCTCCCAAAGTTTGCCCAAGTCCATATCCATTGCATTGGTGATGCCATCCAGCCATCTTACCCTCTGACGCCCTCTTCTCCTTCCCTCAGTCTTTCCCGGCATCAGGGAGAGCTTGTGTGCTTAAATAAGATGATCCAAATTCATCTCATTGAGAAGATGGCATCTGAGAAAAGCCTGAGGGAGAGATTTGTTCTGAACCCAGGAAGGCTCTTCCTAACTGTTTGTTTCCCCATTTCTCTAGTAAATTAACTTCCCTACAGTTAAAGCCTAGATCTCCTATGCATCTTATCAATTCCTTCAAATTGTCTTTCACCACAGCTTCTGTTGTAGGAAGGGGGACCCCTTCTAGGGCCTGAGAGTGGACTCTTGTCTAACATTCAGAAATGAATTGTCCAAGGATACACACATGCTAACAAATGTTAGCAAGAGACTTTACTGGGAAGGGGCACCCAGGTGGAGAGCAGGAGGGTAAGGGAACCCAGGAGGACTGCTCTGCCATATGGCTCACAGTCTTGGCTTTCATGGTAATGGGGTTAGTTTCCAGATGGTCTCTGGCCAATCATTCTGACTCAGGGTCCTTTCTGATGGTGCACACATCACTCACCCAAGATGTTCCAACAAGGAGGATTCTGGGAGGTTGATAGGACTTATGGACTGGGGTCTCCTCTCTCCTTTTGACTTTTCCCAAATTCTTCTGGTTGGTGGTGGCTTGTTCCACATGCCTTACCAGGACCTCCTGTTGTTAAGATAACTCATTCAAGTGGCTACTACCTTATCTAGCTAGGGTGGGTGGTTTCAGTCAGCGTTTCCCTTAACACTTCAACTGTTTTTGAGAATACTCTTAGGCCCAGATTTCTCCATACTCTTGCAAATGAAGTCATCTCCCTTGGGAAGACTGAAGCCCTCCTGCTATAGTTTCCTTCTCTGGACAAATTCTCTAAGCCAGGGCTCTGGTGCTAGAATGTGCTGGGTGTCAAGGACAATGAGGTGCTTCTGAGTGACACCTCCACTTTAAGAGCTGAGGGCTTGATGAAGGCTGGCAGCAGCCCAGGTCTCCTATGTTTGCCTCTTATGATGTGGAACCCTGACCCCATAAGCCAGGGCAGGGGTGATCAGGGCCCAGGACTCACTGATACCACATCCAAGGTATTCCCCTATCCCATAAGTGGGGGGCTGGGCAAATAAAGAGAGCCCCCTTCTCTAGGTTGCATGCATGGGACGTAGCCTGAGCAACAGGTGGCTGGGCACAGGATTAGACATGCTAATTAAATGACCCGTGCCTCCAGGGAAGGTAGCACTAGATGAAACTCTGACTAGGGGATGAGGGGAAAGATTTGGAGTGGTCTTACCCTGCTGAGAAGAGACAAGAGGCTGCAGACCTCAGTTCATATACCATAGATTCACAGTTTGTACTGAGTTTTAGTAGATTTTCTTGAATAAATGTTTCTTCATTTGCTGTATGCCCTGAGGACTCTTTCCACAGATTTTTAAGTGATTGGGTTTATTTTTAGTAACATTCACAAGTTTCAGTGGGGAGTTGGTCCTTGTTCCTCAGACTCTCACACTAGAAACAGGATCCCTCAAAAGTAATGATGTTGTGTATTTAATTCAAATGTTCAACTAGGCTTTTTTGGAACATACATATCTTTCTTTAGGTGATCCTGGTTCATAAGGATGAATCACTGTTCTCTTTCCCCCCAACCTAGAGAAGGGGGCTCTCTTCATCTGTCCAGCCCCCACTCATGGGATGAGGGACCTCATAAATGGGTACAGGGTAAGTGTGCAGAGGCAGGAGTAGTGGGCACTTTGTGGAGCGTGCCACAGCCTGGGTCTTTACTAAGGAAGAGGCCCTCTGGCTGATACTCCAGCAGCTCTACATGTACATAAAGATAAAATTTAAAAATCCTCAGCACAGAAACTAGATTCTTCATAATCCATCCCTCACCCACTTCTCTGATCACATGTAACCCAACTCCCCTTTAGCATTTCACTTTTCAGCCACATCAAATGCCAGGAGTTTTCTGGAACTCCTGCTTCCCCATATTTCTGAAACTGCATATACACTGCTCTCTTTCCCATAATACACTTTCTCAACTTTGTTTGCCACTGTGAACTGAGTCTGGCTATCCAAGGGAAAATAAGAAATATTGAGAAGATGCCAGGCTTGTAGCATCTACAGGAAATGAAGGACTAGTCTTAGAAAATAAACAGGATCTGAGGGAGTCCCAGAGACCCAGAAACAGAAAGCACAGTAGTACAATGGCACCCCACTCCAGTACTCTTGCCTGGAAAATCCCGTGGACAGAGGGGCCTGGTAGGCTGCAGTCCATGGGGTCGCTAAGAGTCGGACACGACTGAGCGGCTTCACTTTCACTTTTCACTTTCACGCATTGGAGGAGGAAATGGCAACCCACTCCAGTGTTCTTGCCTGGAGAATCCCAGGGACGGTGGGGCCTGGTGGGCTGCCGTGTATGGGGTCGCACAGAGTTGGACACGACTGAAGCGACTTAGCAGCAGCAGCAGCAGCAGTCCAGTTTCCCACTACTCCCCCGCCACCTCCCGCATAACATCACAGCTGTCTCTTCTAGGAATGAATCCTAGTCTTTTGTTCATCTTTAAGTTACTTGCTCAAGGTTTACAGTCCTTAAGAGGAGCATTTTATTAGCTGTGGTCTGACTCTGGCTCTAGAGATTGACGACAGGAAGGACCTCCCTCTGACTTTCATAGAAGTTTGATAAGCATCTCTCATAAGGACTAGAACGATGAGAAGAGCCCTTAAAGTAGGAAGGGGGTTGCTGACTGGACAAGCAAAATTAATGTTGCCACTATCATCCTTTCCTTTTGTTAACCAGCATCAAAGCACATCCTTCTTTCCATTATTAGTTTTTTAAAAATTCTCTTTAAAATGTAACTATCCTCACATATACAAAAATACATGCAGCATCTTTGAAAAGGGATACAGCCTCTCTTCACAGCTCATGTAGGGCCCTCCATGCTGTCTGGAAGGATGCTGGGACTATGGAAAGGTTTTAAGTACTGAAGTGGCATTACTGAAGGAGGATGACATTGGCAGATGCTAGACTTAAGCTCCAGAGAAGGCAGTGGCACCCCACTCCAGTCCTCTTGCCTGGAAAATACCATGGAGGGAGGATCCTGGTGGGCTGCCATCTATGGGGTTGCACAGAGTCGGACACGACTGAAGCGACTTAGCAGCAGCAGCAGCAGCAGACTTAAGCTCATTGTTTATTGAATTTTTACCACATGAAGTATCATTTTGCCTCCCCCATTTGATTATAAGATTCTTCAGTTGAAGTCTGAGTTTATCCTTAACACAATATTTAGCACGTTGTAGGCACTGTATAATTATTTGTTGAATAAATAAATATATCTTCTGGAAAAAAAAATTTATCCTAATTGGGTACTAGACAAATTTAATTCAGAGTCTTGCTAGTAAGTGCAGTAAAATTCCAGAAAATCAGATTAAAATTTTAGCTGGAATGTTCTCTAGCTGATGGCTAGACTGGTTGCTTCATCAGAATCTGCTTCTGCTGCTCCTGATCAGCTTTCTCGTGTGTTTGTTACAGCTTACATCTGCCATCGTCATGAACATCTTTAGCGCCTGCTTTTCTGCATTTGGTACAATTATATTATGTATTGCATGTCTGTCTTATGTTGCAGAAATGGAAGACTATGTTTGGTCACAGGTAGGTACCAAATTGAATAATTACTGTATCAAAACTTTAGATATAACTGAAAAAAACTATGATGAATGGTGTATGTTTGCAATGAGCAAGGTATGGAAAAGACAACCAAAGTTATCAAACATCTTTGGCAGAGAAATATTAAAAAAAAAAAAAAGCCTGTATTTCCTCCAAATTTTTGTCATGGAAATATTTTAAAATCAGTTTTCCTTTAGTATTTGTAAACAGTAGAAACCTCAGAAAAAGAGGAACATCTGGGGCTACCAGGGCTGGAAGAGGCAAGGAAGAATCCTCCCCCCGAGGGGGCTTTGGAAGGAACAGTGTCAGACCAATACATTCCTTTTGGACTTTTACCTTCCAGTCCTGTGAGAAAATATATTTCAGTTGTGTTAAGCCACTGAATTGTGATACTTTATTACAGCAGCCCTAAGAAGCCAGCATGGGAGCCCAGTAAGCAGCCATCCACTCTTCTGCTCTCATGTTCCGAACCAAAGGAGCAAAGACAGAATCAAGCAGATACAGTAGAAACTATCAGCTTTATTGTTGATTACCATAGTTGAGTGCCGAAGAATTGATACTTTCCAACTGTGGTATGGAGAAGACTCTTGAGAGTCCCTTGGACTGCAAGATCAAACCAGTCCATCCTAAAGGAAATCAGTCCTGAATATTCACTGGAAGGACTGATGCTGAAGCTGAAACTCCAATACTTTGGCCACCTGATGTGAAGAACTGACTCCTTAGAAAAGATGATGCTGGGCAAGATTGAAGGCATGAGGAGAAGGAGATGACAGAGGATGAGATGGTTAGGTGGCATCACTGACTCCAGGGACATGAATTTGAGCACACTCTGGGACATCGTGGAGGAAATGGGAGCCTGATGTACTGTGGTTCAGGGGGTTGCAAAGAGTCGGACACGACTTAGTGACTGAACAATACCAATACCACCATCACCACCATAGTTGGAGAAAAAGTTTTAAATCTTTGGCCAAAATTAACCGGCTAATGTACTGATACCTCCCCTTATGAATTAAACTCATCCTGCTAGTTATGAATAGACCACCAGTCTCCCTACAGTGGCCGTAGACAACTTCCAGATGTTGAGAAGAACTCGTAGCTGTAAGCACAGATTGTTCTGGAAGGAGCTGGCTTCCTCCTATCAAAAATCAACAATTAGATAAATCCCTGCTTCTCACATGGGGAATTGTAAGTGAAGAGCATGAAAAAGCACCAGAAGCCATTCTTTACCTATTTCTAAGAAAGAAAACTCCTACTTGGGGGCATGGTAGAAATGTGGAAGTAGAGGGAGAACGATTCCACCTGACACGTGCCACAATGCTCATGATACATGAGTTAGAAAAAAACAGAACATGCAAACTACACGTGTGCTGGGGGAAAGCATAAAACAGAGGTCACTAGTCGCTCTCATTAAGCGAGGGACTACAAAGAGAAGAGGATGGCCACCAGTATGGCATATGGTCCCGCAGGCCACTCTCCACTACTCAGTCTACTTTTCACATGTAAAATAGAAATAAAAGCAGCCTACTTGTAGGATTGTTCTTAAATGAGAGTGCTTAGCATAATGTGTGCCATATATATAAGTACTCAGTAAAATTTGAAACATTATATTGTTATGAGAACTACCCCCCACCCACCCGAATCATCATAGGTGTGTGAGACTGTTGGGATGAATGATTTTTACCCTATTTTCTGAATGTTGTTCCTGTATAGTTTTTAAATGGTTAATTAACAGGAGGAATATTTCTCTTCTTTTTAATTCAGTTAGCTGGTGGTATGCTTCTACAGTACTTACTCTTCAGCAGTGTCACAGAACTGATCGTTGTAAGCATCCTCTTGTGTTGGATTGTGCGAGCACTGAAACAGTCAGAACCCAAAAAAGAAAGTAAGTAGCTTTGTTTCTGGCTGACAGATCAAAATAAAACAACTTCTGCTAAAACCTCTCTCTGAGGGACCAAAGTTTAGCTAGACTCGAGGAACAGAAGTGTTGCTTCTAAACTGAGGTCAGTGGCAGCAGAAAATATGCTAAAATGTCATTTGCTTGGTACTGTGAAAAACTGAACCTGAACTGCTTGTCTTGGGAAAAGTTTTAGGAGAATTATGTTTTTTAGAACTGGCATCTCCCAGGAGATTCATAAAGCAAACATACACTGCAGAGGTTTCACAGGTCATACCAAATATAGGAACACTGAATGCTATAGACTCAGAGGTTCAAATTTAGTTATGAAATGCTGGCTTCTAAAATTTGGGATCTTCAAATGCCCTCTCAGATGGCTCAGCAGGTAAAGAATCTGTCTACAATGCAGGAGATGCAGTTTCATTCAATCCCTGGGTTGGAGAAGATCCCCTGGAGAAGGAAATGGCAACCCACTTCAGTATTTTTGCCTGGAAAATTCCATGGACAGAGGAGCCTGGTGGGCTACAGTCCATGGGGTCGCAAAGAGTCAGACATGACTGAGCACACAGAAGCACAAATGCCTTCAGAAAATGAAGATTTTAGAGGCCACTTCAGAGAATACTTCTGGAATAAAAGAATAAGGATCTCTAAAACCCATTCTTCCATAAAATACATGAGAACATTGGCAAAAAGTTGTCAAAATCAACTTTTTCAGAAATCTGGAAATTAGTTAAAAACTTGCAATAATCCAAGAAGCAATTATTCAAGAAAAATGGCTGTGTCTTGGCAAGAACAGTGAGGCCCGTGGTGCTTTAACTTGTCACATTCCCATCCTCCTTGCCCCATCTCCATAGTAGCCTTTGGGGGTAAGTCTTTAAAGCTCTGGGACACAGTTGGCAACTCTGCCTTAGCCATCGCTCCTTGCTTGCAGACAGCCTTAGGTAACCAGAGGTGGAAGACCAGGGCATTCTCTGGTTTTCCTTTGGCATGTACACAACCCTGCTGGCAACCACAGAACTTGTGAAAAACACCAGCCTAACAACTACAACGGAGAAGGCAATGGCAGCCCACTCCAGTACTCTTGCCTGGAAAATCCCATGGACGGAGGAGCCTGGTAGGCTGCAGTCCATGAGGTCGCTAAGAGTCGGACAGGACTGAGGGATTCACTTTTCACTTTCATGCATTGGAGAATGAAATGGCAACACACTCCAGTGTTCTTGCCTGGAGAATCCCAGGGACAGAGGAGCCTGGTGGGCTGCCGTCTATGGGGTCGCACAGGGTCAGACACGACTGAAGCGACAGCAGCAGCAGCAGCAAGAACTACAAAAACCGGGGTAGTATTGGAGTTCTCCCAAAAAAGCCCTATTCCTAGAGAATTTTTATTAACTTATCTGGCAGCTCCGTAGAAACCTCCACTGGCAAGCCTCGTCTTAATTTAACCTCACTCAAAGCTTAGTCACTGTGAACAGCTATCTCCCTGGGGTGTTTGAACAGACAGTGGCACTTAGCATCATGTCTGACTAAATCAAGGATGACAGGGAATACAAAAGGCTGATCAAAGTGAAAGTGAAGTCGCTTAGTCGTGTCTGACTCTTTGTGACCCCATGGACTGTAGCCTACCAGGATCATCCGTCCATGGGGTATTTGAACAGACAGTGGTACTTAGCATCATGTCTGCCTAAATCAAGGATGACAGCTGGGGAATACAAAAGGCTGATCAAATAACTTAAAAAACAAAAAAACTGTAGAGTACAATGTCCATGGTTTCCCTTGTGGCTCAGATGGTAATGAATCTACCTGCAGTACAGAAGACCCAAAACACAAATATTGTATCATTCCACTTATATGAGATACTTAGAATAATTGAAATTATAAGGCAGAAAGTGAAAGGATAGTTGCTAGAGACTGGCGAACAGGTCACGTGATGTTACTGTTTAATGGGTATAGAGTTTCAGTTTTACAAAATGAAAAAACTATGGAGATAAATAGTGGTGATGGTTGCACAATATAATGTACATATTTAAAACCACTTTCAAAACAATTTAAATCAATTTTAAAGTGATTAAGATGTTAAATATTACATATATTTTAGCACAATTTTTAAATAGAAAAAAAGCAATATATTAATAGTAAGCTGTATTGATAGAATAAAAGAAACGATCACTAAAGATAGATAGAAGGAAACATTAATAGGCTGTAATGGCTGATGATATTATCTCCTTACCTCTAAGTTCTTTCAAAATAAAAATCAATCATTAATCCCTCCAAAAAAACTGCACACTAATAAGGCATTCTAAAACTCTGCCTGGATCCAGAAGAATAGATACTTGTGGGATTCCTATAGGATAATGTGGGCTTCCAGGGTGGCTCAATGGTAAAGAATCCACCTGTAATGCAAGAGACACAAGAGATGCAGGTTCGATCCCTGGGTTGGGAAGATGCCCTGGAGGAGGGAATGGAAACCCACTTCAGTATCCTTGCCTGGAGAATCCCATGGACAGAGGAGCCTGGCGAGTTACAGTCCATGAGGTCATAAAGGGTCAGACACGACTGAGCACACACACATGCACAGGATAAGTGTGCAGAGGAGATAATTGGAAAATGAAGGCAGAGAAGCAAATTGAGACCAATTGCTAATACAGCTAAACCAGCTTATAAAAGAGTTTGGAATTTAGTCTGTGAGTAACAGCATGCTATTAAAGGGTTTTACACAGCAGTGTTTCTTTATCAAGCTTTATGGTTATATCATTATTTCCATGAGAGTATTTTCTGCAGCAAATTACAGATCTCCCAACTCAAAATGCTTAATTAATCAGAAAACATATCTTATAACAGCAAGTTCCCAAGTAAGGGACTTCTGGATCAACTGATTCCACAGCTCAGTGATGGTATCAGTGACCCAGATTCTTTCTGTCTCCCTCTGCAATCTTCATCTTAATTTTAAAGTTGTAAGATGCATACTTCCTGGCTCACATCCAGCAGAAGAAAATGGTTTCTCTTTCTCAGAAGCCAAAGGGAAGCCTTTCTTTACCTTACACTGGCCTAGTTGCCTTAGTCCAGCCCCTTTGTGAACTGAATAATGGCAAAGGGGATGGAATTGCCATGATGAATTTAGATAAAGGTGTAGGAGCGTGATTTTGAAGAAGTCACTCACCTGAAGAATAGAGATAGAATTGAAGAACAAGCCTAGAGACAAGGACACTTAGATGATTGCTTCAACAGAGCCCACGTTAGAGCCAAATGATGAATTCCTAAATTTGAACTATAGAGAATTAAAGAGGATAAACTGGAAAGGTATTTAGGAATTTTATCAATGTTTCATGTATTAGGTTCACACTCAATGTTTTTCAATAGCTAAAATTAGTAGATACAAAAGTAGTAGATTAGTTACATAAACTGCTTATGGTTTAGTCGTAATTCCAATACTCAATAACCGTTGAGCTTAGCTTTAAATGCTGATCTGTATTTCACTTGAATATAAAACTGTTCAAAATGTTCATTATTTTCAGTTTTTTGTGTCTGTGTTAATGTAACAGTATTCTGCTACAAACTTAAAATGCAAAAAGACCAACCAAAGTTTTACTGGGGACGGGAATGACACTGTTAGCATCAGAATGCCTTCTGCAGCTGCAGTGACTCCCCCAAATCCTGTAATCTGAGCCAGATAGCTGTCCACTCCAGAAGGATATTTCTCTCTCTGACCCAGAACATGAAGTAGAGGATCCAGAAGGAATCTTGAGACCCATAAATGTCCAGCTGAAGGTGAAAGTTGTTTTGCAAAGAGTCATAATTCAGTTTAACATGGTGGTTTGTAATCCACTGAAGCCACCAGTTTCTGATGGGCCATGGGTCCAGTGTGTCTTTGGCCCCAGGACAGAGCAGATGCTGTTCTCTTTGTATGCTTTCCACTGGTCACACAGGTTTACATGTTTGTTATTGCTATTGTTTTATCTTGTTTTGACTCAGTGGCTAAGGATAATGTATTATATTACAGTATAATAATGAGGAATCTGCTATCGCTCTACTCACCCCAGGTTACACACTGTCTGAATCCTCTGTGTCTTCGTAATTTCCAAAGAACCAGTGTGACTCCAGTCAAGAAAAGATTAATTGTGAATTAGTGAAGAACTCCATAATTTTTTTTTTCAAGAGACCTCATGGAAAATGCATTCTAATGAAGTCTTTTCTGGTACTCCATTTTCCTGCCTCTTCAATAAAGGATGCAATTTGATGACAAGTTGACTGTTCCTTTTATAAAAGCCAATCTGAGTTGACATGGAAAAATGAAGTCAGTCTGGGGAATATAGGAAAGTGATTATGAATGCCCACTTTATCTCACATTGGAGGAGATTGGCCTGAGGGAAGGGACTCCATCTAAAAGACGGAGGCTCTAACTTTGGAAGCAGGCAGGATGTCGATGTAGCAATAGCAAGACACTATGTCTTTATTCCTCACCCATGGTGGCTCAGGTGGTAAAGAATCTGCTTGCAATGCAGGAAACATGGGTTCAATCCCTGGGTCGGGAAGATCCCCTGGAGAAGGGAAAGGCAACCCACTCCAGTAGTCTTGTCTGGAGAATTCCACGGATGCCTGGCAGGCTACAGCCCATGGGGTCACAGAGAGTTGGACATGACTGAGCAACTAACGCACTTACCAAATAGAAGTAACAGTCCCTGGACCACAGAGCAGATGCAAGGATTAATGACAATACATCATTAAAAAAGGACTTACAACAGTGCCTAGTTTATGGTAATCCCTCAGTAAATTATTAGTCATCATTTATTAGCTCTTATTATAACTGCAGCATGATGATGTTAGAGCTATGTAGCGTTCTTCCCATTTTCCAAGAATTGGTGATGAGAGTCCATTCTGAAAGCAGAAGATATAGTCAATATCCTAAGCCCAAAAGATCAGTTGAGAGCTTGCTAAGAGGTGCTACTATGGGCTGAATTGCATCTCTCATAAAAGCGATGAAGAAGAAAGGGAAAGTGATAGTCACTCAGTCATATCTGACTCTTTGTGACTCCATGGACTGTAGCCCACCAGACTCCTCTGTCTGTGGAATTCCCCAGGCAAGAATACTATAGTGGGTAGCCATTCCCTTCTCCAGCAGATCTTCCTGGCCTAGGAATTGAACCCGGGTCCCCTGCATTTCTGGAGAAGGCAATGGCCACCCACTCCAGTACTCTTGCCTGGAAAATCCCATGGACAGAGGAGGCTGGTAGGCTGCAGTCCATGGGGTTGCAAAGAGTTGGACAGGACTGAGCGACTTCACTTTCCCTTTTCACTTTTATGTATTGGAGAAGGAAATGGCAACCCACTCCAGTGTTCTTGCCTGGAGAATCCCAGGGATGGTGGAGCCTGGTGGGCTGCCGTCTCTGGGGTCACACAGAGTCGGACACGACTGAAGTGACTTAGCAGCAGCAGCTCCTGCATTTCAGGCAGATTCTTTACCATCTGATTCACCAGGGAAGTGAAGTGTATGTTAGTCACTCAGTTGTGTCCAACTCTCATGGACTGGGGCTCGCCAGGCTCTTCTGTCCATGGGATTCTCCAGGCAAGAATACTGGAGGGTGCTGCCATTCTCTTCTCCAAGAGATCCACTAGGGAAGCCTCCAGAAAAGCTATGGTAGAGTCCTAATGCCCAGCACCTCATCATGGGACCTTATTTGAAAATAGGATCTTTATGGAAGTAATCAAGTTCAAATGAGGTCATTAGGATGGGCCCTTGATAAAATATGACTGGTGTCCTTATAAAGAGGGGAAATTTGGACACTGAGATAGACATGCACACAAAGGTTATGGGAAGACACACAGGGAACACATCATATGAAGACAGAAGGTTGGAGCAATGTATCTATGAGCTATGAAACAGTAATAGCAAGATTACTGGAGAATCAGCAGAAGAAAGAAAGAGGTCAAGAAGGGTCCTTCTTGCATAGGTTTCAGAGGGACATGAACTTGATTCACAGACCTAACATTCCAGGTTCCTATGAAATATTGCTCTTTACAGCATCGGACTTTACTTCCATCACCAGTCACATCCACAACTGGGTGTTGTTTTTGCTTTGGCTCTGTCTCTTCATTCTTTCTGGAGTTATTTCTCCAGTGATCTCCAGTAGCATATTGGGCACCTACCAACCTGAGGAGTTCAT
Source organism: Bos taurus (assembly GCF_002263795.3). Taxonomy (NCBI): domain Eukaryota; kingdom Metazoa; phylum Chordata; class Mammalia; order Artiodactyla; family Bovidae; genus Bos; species Bos taurus. The sequence goes on along the minus strand of NC_037342.1, from coordinate 83,905,210 downwards.
CTTTCAGTGTCATATCTTTTAGCCTTTCATACTGTTCATGGGGTTCTCACGACAAGAATGCTGAAGTGGTTTGCCATTCCGTTCTCCGTAGACCACATTTTGTCAGAACTCTCCACCATGACTCGTCCATCTTGGGTGGCCTTACATGGCATGGCTCATAGTTTCATTGACTTAGACAAGGCTGTGGTCCGTGTGATCAGATTGGTCAGTTTTCTGTGATTGTGGTTTTCAGTCTGTCTGACCTCTGATGGAGAAGATTAAGAGGCTTATGGAAGCTTCCTTACGGGGAGAGACTGACTGAGGAGGAAACTGTTCTGATGGGCGAGGCCATGCTCAGTAAATCTTTAATTCAAATTTCTGTTGATGGGCGGGGCTGTGTTCCCTCCCTGTTGTTTGACCTGAGGCCAAACTATGGTGGAGGTGATGAAGATAATCGTGACCTCCTTCAAAAGATCCCATGATGCACTGCTGCACTCAGTGCCCCCAAGCCTGCAGCAGGCCACTGCCAACCCATGCCTCTGCCGGAGACTCCTTGACACTCACGGGAAAGTCTGGGTCAGTCTCTTGTGGGGTCACTGCTCCTTTCTCCTGGTTTCTAGTCACACAAGGTTTTGTTTGTGCCCTCCAAGAGTCTGTTTCCCTGTCCTGTGTAAGTTCTGTAATCAAATCCCACTGGCCTCCAAAGTCAAATTCCCTGGGGGTTCTCAGTCCCTTTGCCGGATTCCAGGTTGGGAAGTCTCTTGTGGGCCCTAGAACTTTTTTAACAGTGTGAGAATTTCTTTGGTGTAATTGTTCTGCAGTCTGTGGGCCATCTGCTTGGCAGCTTTGTGATGGGTGGGACTAATGGCCACCTCCTCCAAGAGGGCTTATGCCACAGGCTGTGTGACCCACGTGACTAAGAAGACCCAGGTGTATGATCTAGCATGAGATTAAAGAAAAAGAAGGAAAGTGTTGCCTAGTTTATTCCCTCAAATGTCCCTGACACGGGATGCTAGCCGACCCCTGGGACCAGAGCAGCGCTGACTCCTGAGGCTGGACTGGTTTGGGGCTGACACACCTGGTAGGGCCCCCTGCACTGAGACTCCTCTTAAACCTGAACTGTGTCGTCTGCCCTGTGCACCCTGATGGTGACACGACTGTCTGGCCTCAAGGACCAGGGTCAAGTCACCAAGTATCCAGATCCACAGGGGAGGTGGTGCCCAACTGAAGCCTCCATCCTGAGAGTGCAGCCTCCTGGGTTGCTCAGCAGGGAGGGGTGTCCCAGGTACACATACCTCTGGAGGGGAGGGGTGAGGCTGCAGGGGGAAGAAGTAGTGAGACCCAAGCCCTTGGGTGTTTGCTCAGCACATTCCACATTAACTCACAGCCCAGGAAGCTGACTTTCCCTAAGGCTCCAGTTACAGGTAGAGCCAAAGATGGGCATGAAGAAGTTCTGCCCCCCTGTGGACATTTCCCATAACTGCAGCTTTAGCACCTGTGCTTACTGGCACCTCCAAGTCACAAGGCCTGTGGGGCTGTTCATGACAGCTGCCCTCAGGAAAGGACCTGGGGTGAGTGCTGCAGAAATCAACTGCAAACACAACCAACTTTGAAGAGGCCAACTGCAAGGTTAATTTTCCCCACACCATTTAAAGTAAAAACAAAAATAATAAAATCCCCAAATGGCCAGAGAACAAGATGGTCTATATCCCTAAATAGGACAGGGTGACCAGTCAAAGCGACAACAAGAGATCCAATCTCACCTGTCAGAACGGCCATACTCACGATTCTACAAACAATAAACACAGGCGAGAGCTAGGGGAAGAGTGAACTCCTACATGCTCGTTGGAATGGACATTAGCAACAGCTGCTGGAAAGCCTGTGTGTCCACACTCCAGAAAGCAAGATGTCAAGAGAGCACAGCCCATGATTTGCCATACTCACACCTGGGCCTATATCCCAAGAAAACCACCATTCAAAAACACACATGCACCCCACATACACTGCAGCACTGCTTACAATAGCCAAGACAGAGAACCAGCAAGATATACCTGGACAGATTAAAAGTTAAAGAAGATGTGGTACATATATACAATGGAATATTGCTCAGCCATGAAAAATGGCCATTGAAATTATGAAATTATGCCAGTAATAATCACAAGGATGGACCTTGGAGGAATATAGTCTAGGCGAACTCAGCCAGACCAAGAAAGAAAACAGCATATGATATCATCTCTTCTAGGCAAAATAAGAATAATAAAGGAACAAATTTACACCACAAAAGAGACTCTCAGAATTCAAACAGAAACAGAAGTTTCCAAAAAAAAAAAAAATGTGAAAGAACAAGGATGAATTAGGAGGTCAGGGATAACATATACACGGAAATCTGTATCAGTAATAGACAATCCAGAAGGATTCTCTCTTTCCTTTCTTCCTTCCAAACAGACACAGAAATTTGTATTTCTAACGTATACAGAGAAATCTCTATCTGTAATGGATAATCCAAAATCATTATTTCCTTCCTTCTCATCACATGTACACAGAAATCAGTATCTCTAATAGATTTTCAGGAAGAACCTGATATTCATTCAACACAGGATACTTTGCTCAACCTTCTGCAATAACCTCTATGGGAAAAGAATCCAAAACAGAACAGATAAGCTGCATGTATATGTCATTAGTGACTCACGTGGCTGCCCTGATAAGCCATCTGTATATGTCATTAGTGACTCACGTATCTGTGCCCTGATAAGTTGCATGTACACGTCATGTTTGACTCACGTGGCTGTGCCCTGAGAAGCTGCGTGTACATGCCATTAGTGCCTCATGTGTCTGTGCCCTGGTAAGTGCCGGGAGCCAGCGTGAGGAACTCCGCCCATGGCAAAGGTCATGAGGAAGGAGACTCGGCATACGCAAAGGCGGGCTCGGCATACGCAAAGGCGAGATCGAGCCTCAGGAGTCCCCCTGGAAATTCTCGAGCATCTACCCCCAAAACCAGAGTCTGCCTACTTTACTGCTTTGTGCTCTCACCTACTCCTCTGACAGTCACGGGGCGGGGGGAGCGGGGGTGGCTATCCCCGACCACCTTTTCTCTGAAGGAAATCAACTTAGAGCTCTAGCTAATTAGCCTCCTGGGCATAATAGGAGTGTTTAAATCCAAACCCCTCAGATGGCTCTCTAACTGGCCTGACAGGTTTACCCAGACTACTATAGCTATGCATACGGTTGTTTGCAGTCTTCCAACCACGAGAGGCATGGGGAGCTTAAGATATTCAAATAGTATAGAGCCTCTCAGAGAGTTAGAAATTGTCAGAATATAAATAGTAGAAGATTTCATTGTTGAGCCAATGCTTGCTGCCAAGTTTCCACATCCCCTGTATTGTATCCTTGGAAGTGTATTAATTAATATAGTTGGTATGGAGAAAAAATAAGTAGTGGCCTTGGTGTAAACAACTTCAGACCCTTAAGGTAATAAATTCTTTCCTTTGTTGTAAGCCCACTGCACCTCTGCCCTATAGGAATGCAACTTTATCTAACACCTTTGGAGGATGGCGCCAAACTTTAAAATAATTACTCTTAGAGAAAATAAGTCTTATGGTTGACAAACCTTTGTCAGAGTCATAAAATGTTAACAGGCCTTCTGGCCAGAAGATGATGTAAATCACCTAAACCATTTGTATACGATAAGTTTGCAGAAAAGAAACCCTGGTTTCGATAAGGATCAAAGACTGCTGACTTTGCATGATTTCACACCCCCTATTATCCTCTATGTGCAACTTACGGTATAAAAGCCCCTGTTGAAAATAAAGCTACAGACCTTGCTCACCAAAGCTTGGTCTCCCCATGTCATTCTTTCTCTCACCTTCTGGCTGAATTCCCATGTGGAGCGTAGAGGCTCGCCAAGCCTACTAATTTTGCCTGGGCTTCTAAGATCTGACCGGGGAGGCCTTAGTGTCTCCTCTCCTTCAGGAGAACTAGAGGACGCCTGTGGCCTACGTGGGTGGTGCAAACTCCTTGTCTTGGAGTTCTATTGGTTTTCCACGTAAACCAAGTTATGCAGCCTCTTTTCTCCACTGAATTTTCTCACTGAGCTATCCCTATTTAACCACTCTTTATATCTCTAATTAACACTTAAGTAAGCTATTGTCTCCTGATCGCCGACTCCGTCTCCCCTTCGAATTCCCTGGATCCGCTGGGGCTGGACCCCGGCAGGTAAGCTCCATGTACATGCCATTAGTGACTCACGTGTCTGCACCCTGATAAGCTGCATGTATATGTCATTACTGACTCACGTGACTGCCCTGATAAGCTGCGTGTACATGTCATAAGTGACTCGCGTGTCTGCACCCTGATAAGCTGCGTGTATATGTCATTACTGACTCACGTGACTGCCCTGATAAGCTGCATGTATATGTCATTATTGACTCATGTGTCTGCACCCTGATAAGCTGTGTGTATATGTCATTAGTGACTCACGTGTCTGCACCCTGATAAGCTGCATGTATATGTCATTACTGACTCACGTGACTGCCCTGATAAACTGCATGTACATGTCATTAGTGACTCACGTGGCTGTGCCCTGAAGACAAGCACAAAACTACACATCAACTATACTCCAACACAGCACAGGCAGGAGACTAGAGCAAAGGAATAGAAAAGCAATGCCTAGCTTATCCCCTCCAAGCTCCCTGACTTGGGCAGCTCTCCCCTTCAGGAGCCTCAGCAGGCTTGTGTCTCATGTCTGGACTCATCTGGGGTTGAGGCAGATGGGTTGAGACAACCAAAATTTTAAGAGACGGGCAACCTTGAAATTTTGGCTGCACTATGTACAACGCCACCGCCGCCAAGTCGCTTCAGTCGTGTCTGACTCTGTGCGACCCCATGGACTGCAGCCCACCAGGCTTCTCCGTCCATGGGATTCTCCAGGCAAGAACACTGGAGTGGGTTGCCATTTCCTTCTCCATGTACAACAGCCAAGACCAAAAAAAAAAAAAAAAAGTTAATTGTAGAAGCACAGGTGAAGGGATACACAATGGGGTACACATACATAATGGAATACATCTCAGTCATAAAGAAGTAGGAATAAATGCCAAGTCCAGTGTCAGGATGGAAAGCAGAGATGATCATTCCAACTGAAGTAAGAGAGACTAGGATAGACTAGTATCATATGACATCACTTCCAGGTGTAAAATAAAGATGGATACAAATGAACTTACTGCCCAGAGACATAGGCTCACAGACTTAGAAAAGAAACTTCTGGTCATCAAAATATAAAGATGTGGGGCAGGAAGAAGAGAGCTGCTTTAGAGCAACATATGCACACTACTACTGACAAAACAAGCGACCAGGACCACCACGTAACAGAAGGAAACATACTCACGCCTTCATTACCTATAAGGAAAAACCCGGACAAATCATATATGCATCTGTGTAGAAGCGAAACAATTTGTCATAGAAGGAAAAGGAAAAAACAAAACACGAGACTGTAATTCACCTGTATGCTCCAGATCAAATGAAGGGATGAAAGCAGATGAAGCAGAAAGGATACCCCAACGCTATTCCCCTCAGGGCACGGTGACTTGCAGTGCCACATCCCTGGAGCCCAGCTGGTTTGGGTGCCAAGGCTGGAGTGTCCTGGGGCAGAGCAAGCTGGGAGCATGTGGCAGGCAGTGAAGTTCCTGATTCCCTCTGGAGAGACCCCCCACCTCCAGATACAGGCAGAATAAATGAAAAGATTGGAAGTAACATATGCACATTTGTATCTATCATATAGAGGATAAAAGTATCTACTGAACAGCATAGGGAAGTTTACTGAACACACTGCCATGACCTATATGCAAAAAAAGAGCTCTAAAGAGAATAAGCATCTATGTATAACTGAATCAAGTTCCTGTACACCTGAAACAAACACATCATCAGAAATCCACTCTATTCCAATAGAAAATTGCAAGGAATTTACAGATTGAAAAAAAAAAAAGCATGCGGCATGAACAAGGGCTGCCGCCTTGTGGCCATTTTCTGTAATAACACCATGAAGAGCTGTGCAGTTGATGTGCTCAGTCTTGTCTGACTCTCTGTGACCCTATGGACTGTGGCCCGCCAGGCTCCTCTGTCCACGGGATTCTCCAGACAAGAACACTGGAGTGTGTTGCCATTTCCTTCTGCTGTTGGGCATTTAATATTCACAAGTACCCAGGGACTGTAAGTAAAAACAGTTGCCCTCGGAAAATGTCCTAGGGGTTGTCATCAAAAAGGAATCCAAGAGAAGGCAGGCATTAAAGAAGCCAATTTCAAGATGTAAGTTTAATTCAGTTTTTTTTTTAAAAATCACATGAAAAATGTCAACATCATTTAACACTAGAGAAATACAAATCCAAGCTACAGCGAAATATTACATCACACTGGTCAGAATGGCCATTGCCACTCTACAATCAATGATAGAGAGGGTGTGGAGAGAAGGGAACCCTCCTGCAGCATTCTTTGCAATCACACAAGTACATCCAATTGGGACCACAGTACGGATGTTCATTTGAAAAATAACACAGAAGTACCTTAGGACCCAGCAATCCAACACCTGGAAATAAATCCAGAGAAAACCTAAAATTTAAAAGCATGGGTAATCTTCAATCTCGGTTCCACTAGGCAAGACAATAAAGCAGCTAATCAGAGAAGGACAGATGAATGGATACAGAAGATGAGATACACACGCAGAGCAGCATCACTCAGCCGTAGAAAGGATAGTATCATGCCATGTCCAGCAACAAGGAAGGAAGTAGAGATGATCACAGAACGTGAAGTCAGACAAAGGACAACTACCATAGGGCATCACTTTAGAGGCAGATTCTAAAAACAGACACAGATAAACTTCTTCACCAAATAGAAAGGGCTCCACAACACAGCAAAGCACCTGCTGCTGCAAAGGCGCTTCAGTCGTGTCCGACTCTGTGCAACCCCATAGACAGCAGCCCGCCAGGCTCCTCCATCCCTGGGATTCTCCAGACAAAAATACTGGAGTGGGTTGCCATTGCCTTCTCCAATGCATGAAAGTAAAAAGTGAAAGTGAAGTCGCTCAGTCATGTCTGACTCTTCATGACCCCATGAACTGCAGCCCACCAGGCTCCTCCGCCCATGGGATTTTTCCAGGCAAGAGGACTGGAGTGGGGTGCCATCACCTTCAAAGCACCTAATGGTTACCAAAAAGGAAAGGTGGTGGGCAATGAGAAATGAGGTGTAATAATCAGTAAGGACCCTTCATCAACCCTGCATAATAAACTATATGGGAAATGAACCCAAAAAAGGACATGTCCACATCTCTGCAAAGGGAATCATGTTGATGTACACCTAAAACAAAGATAAACACAACACACACACACACACACACACACACACACATCCTACAACATTGTAAGTCACTTATACACCAATATGAAATACAAATTACAAAAAGAGCATGCCGACTCTATTCCCCTCAGGCCTTGGTGACCTGGGCTGCTGGCACATCCCTGAAGCCTGGGTTCCCAGATGGACTGTTGTGGGGCTGACAGAGCTGGGAGAGATGTGCTGGCCAATGAGCCCTGCCCCACAGGCCTGCGTGCCTGCTCCCCTCTGCACCAGCCCACAACCTCCAGATCCAGGGGGTCCTCCTGCACCCAAAGGATGTGGAGCCTCTGGGCTGGAAGAACTATGAAAAGGCCCCTGGGCTCCATGTCTCCCAGTGTTGGGGTTCCCACCTCCAGCCTCCTTCCTTGGGGTTGCCCCACCTGTGGTGAAAGCACCCTCCAGAGAGTGGTGTTGCAGGAACTGGGATGTGTCCAGGGGATGGGGGTGAGGAAGGCAGGAGGAATGGGAGACAAGCCTTGGGTGTTTCTTCCAGCACTTTCCATTCTGACAGTTCAGGAACAGGACTTTCCCTAAGGCTCTGGTTCCCCCAGACAGGGTTGAGCATAAAGATATGCTGCCACCTTGTGGCCATTTCCCATAACAACAACTTTGAAACCATTGCGGATGGGCACTTAATGTACATTAACAGGGCCTGCAGGGCTGCAAGTAAAAAACACCTGCCCTCAAGAAATGTCTTAGGGGAGGTCACTGGAAAAATATTCAGAATAGGGCAGGATTTCAAACTCACACAGTTTCAAAAATCATGTCAATATCGCTAAATATGAGAGAAATGCAAATGAAAACTTCAAGTTATCACCTCACACCAGTCAGAATGCCTACAGTCAGATGATACTCTACAAACAATAAATACTGGAGAGGGTGTGGAGGAAAGAGAGCCCTCCCACACTGATACTGGGAATGGCCAATGGGAGCAGCTACTGTGGAGGACACCGGGCAGAATCCTTAGCAAAGAAAATCAGACTGAAATTACAATACTCCTAATGCCACATACAAAAATTAACTGCAAATAGATTAAGGGTCTAAATAAATGGACAGATACAATGAAACTCTTAAGGAAAAAAGCAGAACACACTTTGACATAACATGCAGCAAGTTCTTTTTTGATCCACCTCTTAGAATCAGGACTATTTAAATAAAACAGAAATAAACAAATGGGACCTAATAAACGTTTAAAGCATCTGCACAACAAAGGACACCTGCAGTGAGAGAAAAAGACAACCCTCAGGATGAAAAAAAATTCTGGCAAAGGAAGATACCCACAGGAATTTGTCTCCAACACACACAAACAACGTCTGGCAGGAGGAAAGACCAAGAGCTTACCGCAGCACTGACCCCTGGGAGGGCCATGCGACCCACTCAGAGAAGAGCACGTTACCAAGAGAAGCCCACCTCAGCCCCAGCCCCCGGACCTCTGAGCACTGACATCCAGACACAGGCACAGAATTTTCTAGGCCAGAGGCCAGGCCAGGTCTCTACCCAGGTCTCCATTCCCAGCGCACACAGGACAAGGCCAGGCCTAAATGCTCTCACTGTAGAAGCACACAGTCTCATCTAAACATCATCAGTGTGGACAGCACCTGGGCAGGTCTGAACCTACCTCGTAGACAGACCTTCGTCAGGGTTCAGTTCAGTTCAGTCACTCAGTCGTGTCCGACCCTGAGACCCCATGCATCGTAGCACACCAGGCCTCCCTGTCCATCACCAACTCCTGCAGTTCACCCAAACACCTCCATCAAGTTGGTGATGCCATCCAGCCATCTCATCCTCTGTCATCCCCTTCTCCTCCTGCCCCCAATCCCTCCCAGCATCAGGGTCTTTTCCAATGAGTCAACTCTTCGCATGAGGTGGCCAAAGTACTGGAGTTTCAGCTTTAGCATCATTCCTTCCAAAGAAATCCCAGGGCTGATCGCCTTCAGAATGGACTGGTTGGATCTCCTTGCAGTCCATGGGACTCTCAAGAGTCTTCTCCAACACCACAGTTCAAAAGCATCAATTCTGCGGCGCTCAGCTTTCTACACTAGCTTAAAGCTGCTCTCCCAGGAGGCACAGGTCACACACATGCAGGGTCTCTCACTGTTGAAGGGCGCTCACCCTTGCCTGTGAATTAGGATGCACATTTCTTGACCAAGAAATAATCAGCAAGCTCCACCCTTCACACACATCAGGGGAGGGTGAAACTGGAAGAATCTGTGTCATTGAACATTCCAACTGGCAAAACAAAGTTACCAATTGCTTTGGCCACGTGAAGGTCAGTGTCTCGCTGTTTCTCACCGTTCGTTGCACTGAAGGCAGGCAAGGCACGAGCAGGGAAGCTGGAAGAAACCTTGGGGAGCGTAGGAGCCACAGACTTGTTCATTCTCTCCTGACTGGCACAGCGGCTGTAACAGCAGACGCGCTGTATCCTCTGGTCTCCTGGAGATTCAGAGGGCGCAGCCGTATCGTAGCCGCAAGGGTGTTTCTCCTGGAACTTACTGATGTTTACAGAGCAAAAGTGGTCTGCGGTACCCTGTGAAGTGCGTGCGCTGTGCTGTGAGCGTGCTCAGCTGATACAGAGCCGTATATTTAAAAAACGTGGGGCCAGAGCGAGAGGCAGTGGGCGAGAGAGCCTGATTACCACCAGCTTGGCTCGTTTGCTTTTTCCTTTGTTCAGGATCCAGGAGCCGGGAATTTTTTAGAGTGCAGCCCAGTGTCGTGTAAAGACACACAGGATGTGGCCTGATTCCAGCATCCCAGCCTTCCAGCAGGAGGTGGCCCCTCTGGAAACCTTTTGGAAAAGTATATTCTTTATCAGAATAAAAATGTGTTGTTGAAATTTCAACCATACTAGTTATTATTTGCAACTTAACACATTCTTAAAAGTGTGGCACCCTGATTTTTACAGTTCCCATTGGTTCCATTGATTCAAATTTTCCAGGTAGAAACAAGCCATCATTTCAAACTAGTTTCTTCTAATTCTGTTATTTGTTACTATTTCACACTTGAAAAAAAATAAAAGCAAATTCCTGCAAACAATGAGTGACTCAAAGAGCACAGGAGCCGCAGGTACTTTTTCTTCTAACAGTTTCATTTCTCTTCATGAAGAAAACAGAAAAAAATGCCACCCTCCCCAATTTTTTGCTTCTCTGTTCAAAATGAGCTAAAATGAAATTGATATTCATATCAACAAATAACAGTTTTTGAGGTTTGAAATGTCATACCAGGGAGACAGGGTCTGGAGAAAAGGGAATGCTCCTACACTGCTGGAGGGAAACCACATCCAAAAAATAAGGCTAAAATTCAAACTGGATTTAATTATAACAGTGTGTGGTTACATGGAGTATGAATCAAGGGTCTACATATAGCAGGCAATATGTGAAGGCAAATTTGATATCTCCTATGTGAGAGTAATTGAGTATTCCAAATCCTGAAAGATGATGCTGTGAAAGTGCTGCACTCAATATGCCAGCAAATTTGGAAAACTCAGCAGTGGCCACAGGACTGGAAAAGGTCAGTTTTCATTCCAATCCCAAAGAAAGGCAATGCCAAAGAATGCTCAAACTACCGCACAATTGCACTCATCTCACACGCTAGTAAAGTAATGCTCAAAATTCTCCAAACCAGGCTTCAGCAATATGTGAACCGTGACCTTCATGATGTTCAAGCTGGTTTTAGAAAAGGCAGAGGAACCAGAGATCAAATTGCCAACATCTGCTGGATCATGGAAAAAGCAAGAGAGTTCCAGAAAAACATCTATTTCTGCTTTATTGACTATGCCAAAGCCTTTGACTGTGTGGATCACAATAAACTGTGGAAAATTCTGAAAGAGATGGGAATACCAGACCACCTGACCTGCCTCTTGAGAAATTTGTATGCAGGTCAGGAAGCCACAGTTAGAACTGGACATGGAACAACAGACTGGTTCCAAATAGGAAAAGGAGTTCGTCAAGGCTGTATATTGTCACCCTGCTTATTTAACTTCTATGCAGAGTACATCATGAGAAACGCTGGGCTGGAAGAAAAGCACAAGCTGGAATCAAGATTGCTGGGAGAAATATCAATAACCTCAGATATGCAGATGACACCACCCTTATGGCAGAAAGGGAAGAGGAACTAAAAAGCCTCTTGATGAAAATGAAAGTGGAGAGTGAAAAAGTTGGCTTAAAGCTCAACATTCAGAAAACGAAGATCATGGCATCCGGTCCCACCATTTCATGGGAAATAGATGGGGAAACAGTGGAAACACTGTCAGACTTTATTTTTCTGGGCTCCAAAATCACTGCAGATGGTGACTGCAACCATGAAATTAAAAGATGCTTACTCCTTGGAAGGAAAGTTATGACCAACCTAGATAGCATATTCAAAAGCAGAGAGATTACTTTGCCAACAAAGTCCATCTAGTCAAGGCTATGGTTTTTCCTGTGGTCATGTATGGATGTGAGAGTTGGACTGTGAAGAAAGCTGAGCGCTGAAGAATTGATGCTTTTGAACTGTGGTGTTGGAGAAGACTCTTGAGAGTCCTTTGAACTGCAAGGAGATCCAACCAGTCCATTCTGAAGGAGATCAGCCCTGGGATTTCTTTGGAAGGAATGATGCTAAAGCTGAAACTCCAGAACTTTGGCCCCTCATTCGAAGAGTGGACTCATTGGAAAAGACTCTGATGCTAGGAGGGATTGGGGGCAAGAGGAGAAGGGGACGACAGAGGATGAGATGGCTGGATGGCATCACTGACTCAATGGACGTGAGTCTGGGTGAACTCCGGGAGTTGGTGATGGACAGGGAGGCCTGGCGTGCTGCGATTCATGGGGTTGCAAAGAGTCAGACACGACTGAGCGACTGATCTGATCTGATCTGATGCGAGAGTAAAGGTTTTCTGTCAGATCTGCAGCTGATATGCACAGATTCTTTAGAATACTGCAGGCATTTTTTAGAATTATAGCTTTGTCTTGATACATTGCTGCTGCTGCTGCTAAGTCGCTTCAGTCATGTCCAACTCTGTGTGACCCCAGAGACAGCAGCCCACCAGGCTCCCCCGTCCCTGGGATTCTCCAGGCAAGAACAATGGACTGGGTTGCCATTTCCTTCTCCAATGCATGAAAGTGAAAAGTGAAAGTGAAGTCTCTCAGTCATGTCCGACTCCTAGCGACCCCATGGACTGCAGCCTACCAGGCTCCTCCATCCATGGGATTTGCCAGGCAAGAGTACTGGAGTGGGGTGCCATTGATACATGGCTAGGAGTGGGATTACTGAATCATATGGTTTAACTCTAGTTTTTTGAGGAATCACCATGCTGTTTGTTCTCTACAGGGACTGCACCAGTTAACATTCCCTCCAACAATGTGGGAGGGTTCCCTTTTCTCCACACCATCTGCAACACATGTTATTTGTAGATTTCTTAGTGCTGGCCATTCTACCAAGTGTGAAGTAGTACCTCATTGTGGTTTTTATTTGCATTTCTCAAATAATTACCAATGAGGAGCATTACAGGATGATTCTTTAAATGTCAGATGTGGGAAGTCCATTAAGTGTAATATGTCAACGTGACAATTTTTCACAGATAAGGATTTATTAAATAGTTATTTCATTTCTTCTTAGTTAACTATAGGGACATAAGTTATCATGTTAATCAAGATGATGCATCAGTTATGCATCTCTGAGCAGTTTTAAAGATGTGCATTGCTCCCTTCAAAGGGAAGGCTTGTGCTGGGACTAAGGTCCACCTCCCAATGAAAGCTGTTCCTTGAGCAAGTTCAGTCAGTGCAGGGGGTAAATGGTGAGACCACCATATCACCTGACACTTCCCGCATCTCAGGCCTCAGTCTGACCATCCCATCTGAGGTTGAACAGTTTGTCCTGGTGATATAGTTTGAACTCTTTCTGTATGTCTAGGTCAATTGTTAATAATTTAGGATTAAACTCAGGATTCTATAGGATTCAGTTCAGTTCAGTTTAGTCGCCCAGTCGTGTCCGACTCTTTGAGATCCCATAAACTGCAGCATGCCAGGCCTCCCTGTCCATTACCAACTCCCGGAGCTTACTCAAACTCATGTCCATCAAGTCGGTGATGCCATCCAGCCATCTCATCCTCTGTCGTCCCCTTCTCCTCTCCTGCCCCCAATCCCTCCCAGCATCAGAGTCTTTTCCAATGAGTCAACTATTTGCATGAGGTGGCCAAAGTACTGGAGTTTCAGCTTTAGCATCATTCCTTCCAAAGAAATCCCAGGGCTGATCTCCTTCAGAATGGACCGGTTGGATCAACTTGCAGTCCAAGGGACTCTCAAGAGTCTTCTCTAACACCACAGTTCAAAAGCATCCATTCTTCAGCACTCAGCTTTCTTCACAGTCCAACTCTCACATCTATACGTGACCACTGGAAAAACCATAGCCTTGACTAGATGGACCTTTGTTGGCAAAGTAATGTCTCTGCTTTTGAATATGCTATCTAGGTTGGTCATAACTTTCCTTCCAAGGAGTAAGCGTCTTTTAATTTCATGGCTTCAGTCACCATCTGCAGTGATTTTAGAGCCCAGAAAAATAAAGTCTGACAGTGTTTCCACTGTTTTCCCATCTATTTCCCATGAAATGGTGGGACCGGATGCCATGATCTTCGTTTTCTGAATGTTGAGCTTTTAAGCCAACTTTTTCACTCTCCACTTTCATTTTCATCAAGAGGCTTTTTAGTTCCTCTTCCCTTTCTGCCATAAGGGTGGTGTCATCTGCATATCTGAGGTTATTGATATTTCTCCCGGCAATCTTGATTCCAGCTTGTGCTTTTCTTCCAGCCCAGCGTTTCTCATGATGTACTCTGCATAGAAGTTAAATAAGCAGGGTGACAATATACAGCCTTGACGAACTCCTTTTCCTATTTGGAACCTGTCTGTTGTTTCATGTCCAGTTCTAACTGTGGCTTCTGACCTGCATATAGGTTTCTCAAGAGGCAGGTCAGGTGGTCTGGTATTCCCATCTCTTTCAGAATTTTCCACAGTTTATTGTGATCCACACAGTCAAAGTCTTTGGCATAGTCAATAAAGCAGAAATAGATGTTTTTCTGGAACTCTCTTCCTTTTTCCATGATCCAGCGGATGTTGGCAATTTGATCTCTGGTTTCTCTGCCTTTTCTAAAACCAGCTTGAACATCATGAAGGTCACACTTCACATATTGCTGAAGCCTGGCTCGGAGAATTTTGAGCATTACTTTACTAGAGTGTGAGATGAGTGCAATTGTGCGGTAGTTTGAGCATTCTTTGGCATTGCCTTTCTTTGGGATTGGAATGAAAATTGACCTTTTCCAGTCCTGTGGCCACTGCTGAGTTTTCCGAATTTGCTGGCATATTGAGTGCAGCACTTTCACAGCATCATCTTTCAGGATTTGAAATAGCTCAACTGGAATTCCATCATCTCCACTAGCTTTGTTCGTAGTGATGCTTTCTAAGGCACACTCGACTTCACATTCCAGGATGTCTGGCTCTAGGTGAGTGATCACACCATCGTGATTACCCGCACTCTAACAGCAAAATATGTTTTAAAGTTACACCAGGACACAGGGGTTACACCATGAGCCTAAGGGAGTTTCTGCAGATTTTTCTGTTCTGACATCAAGGCCCCTTCCCCAGTTTTACAACAGCACAATTGCCAGAGACTGGATGAGCTACATCATTGGCAGGGATCAGGACAGAATGAAAATGCAGGAATCCTTCTGTTAGGATTACTAAGACTGTCATGCTGACAGCACAGCCTTCAACCAAGCACAGAGCCCCTCTAAGTGCAGGCGCCCCGGACACTGAGCGTGTGTGTCCATGAAGACAAAGGCTTCTACTCGCATAGAGCCAGTTTTGTGTAATGGTGTGTTAAACTGAATTATAACTCCAAATATTTGTACTAGGGACATGTGGACTCTTTTTTCTATTGAAAACTGGGGTATTTCTAATTGAAGAGTAGTGTTTTACGTTGTGTTAGTTACAGGTGTTTAGCAAAGGGATTCAGTTATATATATATATATATATATATATATATATATATATATATATATAGTATATAATATACATTATATATATCGGTCAGTTTAGTTCAGTCGCTCGGTTGTGTCCGACTCTGCGACCCCATGAATCACAGCACACCAGGCCTCCCTGTCCATCACCATCTCCCAGAGTTCATGTCCATTGAGTCGGTGATGCCATCCAGCCATCTCACCCTCTGTCGTCCCCTTCTCCTGCCCCAAATCCTTCCCAGCATCAGAGTCTTTTCCAATGAGTCAACTATTCACATGAAGTGGCCAAAGTACTGGAGTTTCAGCTTTAGCATCATTCCTTCCAAAGAAATCCCAGGGCTGATCTCCTTTAGAATGGACAGGTTGGATCTCCTTGCAGTCCAAGGGACTCTCAAGAGTCTTCTCCAACACCACAGTTCAAAAGCATCAATTCTTCAGCGCTCAGCCTTCTTCACAGTCCAACTCTCACATCCATACATGACCACTGGAAAAACCATAGCCTTGACTAGATGGACTTTGTTGGCAAAGTAATGTCTCTGCTTTTGAATATGCTGTCTAGGTTGGTCATAACTTTCCTTCCTAGGAGTAAGCAAATATAACACAGGTATGTGTAAATACATACATGCTCTCAGATTATTAGGTTTCAGTTGTTGCTGTTGTTCAGTCGCCCAGTTGTGTCCAGCTCTTTGTGACCCCATGGACTGGAGCATACCAGGCTTCTCTGTCCCTCACTATCTCCCAAAGTTTGCCCAAGTTCATGTCCCTTGCATGAGTGATGCTGTCCAGCCATCTCATCCTTGGACATCCTCTTCTCCTTCTGCTCTCAATCTTTCCCAGCATCAGGGATTTTTCCAGTGAGTCAGCTCTTCTAATCAGATGACGTAAATACTAAAATCTTCAGCTTTAGCATGAGTCCTTCCAGTGAATATTCAGGGTCGATCTCCCTTAAGATTGACTGGTTTGATCTCCCTGCTATCCAAGGGACTTTCAGGAGTCTTCTCCAGTACCAGAGTTCAAAGGCATCGATTCTTTGGCATTCTGCCTTCTTTCCAGTTCAGCTCTCACGACCATATGTGACCACTGGGAAGACCATAGCCTTGACTATACGGACCTTTGTCAGCAGTGTAACATCTCTGCTTTTCAACACACTGTCTAGGTTTGTCATAGCTTTCCTGCCAAGAAGCAATCACCTTCTAATTTCATGGCTGCAGTCACCATCCACAATGATTTTAGAGCCCAAGAAGAGGAAATTTGCCACTACTTCCACCTTTTCCCTTCTATTTGCCATGAGTAATAGGACCAGATGCCACGATCTTAGATTTTTTAATATTTAGATTTAAGCCAGCTCTTTCACTCTCCTCCTTCACCCTCATCAAGAGGCTCTTTAGTTCCTCTTGGCTTTCTGCCATTAGAGTGATATTATCTGTGTAACTAAGGTTGTTGATGTTTCTCCTGCCTATCTTGATCCCAGCTTGTAACTCATCCAGCCCAGCATTTCTCATGATGTGCTCAGTGTATAAGTTAAACAAACAGGGTGACAGCAGACAGCCCTGTTGTACTCCTTTCTTAATCTTAAACCATGCATGGTTCTAACTGTTGCTTCTTGACCCACACACAGGTTTCTCAGTAGACAGGTAAGATGGTCTGGTATTGCCTTCTCTTTAAGAGCTTTCCACAGTTTGTCATGATCCACACAAACTCTGGGAGTTGGTGATGGACAGGGAGGCCTGGCGTGCTGTGATTCATGGGGTCGCAAAGAGTCGGACACGACTGGGCAATTGAACTGAACTGAACTGAACACAGTCAAAGGCTTTGGTGTGGTTGAAGAAACAGACATAGATGTTTTTCTGGAATTCCCAATTTTTCTCTATATCCAGCGAATGTTGGCAATTTGATCTCTGTTTCCTTTTCCTTTTCTAAACCCAGCTTGGACATTGGAAGTTCTTGATTCAAAAAATGCTGAAGGCTAACGTGCAATATTTTAAGCATGACCTTACTAGCATGGGAGATGACTGCAATTGTCCAGTGGTTAGCACATTCTTTGGTACTACCTTTTTCGGGAACTGGAATGAGGATTGACCTCTTCCAGTCCTGTGGCCACTGCTGGGTCTTCCAGATTTGCTGACACATTGAATGCAACACCTTGATGGCATCATCCTTTAGGGTTTTGAATAGCTCTACTGGAATTCCATCACATCCACTAGCTTTATTAACAGCAGTGCTTCCTAAGGCCCACTTGACTTCTCTCTCCAAAATGTCTGGCTTTAGGTGGCTGACCACACCATTGTAGTAATCTGGTTCATTAAGCTCTCCTTTGTACAGTTCTTCCTTGTATTCTTTCCATCTCTTCTTGATCTCTTCAGCATCTACTATGTGTCTACCATTTCTGTCCTTTATTGTGCTCATCTTTGGACAAAATGTTCCCTTGGTATCTCAAATTTTCCTGAAGAGATCCCTAATCTTTCCCCTTCAGATGGTTTCCAGTTTCATACACTGTTCATTGAGGAAGGTCTTCTTGTCTCTCCATACTCTTCTTTGGAAATCTGAGTTCAGGTGGATATACCTCTCCCTTGCTTTTCTCTCCTCTTCTTTCTTTAGCTGTTTGGAAGGCCTCCTCTGATAACCACTTTGCCTCCTTGCTTTTCTTCTTCTCTGGGATGGTGTTGTTCACTGCTTCCTGTACGTATTATGGATCTCTGTCCATAGTTCTTCAGGCATATCGTTTACTAGATCTAATCCCTTGAGTCTATTCATCACCTCCACTGCATATTCACAGGGGATTTGATTTGAGTCGTACCTGGCTGGCCTAGTGGTTTTCCCCACTTTCTTTACTTTAAGCCTGAATTTTGCTATGAGAAGCTGAGGATCTGAGCCACAGTCAGCTCCAGGTCTTGTTTTTGCTGACTGTGTACAGCTTCTCCATCTTTGGCTACAAAGAATGAAATCAATTTCATTTCAGTATTGATCACTTGGTGAAGTCCATGTGTAAAGTCATCTCTTGTGTTGTTGAAAAAGTGTATTTGCTATGACCAGTGCATTCTCTTGGCAGAATTCAGCTAGCCTTTGCCCTGCCTCGTTTTGTTCTCCAAGGCCAAACTTGCCTGTTACTCCATGTATCTCTTGACTTCCTACTTTTACATTCCAACCCCCAATGATGACTGGAACATCTGTTTTTTGGTGTTTGTTCTAGGTCTTCTAGGTCTTCATAGAACTGAACAACTTCAGTTTCTTTGGCAATAGTGGTTGGGGCATAGACTTGGATTACTGTGATACTGAATGCTTTGCCTTGGAAACAAACCAAGATCATTCTGTCATTTTTGAAATTTCTCCTAAGTACTGCATTTTGGACTCTTTTGTTGATTATGAGGGCTACTCCATTTCTCCAATGGGATTCTTGCCCACAGTAGTAGATATAATGGTCATCTGAGTTAAATTC
Source organism: Bos taurus (assembly GCF_002263795.3). Classification (NCBI taxonomy): domain Eukaryota; kingdom Metazoa; phylum Chordata; class Mammalia; order Artiodactyla; family Bovidae; genus Bos; species Bos taurus. The sequence continues at coordinate 83,886,431 of NC_037342.1, read as the reverse complement.
ACGCATTCTCATCCATTTTAGTTCACTCTTACCATCTTCTGCTTGACCCCATCCAATCTACCTTGATTCGTGGACTAGTATTCCAGGTTCCTATGCAATACTGTTCTTTGAAGCATCGAATTTTACTTTCATCACCAGACAATCCATAATTGAGTGTCTTTTCCGCTTTGGCTCAGCCACTTCATTCTTTCTGGGGCTATTAGTAGTTCTCCTCCACTCTTCCTCAGTAGCATATTTCAGACCTAGGGGACTCATCTTTCGGTGTCATAGCTTTTTCTCCTTTTATACAGTTCATGAGGTGCTCACAGCAAGTATACTGGGGTGGCTTAGCCATTCCTTCCTCCAGTGGATCATGTTTTGTCAGGTTTTGTCAGACTTCAGATTATTCGGTTATTCCTGTACTACAGAGTAAAGTGATGTGTTACTCACTCAGTCATGCCCAACTCTCTGTGATCCCATGGATTGTAGCCCACCAAGCTCCTCTGTCCATGGGATTTTCCAGGCAAGAACACTGGCATAGGGGGCACTCCCATCCCTCTTCTGATGTCTATGTGAGAAGCTTTCTCTGTCCCTTTTATACTTTAATAAAACTCTGCTACTCAAAAGCTCTTGAGTGATCAAGCCTGGTCCCTGGTCCCAAAGCTAAATCTTCTTCAGAGATCACAATCTGACATCGTTCACCATAAACTATCTTCTTAGGAGCTCATCTGGGATCTTCAGGACAAGCTTTCAGCTTTTCAACCTCCTCATCAATTGAAGACTTCCCATGGTGGGTTTCTCCACTTTAAGGAAAGGACTTTCTCCAAGTCTGTGAACACCTTTGACAACAACAACCATACATGATGTCTCTTCTTAATCTGATGACATCTAACACTCCTAAAATGGACCTAGTGCAACCATTTGAACCTTAACTATGGACCTAATGGTTAACTTTGCTTGTTGTTCTGTTTTTGCTGTTTGCTACCTGCATCTGTAACTGTGTAACTGGATTTCTTTCCAACCATCTGAAAGCTTTTAAGTTACAAATGGTTGTCCAGGCTCCTACAAGTGCCACAACCTCCTCCAACTATTACTTGGGGCCCCTGAATCAGAGACCTTCAATATGAGGGTTAGGAGAACATGTTGTCTCAACAACTTAGGGATGATGCCACTCAACAGCAGGAAGTAGTTATGGAATGAAAACAATGCCCCTTTCCCTTGGCAACATAATTCTCCTAAAAGAAAAAGGGGGAATGAGAGAGTCAATTCCTAGGCAGGTTGATAAGAAGTCCAGAGTTTCTGAGGAGGAGAGAGGAGTCTGGGGTTCTTGAGGAGGAGATAGGGGTCTGGAATTCTCAAGGAAGAGGAAAGGATAAACTTTTTTTTCTACATTCCTTAGTCATAGTAAGGATTATGTAACAGCAGTGTATCTTGCTGAAGGATATGTTTCTCTTTAACAAGGCCTTCTGACTAACCCTGCTGTCTTACGGTGCCTGCTGTGGGAGTAAGTCTGATAACAGCATATAAGCCCTTGCTCACACTGGCAAGGGGGGCACTCCCGTCCCCCTTCTGAGTCTGTGTCAGAAGCTTTCTCTGCTGCTTTTCTTACTTTTATAAAACTTTGCTCCACAAAAGCTTTTGAGTGATCTCGAATGATCCCTGGTCCTGCAGTTAAATCTTCTTCTTCAGAGACCACAAGTCTGGTGTCGTTCACCATAAACTATCACTAGAAAAGGGGAAACTGGAGACAAAGCAAAGGCCAGTGGTTGTGGACTTCCATGGTGGTCCAGCGCCAAGACTCTGTGCCCCAGTCCAGGGGGTCCGGGCTCAGCCTCTGGTCAGGGAGCTAGATCCCGCATCCGCAACTCAGAACCAGCACAGCCAAATAAATAAATATTTTTTAAAAAGAGAAAAGATCAATGGTTGCTAGGAGTGAGGTGAGGGGTGGAAGAGGGATAAATAGGCAAAGCACAGAGAATTCTTAGGGCATTGAAACTATTCTGTGTGATACTATAGTGATTGATACACATCATCACACATTTGTTCAAAATCACAGAATGCATAATTCCAATAGTGATGCCCAATGTAAACTGTGGAGAAGGCAATGGCACCCCACTCCAGTCCTCTTGCCTGGAGAATCCCAGGGACGGGGGAGCCTGGTGGGCTGCCACCTATGGGGTCGCACAGAGTCAGACATGACTGAAGTGACTTAGCAGCAGCAATGTAAACTGTAGACTGTGGGTGATGTACTTTAGTTAATTATAACAAATGTACTACTTTTGTGCAGGATGTTGACAGTGGGGAGGCTGTGCATGCACCAGGCGAGGAACCTTCTGTACTTTTGGTTCAATTTTGCTGTGAACCTAAAACTGAATTAAAAAATAAAGTCCTTTCAAAAAAAAAAAAAGAATACTGGAGTGGGTTGTCATTCCCTTTTCCAAGGGATCTTCCAGACCCAGGGATCAAAACTGGGTCTCCTGCATCGCAGGCAGGTTCTTTACTATCTGAGCCACTAAGGACACAGAAGAACTGCACAAAGAAAAGGTCTTCATGACCCAGATAACCACGCTGGTGTGCTCACTCACCTAGAGCCAGACATCCTGGAATGCGAAGTCAAGTGGGCCTTAGGAAGCATCACTACGAACAAAGCTAGTGGAGGGGATGGAATTCCTGCTGAGCTCTTTCAAATCCTAAAAGATGATGCTGTGAAAGTGCTGCAATCAACACGTCAGCAAATTTGGAAAATGCAGCAGTGGCCACAGGACTGGAAAAGGTCAGTTTTCATTCCAATCCCAAAGAAGAACAATGCCAAAGAATGCTCAGACTACCACATAATTGTAGTCATTTCACTCACTAGCTAGGTAATGCTCAAAATTCTCCAAGCTAGGATTCAACAGTAAATGAACCAAGATCTTCCAGATGTACAGTTCGATTTAGAAAACACAGAGGAACCAGAAATCAAATTGCCAGCATCTGCTGGGTCATAGAAAAAGCAATAGAATTTCAGAAAAACATCTACTTCCACTTCATTGACCACGTTAAAGCCTTTGACTGTATGGATCACAACAAACTGTGGACAATTCTTCACGAGATGGTAATACCAGACCACCTTACCTGCCCCCTGAGAAACCTATATGCAGGTCAAGAAGCAACAGTTAGAACCAGACATGGAACAATGGCCTGGTTCAAAATTGGGAAAGGAGTATGCCATTGTACATTGTACTTTGTCACCCTGCTTAGTTAACTTATATGTAGAGTACATCATGTGAAACGCTGGGCTTGATCAATCAAAAGCTGGAATCAAGATTGCTGGGAGAAATCTCAACAACCTCAGATATGCAGATGACACCACCCTAATGGCAGAAAGCAAAGAGGAACTAAAGAGACTCTTGAGGAAGGAGAAAGAGGAAAGTGAAACAGCTGGCTTAACACTCAACATTCAGAAAACCAAGATCATGGCATCCAGTCCCATCATTTCATGACAAGTAGACAGGGGGAAACCGGAAACAGTGACAGATTTTATTTTGGGGGGCAGGCAGTGACTGCAGCCATGAAATTAAAAGACACTTGCTTCTTGGAAGAAAACCTATGACCAACCTAGACAGCATATTAAAGAGCAGAGACATTACTTTGCCAAAAAAGGTCCATATAGTCAAAGCTATGGTTTTTCCAGTGGTCATGTATGGATGTGAGAGCTGGACTATAGAGAAGGCTGAGCACTGAAGAATTGATGTTTTTGAACTGTGGTGTTGGGGTGTAGGAGACAGGCCTATTAAAAGGTCTGGCAAAAGAATTAAGCAATTTCACTGAGAGGACCTGACTCAGCATGTGACTTCTGAAGGAATCCAAGAAGGAACAAAAACATCTTGAAAGCAGGATGTATGCCTGGGTATAGAAAGCCATCAACAGACTGTTCCTATCTTTGGCACTTATGAGGCACAGAGAGAGTGACTGGCTCTTTGTCCTTGAGGCAGAAAAACAGGGAACAAAAGTGTTAACTGTGAACTGCACAGGGTTATCACTGATGGCCACCTGGCCTGCTATGCTCACAGAAACACGTACAAGCAGGTCTCAAAAAGTATAATAAAGCAGACTTGAGATCAGTTTGGGCACCTTCACCTTGTGGGGGTGTTGGTCCCCTAATTCCCCCTTTAATTTTCTTGAGTGTTTCTCATTCTTTTGCCAAGCCACACTTTCAGGAACCTGTGTGGTCGGGCTGGACTCTACATTGGGGAAGACTCTTGAGAGTCCCTTGGACCACAAGGAGATCAAACCAGGCCATCCTAAAGGAAATCAGTCCTAAATATTCATTGGAAGGACTGATGCTGAAGCTGAAACTCCAATATTTTGGCTACCTGGTGCAAACAGTGGACTCATTAGAAAAGCCCCTGATGCTGGGAAAGACTGAAGGCAGGAGGAGAAGGGGACGACAGAGGATGAGATGGTTGGATGGCATCACCGACTCAATGGACAGAGTTTGAGCAAGCTCCAGAAGATGGTGAAGGACAGGAAAGCCTGGCGTGCTGCAGTTCATGAGGGTCAGACTCCACTGAGCAACTGGACAACAGGGGGCAACAGGGAGGGGCTCCATTCTGGGTGGCAGGCACAGGGCCACTTGGCCCTCGTCACCCGCAGGGCCTGAGGTCAGGTCCCTGGGCTTTCCTGCCTTCATCTCCAGTCCCAGGGATTGCTCTGGCCTGGGGCCCCTGCCAGCCTGATTTCTTGCCTCTTCTTTCTCTAAGCTCAATGAAGTACAACACGTTTAAGCCAGGGCTGTTTCTCTTTCATAGTCGTTCAGTGCAGCTCCCCTCCCGACCTCACCCCACTACTTTAAATTGATCAGCTCCCCGAAACCAACACTGGCCGTCTGTCCATGTCCTTGGAGTTCCACCAACTCCATCTCCACCCCCATCTCTCTCTGGGCCCAGAGGTCTGGCCAAGGAACCTTGCGGGGGGTGGCGGGGGTGGGGGGGTGGGGCGGCGCTCCACCATGCTCCAGCCCCCTCTAGCGGCCTTCTGTGCTAACACCAACTCTCAGCACTTTCTCCTACCTTTGTACCCATCCCCAGGGGCTGCCCTGGCCTGGGGCACCTGCCAGTCTGATTCTGGCCCTCCTCGTTTGATCCAAACAAGGATACAAGGAGGGTGGCACCCCACTCCCTCCAAAACCCTGCCCTTCCTGGGAGTTGAGTGCACAGTTTGTACAGTGGGTCCAGGTGTGAAGGCTCAGTTGCCCCCTTGGCTTCTGCCTGCTCTGTGCAGGGAATGCCCTCTCCAAAGCACTGGTGTAGGTTGGGGCTGGCGCTCCCAGTGGGGATGACTGGGATAAATAACTGCCAGGGGCCCCCAGTGTGAGGGAACAAGCCGAGGCCGCAGGGAGCCCAGGCTGCAGATCTGAGTCCACGTCACCCCCAGGTGGCTCTGGCTGGAGCCGAGAGGTCGTGGGCCTGGACTGCCAGCTGCCTGCCTGGAGACTGCCTCCTCGAGGGGTAGTGGGCTGGAGCCATGGAAGTCACCCTGGATGTGGGGGCTGGAAAGGTCAGGCAGCTGTCTCCTGGGAGCCGTGCTCTCAAGGGAGCCACGAGAACTATCCCCTGGCACTGCCCTCCTGCTCAGGACAAGGCTCCGCGAGGTGATCAAGGTCCCACAGCTGACAGGCAGATGGAAGCTGGCACCCCTCATGCTGGGTCCAGAGGCGGACAGCCTAGGGTCGGACCAGGAGGCTCCTGTCCCTGACGCCCTGTCGTCCCAAAGGAGGTGCCTTGTCCACACAGACGGACAAGCCTCAGAGCTCCCCTTCCCAGCGGCAGGGCAGAGGGGTCTACTTCTCTCTCCTAGGGCAGATTCTAGCGCTTGTACAAACCACGCCCTTCCCTTCTGGAAGAAGAGCTTGCTCGCACAACCAGCCTGGCTGCAGAGGAGGTCAGGCACATGGCCAGCTGAATGGCAGGGTTCCGTGCCCTGGGATCCACCCTTCTAATGTTCCTCCACCCTCAACCACTCTCCACCTGGAAGCCATGTTTTATAAGAGATACAATTGCATAAAGTGACTTATAATTTAGGAATCAATTGAAAATCACGGGCTGGCGGGTGCCTTTCGTGAGTTTTGATCACAGATTGCTGGCAGGGCTGCGTTACTGACACGGAGGCTCCCCCAGCCCCGCAGAGCCCATGGGCATCGGCAGCCAGAGGTGTCCTGTCCGGTGGAAGGCCCCCGTGTCACCCCTTGCTCCTCTGCTCCCTCAGTCCCTGTGGGACGGAGCTGGGGACAATGAGAGTGACCCGAGGCAGCCGCAGCCCCACCAGCCCAGCCCAAGGCTCACAGAAGAGCAGCCAGTCTCCTGAGCCCAGTGTCTGTCATGGGACTGCCTTCCAGCCCTGAGCTGGGGGGTGTTTCAGTTTGGAGACACAGAGCACAAAGCGCCAGCTGGGGTGGTCCTGGAAGAGAGGGAGCCAGCCCAGCGCCCACTCCCCGGCCTCAGTCCTGTGTGCACCGGACACTCCAGCTTCGTCCTGCCCGGATGCCTATTCTCCAGTCCCTGTGGTCAAACCCATGCATGGGGACCCACTTCCTTCAAGCAGCTGCCCTGACCCCACCCCTGCAGGGAGCACGTACTGTGCTGTGTGTCCTCCTGGGTCCCTGGACTGGTGACTGCACTGTCACTGGGTCCGTCTCATCTTCCCAGCTGGACTGGGACCTGCACGGTGGGCCTGCAGGGGCCGGCCACAGAGGACCCCAAAACCCCCGTGAGGAACTGGGACTCACGGGGAGGGGATGAGAGCTGTGGACAGACTTCAAGGAGTGCAGCACTGGTTAACCGCACACTGGGCTGCTTAGCGCAAAGAAAACCAGAACTGGGAAGACAAGGGGGTACAGCAGGGCCCCCACCACGTCCCAGCCCTCCTCTTGCTTCCCAGCCCGTCCTCAGGGCCTGGAGGAGGGCCCTGTCCGACTGGTCCGGTGTGGACCCGTGGGCAGCGTCACTGCGTGGTGACAGCCGGGCACACAGAGCCTGGGCCATGTGCAGCCGCCCAGGGCTTCCAGGAGCCCATGTGCAAGCGCGGGGACAGACAGCTGACACACAGACTCACCACCTAAAGTGGAAACACCTCTTCCTGGCAATCTGGAACTTACCTTTTTAAAGGCCCTTTCCTTGGCCTTCAAACTTCTGGGCTGCTGTGTCTCCTCCTGACTCCCCCTGGGATATGTGGCTCACAGGAGCATCCCCAGGACCTTAGTTGCTCAGCAGCTCCCACCATGGTCCAGCCTCTCAGAGGGGCTGCTCCACCGCCCCTTATAAACAGGGGAACTCGCCGTGGAAAGGCCCTCTGCGCGACGGTCAGGAGACAGCTGCGCAGGGACGGCCACGCCCACGCCGCCTTCTCCACCTGCCCACGCAGCCTGGTTCACAGACTCTGTTTTGCTAGTAAAGGCCTGGGAGCTCCCCTCAGTCCTTCTGAAAATGTTCTGGAACACGAGCGCAGGAAGCTAGCACACTTTCCGTATTCCTGTCCTGCAGTGCAGCTCAAGCCTTTCCCCTCTGTGGCTGTGTCGGGAGTCACGTGATAATTTTCTCAGGTAGTTTTTTCCGTTTAGTTGCTCAGATTAATTCCAAGGACCACTTGGCGTCTCTAACTGGAGCATGCACGGCCCAGTTCCACACAGGGGGAGGCAAAACAAGAGTGTCTGCAACACAGCTTCCTGGGGCATCATGTTTATTCCCCATGCTTTAAAAGGACTGTCCCCTCCCCGACTCGGAAGAAAAGACTCGGAAGAGCAGGGGAGGGGAGACGTGCTGCCGGAAAGGCCGTCCAGCCTCTGACAGTCCAGCTCCCACCCAGGTGGGCCTGTGTCAGGGCAGCATCTCCTCTAGGCCCCAGGCAGCGCCAGACCGTCCTCTGAGCCGGTCAGGTAATCCAGATATGATACTTCTGAAGACCGTGGTGGTGCGAGCCACCCTCCTGATGTGAATCCAGGGCAGAGAACACCCCGTGTTCCCCTGGACCACATCCTCTCCACGGGCATCAGGCACACACAGCGCACGCCGCCGGCACCGCCCCCACCTCGGGCTGGGCTGTGTGCACCAGCCTTGGCCTCCAGGGGCCGGGGTTCAGCATCATCCTGCTCTCCACTTCAACGCACGAGGTGTGGCCTGACCTTCCTGCCTCGCCAGCCATGAGGAACTACCCTGGGCTCACTTTGTGGTCAGGCTTCCAGCTGGCCAGTCTGCAACAGGAGTGTTTTAAAGTAAAGTTCTAGAATCTCCCAGGCACCCCTGCTGCCTTTGGCTGTGGCCGGAGTGGGGCTGGGACACTCTAGGGCTGCCCAGCATGGGGGGAGCTTCTGGAGGACAACACACCCAGAGCAGCCAGAGCCTCTGGGGCCCCAGGCCTGCTGGTGGAGGGGGATCCCCAGGGCCTCACCGGATTTGGGGGCGTGGACCGCTGGCCCTCCAGGCTGCTGCCCCTCCTCCTCACAGAACTGTCTGCCCACCTCAGAGCCCAAGGGGCTCAAGCCATGCTGAGGTCAGCAGAAGGGGAGGGCCTCGGAGTGACAGGATGAATCCTGCCTGTGGCCGCACCCCTCAAGCCCATGGTCATCACCTCTGTCACCCGGGGAATCCTTGTCACAGGGCAGCTCACTGGATGGCCCGAGCGGCTCCTCCTGGCCCACGTTCACTCACAGATGCCTCGTGGGTCACTTCAAGTGACCCCTCTGTCATCGGGGTCAAGGGTTATCATTGTTTCAGAGATATTTTTCTATCTCAAGTGAGGGATAAAGTGGGAACACGGTGTTGCCCACTCAGGATCCGCTGCTGCAGCTCCCAGAAGTCCGGTCCCATGAAGGGCAGGGACCCAGGCCCCACAAGTACAGAACCACTCCCAGGCTCCATGCGTCCTGGTGAATGACCGTCACAGAAGGTATTGACTGAGCGGGAAAGTCTGTGATTCTTATACTCAGCTCAGCATCAAGAAGTAGGGTCCCTGGCGTCAGGTCTCGTCTGCGGGCAACACCTTCTGGTGGCAGCACTGCCCAGCAGGCACCAGCTGCTGGGACAGGCCTTGGCCGCCTCATCTGCCCGGCAGCCACCATGCAGTAAACAGTCAATCGCGTCTCCTCCACTCACATACTCCATGACAAGGAATAATGTTTCTTCAGTGTCAATCACCTGGAGGAGCTTTCAAAACCCTGATGCTCTGGACTTTGCAAGAAAAGTCTCTGGAGGCTCTTGTTAATGGCCTCCTGAAAAGAAGACCACCCTCATCATATTTACCCCAATAAGGTCAGCAGCAAACTCATCATTAGAAAGCTTGGGAGACCAGGAAACAGTGGGCTGACTTATTCAAAGCACTGAAGGAAAAATGTGTCAACCAAGAATCCTGTGGCTGGCAAAACAGAGCATTAGGCCTGCCTTGCATAAAGGACACTGGACATTAACTCAAAAACAAGTGTACATAAGGGGAAAATAGGAAGTGACCACATAAGCCAAGATTCAGAGAAGACCTTAGAAGCCTTGAAGGGTACACTTCAGGCTGGTCCTCATCTTGGAGACTGCCCACAACGATCAGAAGCACAAAAACAGTGTCGGCAGACAGCAAGCCTGGGGAAAAGCAGGAACCTTATTTCCACGTTCCCACATTACTGCACTCAAACGTCCAGTTTTCAACAAAAAATCACAAGGCAGAGGAGAGACATCATCAGAATGGTGGGGCAGGAGATTTCTACTATCTTCCCCCAAAGAAAACCGATTTGAACGATTGCCCACAGACCAGACAGCCTCTGTGGAAGGCCCGGAGTCTAGCGGTGGACCTTGCCAGCGCGGTTCTGGACAAAAAATCAGATACTGGATGCACTGAGGAGCCTAAGAGTCTAACTTTTCCCATGTTGAACCCCCAACCCCCAAGGTGACGTTTCAGGACTAAAGGTAACCAGGAAGGGTTAATTTTAAATATACACTGGCTCTGCTCCAGTGACCTGAACCCTTTATTTTTATGAAGAAACATAAGGGCCTGCCTGAGGGAGTAACCTGAGCCGCCCACCTGTGAAGGAGTGTGAGGAAGTGAGGCTAACACACCTCCTGCCTGAGAGAAGCCATTCTTGCAAAGACGGATTGTCTTTTTACTCTTTCCTCACCTCCCCCCATCTCTGATCCATAAAAGAACCTGGCAACCAGGCCCTGAAAGACAGCGGTTTTGAGGCACAAGCCTGCTTTCTTCTCCGCACACTGCTGCTGCTGCTAAGTCGCTTCAGTCGTGTCCGACTCTGTGCGACCCCATGGACTGCAGCCCACCAGGCTCCTCCATCCATGGGATTTTCCAGGCAAGAGTATTGGAGTGGGGTGCCATTGCCTTCTCCTCTCCGCCCACTGGCTCCCATTAAAATCTCTTCCTCGCCTCAAACCCGCTTCTCTGGGAAGGAGCGCCCCGCCTCCCCGCGCATGCGCTGACGGCCGGGCGGGCGCGCTCGGGCATCAGGGAGCCTGGGCGGAAAAACTGCGCGTCAGCAGGCCTGCGGGAAACCGTCCACTGGACCGCGGAGCGGGCCCCGGGGGCACAGGGGCTATCGGCACGCTGCCGGGTCCTCCGGACCGACGGCCGCGGAGCTGCAGCGTTCGCCACAAGGGGCGGCGTGGAGCCGGCGCCCCCGCAGTAACAGGTGAGAGTTCCCAGCACAGCCCCCAGAGGGCGCTTCTCTCCTGAAGTTAGCCGGGAAGAGGTCACTTTGTTCAAATGTCAAGGCAGCAACACAGGGCTTCAAGGAATATGAAAAATCGAGGTCCAGTTATCAAATAAATGTCACAAGGAGGCACTGTACGGCACAGGACACAGGGTCAATGAAACTGCAGTAACTGTATGGTGACAGAAGGCTCCTGCACTTATCATGGTGGTCAGTTCTTAATACACAAAAATGCTGAATCACTCTGCTGTACACTCCAAACTAATATAATACTATATGCCAACTATGCTTTAGTTTAAAAAAAAAAAGTGTTTTTAAGAAAATTTAAGGAACATGACACCATCAGTGGAACACAGTAACTGTGTCTAATAACTGACCCCAGAGAAATGGAAATCTGCCATTTACCCAATAAATAATTCAAAATAGCTGTTTTAAGGAAGCTCAGTAAACTACAAAAAACAGAAGGACAATTCACCAAATTAGGAAAACAACACGTGAACAAATTAGACGTTCTACTGGGAGAAAAATCATTAAGAAAAAAAAGAATCATGTAGAAATTCTTAGGCTGAAGAATACAATGGATGAAATTATTTAAAATGCAATGGACAACATTAACAGCAGAATGAATCAAGAGGAAGAAGTTGTGAAGTAGCAGACAGAACCTTGAAATTATTCAAAGGAGAAGATAAAAGAATGAAGAGTGAAAGTCCTGTGAATTATTCTAACTCCCTTAGATTAAGAAAAACAATCTAAGAAGTACTAGAGTCTCAGAAGAAGACAAAGGTCAGAAAGCATATTTAAAAAAATAATGACTGAAAACGTCCCAAATCTGAGGAGAAATTTTGATATCCGAGCTTATGAAGCTAAAAGGTCACCCAAAAATGTCAATTAGTTCAGTTGCTCAGTCGTGTCCGACTATTTGTGACCCCGTGGACTGCAGCACACCAAGCCTCCCTGTCCATCACCATCTCCTGGAGTTTACTCAAACTCATATCCATCGCATCGGTGATGCCATCCAACCATATCATCCTCTGTCGTCCCCTTCTCCTCCTGCCTTCAATCTTGCCCAGCATCAGGGTCTTTTCAAATGAGTCATTTCTTCGCATCAGGTGGCCGAAGTATTAGAGTTTCAACCTCTGCATCAGTCCTTCTAATGAATATTCAGGACTGATTTCCTTTAGGATTGACTGGTTGGAGCTCCTAGCTGTCCAAGACTGGAGCGTCTTCTCCAACACCACAGTTCTCCAGTACTCTTGCCTGGAGAATCCCATGGAGGGAGGAGCCTGGTAGGCTACAGTCCATGGGGTCCCAAAGAGTGGGACGCGACTAAGCGACTTCACTTTCATACAGCCCTTGGGGATCACAGAGTGATCACTTTCATCCTCCTTCCAGAGCCCCTGGATTCAAATGCTAATCTGTTCTGAAATACTACGACAAACCCAACCAGAAAGTTTTACTAGTTTTCTGGGCATCCCTTAGCCTAGTCTAGTTACCACCTGAGACAAACGGTCTCAGCAAAGCCACCCTCTCCGGCCCACTCCGCTCTCCCTCTTTGGACCCCCCACCCCCACTCTGGACGCTCAGGGATGCAGTGAGGCCGCCCTCACCCGGGGACGCACACTGGCCAGTGGGAACGCAAGCCCGCCCTGGGTGCACGGCCCAGTGGAAGGGGCGGGGACACTGTGGAGGGCGAGGGTCCCGGGAGAGGGCTGGGTGCGGGGAGAACCCCGAGGCGAGCAGTTGGGCCGAGACAGAGCGCCCTACCACCAGCCGCAGGAGACCCCGGCGGCAGGCTGTACTCCGGCTGGGCGTTTAACGGGAACGGCCGGTACCTGGGGCGGAGCTATAACCAGGGTCAGAGGGCCAGGCCAGACTCGTGCCAGGGGGCGGGCGTGGCCTGGAGGAAACGTCCGCGTCAGCCCCTCCCTCACACCTGGGCCTGCAGGGCAGGGGCGGGAGTGCCCGAAAAAGCAGGTTTGAAGCGGAAAGAAGACGTATTCCCGCTTCCTACACAGCCCGAGTGAGGGAGCCTCGCAGCGCAACGGCTGGGGCTGGGCCGCTGGACGGAGCGCCGAGTCGCGGAGTCTGCGAGGGGGCGGGACCCGCTGGACCGAGGGCCGAGCGGCGAAGCCTCCGGGGCGGGGCCTGCGTGAGGGCGGGGCCTTGAGGGGCGGGGCCTGCGCGTGGCTGAGCTGCCCACCCTCTCTTTCCCCTGGAACAATTCCAGCCTGGGCCCTGTCCACTTGGACGGTTTGTTGGGCAGAGCTGCCCCTATTATACTCAAGCTGTACGTTTTAACCAACATCAGGTACCCTCTTAAGAGTTGTGAGAGGCAGTTACAGTAAATCCTGAGTTTTCTTCATTAAATTCTGAGGGTTTTTTTAAACCGTTTAAATGTGTTTATTGGTGCTCGGGGTTTAATTTTTTTTTTTTTTTTGGCTGTCCTGGGTCTTCGTTGCTGCGCTGGCTCCTCATTGCTGTGGAGCATAGGCGGGCTCTGATCTGTGGCCACATTACAAACACGGGTTCGTGGCTCAGAGGTTCAGGTGCATGCCGCTCCTGCTGTGATGCTGGCTGCCCGTGCCTGTCCAGCCCAGCGTGCCTCGCCTGCCCTTCTGGGGGCTGCCCTCAGCCTGCACAGGCCAGTCGGTGTGTGGTTCTGAAAGGTTGTTGCTGAACCACGAAAGACACCAGGATTCTTGGCCTCCGGAGGAAAGGAATTCGATCCGGGGCCCATGACGAGGCTTGGTCACTCAGAGCTTTTGTGTGATAAAGTTTTATTAAAGTATAAAAGAGATAGACAGCTTCTGACATAGACATCAGAAGAGGGCAGAAAGAGTGTCCCCTGTTAGCCTTTAGCAGCATGTTATATACCTATCAGCAAGCTGTTAATTAGAGAACGGAGATGTCCCTCACCCACAACATGCATTTTGAGATAACTTGGCACCAGGTGAGTCATCCCAGGCCATAAAACTATTGATATGAATCTTGAAGAAAGGCAGGGTTCCAAGCAAATAGTCTCATTAACATAGCTTAAGAGAACATTTGCATGAGTAAAACATATTGGTTTGTCAAGTTCTGAGTCTTAGGCGAGATTGATTTGAAGACCGAGTCTAGGGGAAATGCATAGTACATTAACATAGCTTAAGAAAACACCTCCATAAGAAAAACGCATTGGTTAGCTCAAGGTTTGAGAAAAGTTAAGTTCCAGTGTTAAGTTGCCAGGTGTCGTTATGGCAACACAGAATTTTAAGAGAAACCTCTTTTTAAATTTGTATAGAGAAGGGAAAAGTATAACACTAGATGTTTCCTCCTGCTACTTAAGAGCGTGATTAAAAAAAATCTGACACCTGCAGCCTATTTCCTCCGTTGGAGACCCCTGGCCTTCCTGCCTGTTACTCTCAGTTCCCTGGGTGACGGTGCAGCATTCCCATGGAGCCCTTGGGACAAGGCTGAGCTGGGCGGTATGGAGAGTCCACCCAAGACCTCCAGGGAGAGGCCAGCTCTGCACCAACACCTTGATGGTGCCAGCAGATGGATGCACCCACACTGACCCGACCACTCACGCCTCCTGACCTGCTCCCCTCTCTGCTGGGCCCCCCACAATTGGTCACCCTCCCACTGCCTGCACCCTGGGCCAGCTCTCATTCTACAAGGAAAGCCCAACTGCATGACTCTGGGCACTGGGTATTGCATCTGTTTTTCAGTAGAATCTATTCCACAATAGAGGACCTGGACTCGCTGAGGGCCGGCTGTCAGAAGGGGTCCCACAGAACTTTCTGTGTGGGGGGAAGCATCCACGACACCACCTGGGGTCCCTGTCACCCTGAAGATAAGCCATGGCCTGGCCCTGCTGGGGCCCCTCCTCGCGCCTGGATTTGCTCACAGGGGCAGGGTCACAGTGTCAGGGAGGACCAGCCCTAAGTGACCAGGTGTGGCCAGTGTGAATTCTGCACCTTTGAGGAAGTCCTGCCAGGCCGACCCGTGAACACACACATGTACTCATATACATGGACACACTCACACACATGTGCACACAGGCATCTATACTCCTACATTGTGCACATACACACTTATACACATCAGCACAAGGCACACACAGGCACACCCTGACCTTTCAGGCCCTTTCACCTGAGTCAGCTCTTGCACGCTGACCCACTGAGTAAGCCTCACTGGCTGGCAGGGTCCTGCCCTGGTCCCCGACCTCCTGAGCTGGGCCTGACCTCATGGGCAGGCCGTTCACTGCGAGCCTGGGGTCTAGTCTGAGTCCCCACTGTGCAGACCCTGCCTGCAGCCCCGGGGATGGAGGAGGGCGGGGTGTCACAGTGTCCGCCCTTCCTCAGGCCACCCAGTTTCAGGGCCGTTTTCTGATGGAGCCACCAGGGCCACAGGGCAGAGGCGAGCTGGCGGGAAGGACCGATCCGTTTCTGTCCTCACTGTGCCGCTCCCTTCCCTTCCTAGGATGTCAGAGGATAGATTCTGTCATAAATTCTTAGGACAGATTTGGAGCTAGCAGAGCAGTTTTTCTAATGCATTATTTAACCAGAGTGCTCACTCCGAAAACACCCCACACTACAAAATACATCTTCTTTGTAAGGGCATCTGCTGTTTCTTGCAGGCAGTTAGCGGCCACTGAATTATCTATTTTTTATTTTGCTATGTGCCTAAGACTGTTTGTTCTAATTAAGGACCACTCATGCACTCAGCAAACGTGCCTTATTTGTAAAATGAGACTTTGAGCCCTGCTGGATGAGTAGCCCCCAGGAGGGACATGTCTCAGAGTGCCAAGGCCTCACAGAGCGAGTCCAGCCCGAGCTCCCCTCCTGCCTAGAGCAGCCCTGACCCTTGAGGATGGTGTGCACAGGGAGCAGCCCACTGTCCCACTGCTGCCACTCGGCCCCCAAGGGACTCAGGGCCGCTCTGCCGGGCCCCTGGATGCTGGGCAGGGAGGGAGGCTGGGGCCAGGGGACATCAGGGTGGGGAGAGGCGGGGATTCCTTCCTGAGGCCTCATCCTGAGATTCCTTCTCACCTGTGGACTACGCCCAGGGTTCCAGCACAGATGGAAGGGGGTGGTGCTGACTTACAGTGGTGGACACTTTAAGAGAACAGCTAAGACAGGGAGAGAGAGGGGCTAAACCCTGTTCGAGTAAAATATCCAGAAGTCACACGTCTCCCACCCTTGGGACGGGGGACATTGCACATGTGCACAAAGGCTCCTCAGTGGTCAAAAAGGAGGGGGCACCACACCGTAATATGTGATGCTAAGGGTGTCCCATAGGCCTCTGGGCTGAAATCCATCTTGGAAAAAAGTTGTGACTGCGTATCAGGGAGGGTCCTAGGGCAGGTCAGGTGTGGAAAAGAAACCAAATAATTGGCCAAAGGTAAAAAAAAAAAAAAGACCTGGAATAACTTTCCTATAAAGAACTCCTCTGGGACACCCACATCCTTTCTCTGTGTGCGTCTCTGCCTTGTTTCTGTCTTAATAACCAACTGTTTGTGTGCTCTCCCACATGAGCTGTGTCTAAATAAACTTTGCATCTGTTTTTAAGTTTTTGCCTCCTTGAAACATTCTTGCTTTCAAACCGGGGCAAGAGACAGGGGAACTTTGCCTCTGGTCTCTTGCCCTTTGCTGGTCAGTGGACAGGAATCCTGGTGCTCACCCCAGCCACCCAGGCCCAGCTCCTGGCAGGAAGCTGAGCTCTAGCATCAAGTCGCCACTCACTGGTGTCTCAGCGAGATCATGGGCAAACCCCAGGGCTTCATGAAAAAACAAACTCCCTTCTTCCCTGGGAGTGTGGTGATAAGTGCACCCCTCCTGTCTCCACTGCTGTGAGTCTTCATCTGCCCTGAGGCCCGCCCACTGGGCTGTAGAGAGGGGTCGAATGAGCTGAGCTTGGCCCTCCCTGCCCCCTGCAGTGCCACTCACAGCTCGGCTGGGACCGCTGGGCACAGGACCACTTGTCCCCAGCTCTGGACAGGCTGGACCACAGCTACCCAGCCAGGCCGGCCTCAGCCTGTCCAGCATGTCGACTGCAAGCTTCTGAGACCTGGATTTGATTCGGAAAGTGTATTAATCACTCAGTTGTGTCCAACTCTTTGCAACCCCATGGACTGCAGCCCGCTCCTCCTTCTCCAGGGGATCTTCTCGACCCAGGAATTGAACCCGGGTCTCCTGCACTGCAGGCAGTTTCTTTACTGTCTGAGCCACCAGGGCAGCCCCACATTCAGAGGACCTGCGTAAACCACGATCCAGATGCTCCCCCGACACTACGAGGGACCATAATAAACAGCTGCTGAGCCCTGCAGGAACTAGTGGGCTCATAGGGAACCACGCCAGGGCTGAGGCCGGAGAGTGCATGTGTCCACGTGGTGTGGCCCGCGGCTCGCAGGACCTAGTGCTGCTCTGGCAGGTCTGGGCTGAGGCCGGGCCTGGGGGTGGGCCCAGGCATAATGGGCGCCGTGGCATCCCCTGGGCCCTCTGCCCCTTGGTCAGGTGCTGTGCCTGCTGCTCTGGGGGCTCCCCTGTGGGCTGCGCTGACCCTCGGGAGGGAGGAGACTGTTGGTCATCAATGCCAGGGGTCTGTGTCCGGCCCCGGCACGGTTGTGCCCCAGGCAGCAGGGCCCGGGGCGGCTCTATCACAGCTTCATTCCAGGATCCCTTGGATCAGAGCGTCTGCAGCTGCGATTTGAAAACTGTTCACGGAATAATTACACATGTAAGTCATTTCTGTTTCCTTTTTTTTTAAGTCATTATCTTATTGCTTCTAATTAGCAGTGAGGAAATACAATTATTTATCTGCACAGTCTGGGTTTGACATCTGCATCTGGCTGTCTCTGCCAACCCTGGTGGCGGAGCGGGCCAGTGGCCGCCCTCCCGGCCCCCCTGACCCCAGCGGCCCATCCACGGCTCCCTGGTATCCCAGCCTTCCTGAGCTCTGCATCCCCTTCCTGAGCTCTGCAGCCCCTCCAGGACCCTCCCTGCTGTCCCCCTACTGCGATCTCTGGGGCAGGGACTCGATTCAGTTCAGCGATGGTGTGAGCACAGCGGAGGGCAGGGAAGGAGCCTGAGCAGGATGGCCCCGCGGCCTAACACCGGCCGCCTCGCCTCCTCTCCCTGGCTCCCCGGGTGCCTGCCCTCCCTCTCCTCACTCTCTGCCACCCTTTCCCTCTCGCATCCTTGTTTCTCCTGGCTCTCTCTCCTTTCACCCTCTTTCTTTTGTCCTTCTCTGTTCCTTCTCCTGAAAAGACAAAAGCATGCCATCAAGAGTCCATGTAAATTACAAGTTTGCATTTATGATCACCTCATCCCATTTGCTATAAATGAATGTAATGTGGGCAGAAAGCCATTTGATTGAATCAGTTATACAACTTCAGCAAAGGATGGATTTGGTACCTCCATTTATAGCCAATGTTAAATCTGTGGGTGGGACAGAGCATTCCGCGTCCAATCACAGGGGTGATTTCCATCTTTCTGTGCATTAACGGTGTTTCCAAATGAAGCCATTTTCCCTCCTCTACTGCACATGCATCCTTCTGCTGGCACATTGACTGCTGACCCCACAAGAAGGATGTAAGCAGTGCGCAAAGCTGCTTGGGACAGAATGAACCCAGAAGACGCTGCTTTCAGAAGAGGCTGTTTTTTCACGGCCAGTTGTCTGCCATGTGAACGAGAGTCTGACTGCAGGGCCTGTGATGCGCTGGTCTCAGGGGCGAGGCCGAGTGGAAGTGCTGAGCAAAGGGGGTGATAAGAAGGGACTCAGTCTGGAAGCTGTGGCCAGAGGGGAGCAGTCCCGGGCACCCGCCTGCAGGGGGCAAGTCTGCGGGCTGCCATGCCTACGCGTCCAGTGTTCTTTTTCTCTTGTTTTTGTTTATTGATGTTGGCATGTAACTTTGTGTACGTTTAAGGCATGCCACATTGCTGTCTGACCACTGTGGTCGTGTTAGCTAACACTGCTATCCCATCACACGGTTATTAAGTCCTGGCCTCCTAGCGCAAGTGACGCTTATAAGCCAGTGCTGTTGCCTAGCAGCGCCACGCCGTGCTGCAGGTCTCCAGGACTCCCTTCCCTGCTTGGTGCAGTGCATGCCTGTGAACAGCGTCTCTGACTGCTTGAGCCCCCAGCCTGGTAACCATCATCCTTTCTGCTTTTATGAGCCCAGTGTTTTGAGATTCCACGTGGAATTCCAAGCACGGCACTGTTACTTCTGGCCTTTCCTGAGAACGAGCCCGGCCTGGGGCTGGGGCCCTCCCTGCTGCCTGCTGCCTGCTCCCTGCGGGCCGCCCCAGGTCTGAGCGCCTTTGCTACTAGGCCTCAGGCCCTGCCCTCCTTGACCCCTGGCCTGGCCCACCATCGACGTGCACACTCAGACGTCCTGCTTGGCCAGCCCGATGGAGCTCGGCAGCTGCATCGAGAACTGGTCACACCCTGTGTTCTGGTCCCACCTGAGCAGGCGGGCACAAGGGCTTTCTGTGTCCCACCTGGTTCCCTACTCAGCCCTGGTCTCAGGCCGGTTCTGACGCACCCCAGATAAGATCTAACAAACGAGTTATTTAACTGGATTCCTCTGTCTACTGCCTCCTGGCCCTGCCTTGACGCTGAGGCCTCTTGCCCTCTCCTTCCATGTGGGCTTGAGAGGGAGCGAGCCCATGGACAGGCTGTGGCCTGGGTTTGGCTCCAGGGCATCTACGACCTTGGGCTGCCTCTGCCCCACACCTGGAAAGCCACTTTAGGCTCAGACAGGCTGCTCGTCCCCCCGGAAGTGAACACAGGACAGGGGATCACACAAGTGACAGAGGCAGCAGAGGGGCCTGCGTGCGAGAACACGGACACGAGGCATCTGAGAACACGCCTGCACGTTACAGCCTTGTCTCAGACGCCGCGCGTTATCCAGAGGGAGAAGACAGCCCTGGCAGAATTAACTAGTGCCGGGAAAACAATTTCACACCAGCATAAACAGGACACAGACACACTGCAGAGTCCAGATATCAACCCAGACTTGACATTACAGAAAAGCAAATCAGTTATTTTCAGCATGACTGAAAATCCCGTTATTTAACCCAGTGAGGAAAGGCGAGTGTTTTGGGGCAGAGAGCTAGCTGTCTGAGGGCACAAATAGCTCCCGTCCATCTGGGCCCCTAAGAGATGCCAGGCACCTCCCCTCCGTCTCTGGGAGCAGACGACAGGGACACGGGGGCTCCCGAAGGACAGACGCAGCGCTGCAAGGGGAACGGGGTGCGATCCACGAACACCGAGAGGGCCAATTCAGAGAGAACCAAGAGGCCACAGTCCCGGGCCCCGGGAACGGGAGGTCTGGGCTCTGCCCTCACTCCGAGGGGCCGTTTCCCTGGAGAGGCAGGGAGACCACAGACCCGGGGGTCCAGGGGTCAGCTCTGGTTCCGGCATGCCTGTTTGGTTTCTGACTGATTCACTCCAAGGGGTTTCTTTTTTCTGGGTCTGACAGGTGAGTTTCGACAGCTCCCCACTCTGCTTGGTGGCCAGAGATGGGGGCCCAGCACAGGGGAAACCCCCATGCAGACCCCTGCCCACCATGGGCCCCACTTGTTCTGCAGAGCCTGCAGGCAGACTCTGGTCTGAGCTCTGCCCCAGGACCACAAGGCCAGGCAGAAAAAGACCACCAGGACAGGCCCCGCGTGTCCTTCCCTGTGTCTACAGCCCTGCTGCCTGCTGACTGGGGCCCAAAACAGCTGCCTTCTTCCTTCTGGCCAGTTTCACAGCTGCTTATGCCAGGAAAGTGAGTCCGCTGCTGGCCTGAAGCGGAGCCCTAAGTGTCCCTATGCCCATGAGGGCGGTCTGAGTGTGCACGGAGGACAGAGGTGGGTCTGAGTTACAGATGCAGGACAGGCGGGACGGCCTCTAACTCAGAATAGGAGGCTGAGTCGTGGTGCAAGGGCTCTGCTATCATAGAGACAGGGCTGGGGAGGCCCCAGCCTGGCCCCCATGTGACGCGAGGCTCTCAGGGAGGACGTGGGTGGCACACCTGTGATGCCCACCCAGGGACCAGAGTAGAGGCAGGAGGGAGCTAGGTGCGCGAGCTGCTGGCCCACACCCCAAACATCACACTTTCCAATGGGCAGACCCAGGGCCCTTGACCAACCCTCTCTCTGAGCCCACAGCCCCTCGCAGGCTCGGACAAGTTTCTTCCATTTCTAGCATCTTTGAGAGGTGGAAGAAACTGAGGCTCCTGGGAAATGAGGGCTGCTCTGAAGTCAGGAACGAACCTGGGGGCATGGCTAGGGGTCTCCCAGGCCTCTGCCAGGGTCTCCTGCTGTTGATGGAGCTGCAGGCGGTGGGGGCGAGGAGGGCAGGGACCACCCGCAACTGGCCCAAGGTCTGCTGAGTGCTAGCTCTGCCTGCCCACTCCTCTGCACCGAGTCTGTGTGAGCCCTCAGCTGCCTGTCAGGCCTGGAACCCTGCCTCTTCTGTCTGGACTGTAAACTAAGGGGAGCAGGAGAGGCCATTTGTCATTTTAAGGAGATCCTCACATCAGATGTTAGGGGCCTCTAATTTATTGGTGCTTCAGGATAAAATACTAAGGAAATCGTTACCTTCTGCAGGCAGCTGGTTCTGTGAGGCCTTTTAAGGCACCCAACAGTGGGAGCCTCGGATAGACCACCCGTCCCCACCCCGAAGTCCTGGTGGACCTGGCCCGCCCCTCATCACACTCTGGGTGCTCTGACCGCTCAAGGTGCAGATGCTATGAGGCGGAAGTGGGCTGCGGGGACCCCAGGCCTCTCTCCACCACACGGGAGGAGGGGTCCTCCCTCCAGCTGGTGTGTCCCCCAAAGGGGCCTCCTGGAAAAGGCCTCACAGCCAGTCATGAATACGAAGGAACATCTTCTTTCTTTTTTATCTATCTGTCTTTGGCTGAGCCAGGTTTTAGTCATGGCATGCGGGGATCCCTGCACTGGGAGAGTGGAGTCTCAGTCACTGAATGAATAGGAAGGCCCAGGAGGCCAGGCCCGCAAGCATGGCACCTGAGTGTGTGCGTCCGGGCCTGGCACCTCTCACGCCCCAGGAGACTCACCTTGGAGACTCGGAGTGGACTCAGCCCAGGAGACGCACTTTTATGTTGGTTTCCTGAGCCCTGGACAAACCCCTCTCCCCAACGCAGATCACACCGGCCCTGGGGTGCCTGACCCACGATCATGCATAAAGCTTACTCAGAGGTCTCGTCTCCGGGGGACAAGTGAGGCCGTGTGCACGCTGACCTGGGTGCGCCCGGATCACCTGCTCTGCCTCTCCTGCCCCAGGAAGGACCACCCCACGCCCGGGGCCCCATTCCGCTTGGCAGGAGTTGGCTTTCCTCACACCGGAGGTGCTGCGAGTGTGCTGAGTCCCTCTGCTCCACACCCCAAAGCCCTGGGCCTCCTGCGTCCCTGGCCCGCTTCCTGCCCTGTGACCAGCTCCTCCAGGGAGAGGCTCCTCCCTGCGAGGCCGCCTCCTGGACCGCACACTGACCCTCTGCCCACTGGGGCTGACCTCAGTGAATCGAGGCGCCTCCACCCGACTTCCGATCAGCGTCCCCGCAGTAATTCCTGTCCACTGACACCCCTGCTCTTTGCCTGTGAACATTCTGCAGCCTCTACTGCACCTTCAGAGCTGAGCTCAGTCCTGCAGTCGAGCTCAGGCCTTGCCTTGTAGGCAGGGCGCTTTCCCTTCCCCTCTTCCTGCTTCTCTGGCTCGTCTCATAATTAAATTGATGTAAGAGAGATGAACTGGAGAAAATGTTTAATTTGTATGTACGGGAGCCCAGAAAAATATGAGACTCAAAGAAGGGACCAAAGCAGGTAGCTGTTATTCTTTTTAGACAAAGAAATAATGATTTGTGAAAAACTGACAAGGCCAAAGGGTTTGGGCCGTGGTAGTAAGCTAGTGCGGAAGAACCAAGGTTTGTCTGTGAGTCCCCAGCTGTCTTCTTCCAGGTACGGGGCCCTTCCCGTGGAGACTATTTCCTGCTTTCAGCGGATGAAGGCGGGTCAGAGCACCCTGATTGGAAATAATCAATGTGCACAAATGGCACGTTTTGGGGGCCGGTCCTGAGCCCCATCACCATTTTTAACAAGTGTTCACTTCAACATTTTTCTTTTATAAGACCAACAGAAAGATGAGAGAAACATACATCCATCAGGCTTATTTTCTCACATCCTTTCCTAGATTAAAAAAAAAAAAGTTTCCCAACCATTTGTCAAGGCACAAAATACACGCAGATATGCCTCTGGAATGGTGTGGTGCTGAGACTGCGAGAGAGCAAGTTCGTGTGAAGGTTCTGGTTTCCCACGCATACAAAAGTCATGCTCACAGGATGCTGTGGTCGTTAGCTCTTGAGCATCGCTGCGTCTAAAGCTTACTGCACACTCCTTAATTAAAAATGCTTTATTGCTAGAAAGGGCTAACAATTACCTGACTCTTCAGTGAGTCGTGGTATAACATCAGATTCATCATAACAAATGTCGGTTATTCATCATAACAACATAACCGACCTTTCTAACAGAAGTGGTAACAGTGAGGAAGCCCGAAATGCGGACGTGCCGGGGCAGACGCTCCCTGGAGAAGCGTCTCGAGAGGCCTGCTCCAGCAGGGGCGCCACCAACGCAGCCCGAGACTGTGAGGCGCATAGCACCTGCGGAGCACCGCGACGCGGGCCTTCCTGTGACACGGGGCACGTGCCGCGTGCCGCCTGGGGACTCTGCAAAGCGACCTCGGCTGCCCATTCAGGGCGGGAGAGAACACGAGGGCTTCTTCCTCCCCAGGGGGTTTCCTCAGAGGCAGCCTGGAGGGAGGGCCGGAAGGGGGCGGGGCCCAGCCTGCTGCGACCCCCCAAAAGCAGGCATTCAGCCAGTGAGGCCCCGCATGCCCCCAGATTACACCGAGGTCACAGGACCGCACCCCACAACAACTGCTGTCCTGAGCGTCCTGATCTGAACCAGCTAGCTCCCTGACCCTGAATTAGGTAAAAATAGGCACCCTAATCAACCACCTAACATCTATTTCTGCTTTATTGACTATGCCAAAGCCTTTGACTGTGTGGATCACAATAAACTGTGGAAAATTCTGAAAGAGATGGGAATACCAGACCACCTGATCTGCCTCTTGAGAAATTTGTATGCAGGTCAGGAAGCAACAGTTAGAACTGGACATGGAACAACAGATTGGTTCCAAATAGGAAAAGGAGTTGGTCAAGGCTGTATATTGTCACCCTGCTTATTTAACTTCTATGCAGAGTACATCATGAGAAACGCTGAGCTGGAAGAAAAGCACAAGCTGGAATCAAGATTGCTGGGAGAAATATCAATAACCTCAGATATGCAGATGACACCACCCTTATGGCAGAAAGTGAAGAGGAACTCAAAAGCCTCTTGATGAAAGTGAAAGAGGAGAGTGAAAAAGTTGGCTTAAAGCTCAACATTCAGAAAATGAAGATCATGGCATCTGGTCCCATCACTTCATGGGAAATAGATGGGGAAACAGTGGAAACACTGTCAGACTTCATTTTGGGGGGCTTCAAAGTCACAGCAGATGGTGATTGCAGCCATGAAATTAAAAGACGCTTACTCCTCGGAAGGAGAGTTATGACCAACCTAGATAGCATATTCAAAAGCAGAGACATTACTTTGCCAACAAAGGTCCATCTAGTCAAGGCTATGGTTTTTCCTGTGGTCATGTATGGATGTGAGAGTTGGACTGTGAAGAAAGCTGAGCGCTGAAGAATTGATGCTTTTGAACTGTGGTGTTGGAGAAGACTCTTGAGAGTCCCTTGGACTGCAAGGAGATCCAACCAGTCCATTCTGAAGGAGATCAGCCCTGGGATTTCTTTGGAAGGAATGATGCTAAAGCTGAAACTCCAGTCCTTTGGCCACCTCATGCGAAGAGTTGACTCATTGGAAAAGACTCTGATGCTGGGAGGGATTGGGGGCAGGAGGAGAAGGGGACGACAGAGGATGAGATGGCTGGATGGCATCACTGACTCGATGGACGTGAGTCTGAGTGAACTCCGGGAGTTGGTGATGGACAGGGAGGCCTGGCGTGCTGCGATTCATGGGGTCGCAAAGAGTCGGACACGACTGAGCAACTGAACTGAACTGGTGGCTCAGATGGTAAAGAAACTGCCTTCAATGCAGGAGACCCAGGTTCAATCCCTAGGTTGGGAAGATCCCCTGGAGAAGGAAATGGCAACCCACTCCAGTATTCTTTCCTGGAGAATACTGCATGGACAGAGGAGCCTGGTGGGCTACAGTCCATGGGGTCACAAACAGTTGGACACAACGGAACGACTAACATACACACACACAGATACAGAAACGAATGTCGTTTTCTTTAAACAGCCAAATGCCAGGGGCCCACCTGCCCCCTGCACACGCACGTCAGGAGGTTGCAGAGCTGACGTCAAGACGGCAGAGGCTGTCCAGGTTTGCCGCCCAGCCCGCTTGGGAGATTTTAGTTTCTGAGCCTCCACCTGCTTACCTTTAATGGGAACCACAGCTGCAGGTACTGCACACGATTGTGAATGTCAAATGAGATTACGTGCAAAAAAATAAACTCCTAGTGAGCATCGCCTGTGTTTCTTAATTACAACAAAAAGCTTTTGTTCACAGAGCCTGTCAAGAGCGAGAAAGACGTCCATGGCAGGGGCATCAAGGGTGGACTTCAGCAGCAAGAAACGGAGACCGGGCCCTCCTGAGGGTGAGGGTGAGGGCCCTCCTGAGGGTGAGGGTGAGGGCCCTCTGAGGGTGAGGGTGAGGGCCCTCCTGAGGGTGAGGGCCCTCCTGAGGGTGAGGGTGAGGGCCCTCCTGAGGGTGAGGGCCCTCCTGGGCGGGACCAGACCAGGTGCCACAGGACGGGGCAGGGAGACCGCCCTGGGGGCCCGGGGGTGCTGCTGGCAGAGAAGAGAGGGGGTAAACTTCCAGATGTCTGGGGAGGGAAGCTGGTTCCCTGGCGCCAGAGGAAGGTCTCAAAGGAAAACAGAGAAGGGACGGAGGAGAGACAGGGCTCCCCGCACACCGCAGACCCGCTCCGGCCTGGCAGTGATGCTGCTGTGTCCTCGGGGGACCTCTGACGCCAGCTCTGAACGGAGCCAGACCCTCTGGACCCTGGCCTGAGCGCAGGCTGCTCTCAAAGAGCCTTTTTTTTTTTTTTGCCTCAGAAAGAGCCACAGTGAGGGTATCGATCACAGCCAGCCCTGGGGGACGTTTTTGTGGTGGAGGGATGACCTGGAGGGGGATTGCCCCCTTCCCTGGGGGCAGCATCAGCTGAAAGGCGGGAAGTCACCGGCTGGTGGGCCTGGGGGGTCCCTGCCAGGACACACAGACGGCCTCCTGAAAATACAGGGGTCCAGCAGGAGCAGAGGCCTTGGGGAGCCACCCTCTCCCCACCAACAGGGCTCTCCCTAAGCAGGCAGGCTGGGAAGTGGCTGTGACAGCGAGCACCGGGCCCTTACTTTGAAAAAGATCTCTTGCAAATATCCCGCTTTTTTTTTTTTTTGGCTGCACCTGGGGGCATGTGGGACCTTAGTCCCGAAACCAGGGCTTGAACCCACTACTCCTGCACTGGAGCCAGAATCTTAACCCCTGGAACGCCAGGGGAGTCCCACGGTCCTTACCTTTGGAACATGCAAGACCACAGTCAGAGCTACCCCAAGCTTCCCTCTGCCAGGGCCAGTAAAGCGCTGGTCATGAGGACTGGCTGAACTCTGTGTCTCACACTGTCCAGTGGGAAATGCTTCCTTTGGTTGACCTCCCAACCACACACTGGAGCTCATGTTTCACCCCCTCCCTTCTCCTCTGAAAGGATTTTGAGCTGGGAAAATGCTGCTCTTTCCTGATTAGAGGTTTGCTTCCAAACAGTAAAAAGAAAGCCATAAAGGTAAAATCCATTCAGCAAATTAATTGGCATTGCCTAGAAAAATTAACAAGGAATATTGGAGATAGTACCTTCTCAACCTTGCAAAAAGGTTAGGACAAAGTAAGTGCCAGAGGAAATTGTCTTGTCACTGAGATGCCACGATGTATACATTTGCATTTTATTAATACAGATTGCTTCCTGAAATGACTATGGAACTTGAATATCAAGTGCAGGAACCGTGCAGTCAAAACAGCAGCTGCGTGAGGAAGGCGGCTGGGGCAGAGGGGCCTGGGAGCTGCCTTTAATGGGGTAACTGTTCCCTTCTACCCAGTAATAATGAACTTCCTTATTCTGGGTCTGGGCCAGCTAAGCTGGTCTGTTCTGGATTAGGCTTGAAGTCAGGGACAAAGAGACCTGATTAAGCAGAACAAAGACCTCGCCTGCTCCCGGGCGGGTTCTGTCCTGTCTCCGCTGGCGTATGCTCGCTCCGTCCCCTTCTTTAAACACTTGTCACTGCTTGGTGTCAAAAGCCGCTGCCCTTGTCCCACTGTCCCGCGGGGGGCTCCCCATCCACGTGCCCACTTAGCAGCCTCAGTGCTCCCCCCCCGACCCGACACTGGTCTCTGGCTCTGCTGGGCAGTGCCATCCAGGCTGCAGCCGCCGGTCGTGAAGTGAGGCCAGCGGACCCTTCTGTCCACGGCCTCTCCGGATTCCGGCCTCACCACCCTCAGCATGACCTCCTATATCTGATCGTGTGACTTTCCAGTTTCCTATATTCATGGTATAGGCACTTGATTTACTCTAGGACAGATAATTTCCTCCATAATCTGCCTTAAGTCAGTGGTCTATATTTACAGTTGCTTGGTTAAAACAAAGACTCCACTTTTGGTTCAAGGGCCCAGGAAATCTGCACCAAGCTTTCTTCACCACGACACTGGTGCAGTTGAGTGTTATTGAAGAATAAGTCACACAAAAGGACAGACTGGTTCCACTACAAATTCACGACCCCCCACCTCAACCCGAGTTGGCAATCTTGCTTGTTTCTTGAGTAAACACCCTCCTCTGTTTTGCTCCAATATTATGTCTGTATCCTCTACTTTTTTCAAACCTCCTTCCTGTTCTGAAGGAATTCTCACCACGAGAACTAAGGTCAGGAAGCAGGGATTCCTTCTATGCCCCACAGGAGGGCAGACATTCACTTTGCTGCATCGTCTGGGCTCGGGGTTTCAGTGGTGTCTTATTACTATTCATCTGTGAGAGTTTCAAATCTAGCCCTTCTCTCCTGAGTATAACAGCAGACCTCACTGACAACCCTAGGCCCGTTTATAATCCACGGGTCCAGCCCTGTCTGAGCCCAAGGTCGCAGCGGCTCCAGGAACGGAGGGGGCGTTAACCGGCCCTCCCTGACCTGCTCAGCCGCCTCTGACTCCGCCGCGGAAGGAGGGGGCGGTCGGCGTCCCGAGCGGGTGAAGGAGGAGGCCCGGGAGGGCGGCTGGTTCGCTGAACCCGCGGACCCCAGGGGTGGAGCCCCCGGCCCTCCGCCCCCAGCGTCCACTCAGCACAGAGGCGCTCCTACCCCGGACCCCGCGCGCTGTGACGGGCCGGGGGTCCAGGCGGCCCAAGGGGCCGCTGCGCCGTCTCACACGGAGGCCACGAGTGCCTCCGACAGCTGCTCTGGCGCCCACGAGTGCTGACGATGCTGCTGACCGTCAGGTGCCCTCAGCCAGGGCGCCAAGGCCCAGGCCACAGCCTGCCCGGCTGGAACGGACTGCTTCCCAGACAGCCGTCCCTGCCATGCCACAGCCCAGGTGCCCACGGGCGAAATATGTGGTGGGCTGACAACACGCGGGGGCAAGCCACCATTTCAGGTCTCCTCACTGTGGAACAAGCTATTTTTGTAAAGCATGCTCAGTCATCTCCATGGAAACCACATCCTCAGCTGGGTCTCACCTCACGGATGCTGCAGTGGAGTTTGGTTTCAATATCCTTTCAAAAACGTGACTGGGGGTGTGCAGATATGTGTGTGTGTTGATTTTCACACAAGCACATGCACACACATACAAGCATGCACACACGCACACACAGAGCATGTGTCCTGCTCTAGTCCTTTTTCCTCAGGGCTTTTACAAAGCAGATCGACTGTTGCTCCGGAAACTGGTCATGCTGCACTGTCTCCATCAGCACAGTTTCTGCGGCCTTGAGGGCGGGCTTGCATCCAAACAGGTTAACAAGAGACGGTGGGCGCAGGGGTGAGACAAATACAGAGAAGGGCCAGCAGGTGCAGGTGGTCACTGTTGATCAGCAAACTGAAGCAAAAAGGACACATTTTGGGAACCCAGCCAGTTTCAACCTCCAAGGACACTGTGTCTCCTGAACCATATTCCCTCAGCTCAAAAGCTTCCTCCCATCACCCCTCAGCTCTGGACACGGTCCCCTGCTCACACACACATGCACACGCACACACACGTCTACTTAGCACGTTGTTCCCTTGCTCACATGACATATGCTCACACACATGCACACACACATCCACTTAGCACGTTGTCCCCTTGCTCACCACATGACACATGCTCACACACACGTGCACACACATCCACTTAGCACACACTCCACTCAGATCTCACACATTCACTGACCCTGTGTACAAGCCCCTAAGAAGGGCTTGGATTGTAGAAAACCGGAAAGGGAAGGGACATGCCCTGGAGCACGATAAAATGAACAGGGAAGATGCACATACAAACTCTGGGTCTACAAGTCCAGGTCACTTCACAGGAAGGCCGTAGACAAGATGGTAATCTTTCAGTGTTTCAGTTTCCTCATCGGAAGCTGGCAGTGGTAAAGACACACAATGGTTTCAGGGAATGACTAGGAATGGCCGCACACCTTCTGCAGGGGCTTCAGAAGAGGCTAGTCATGGCGGCCGAGCCAGGCCGTAGATCCCAGCGGCGTCTGTAACAGAGCTGAGGGCCTGTGACAGGCACAGGGACAGGGCACAGTGCTGCCTGCCTGGAGGAAGCGTCAACACGGTTGCCAGGAGTGAGAGAGAGTGCTCACGGGAGAGAGGGAGAGCGCGGGGAAGGCAGGTGGGAGCCGCTGATGGGGAGAGAGAGGCGGGTGCTTCTACAAGCGAGCTAGGAGACACTGAGATGCACAGGCAGGACATGGCCCACGGCGGGCACAAGCCCACGGGCTGCAGGCTGGGGTCAGCGGGCAGGAGTGTCGTCTGCTGAAGTGTTACTCTCATTTGAAAGCGACCTTGCTCGTTACTTGCGGGGTCTGCTCACCTTCAGTTGGCTACAGAGTCACCATCCTACTGTTTTATAACCACACACACACGTAACAGCATCATCCATCCCTAGAAAGCACATGAGGCTTTAAAGTCTGATTTAGTATCAAATTTTGAGAAACATGATGACTTCCCTGATGGCTCGGACGGTAAAGCGTCTGTCTACTATGTGACAGACCTGGGTTTGATCCCTGGGTCGGGAAGATCCCCTGGAGAAGGAAATGGCAATCCACTCCAGTACTATTGCCTGGAAAATCCCATGGACAGAGGAGCCTGGTAGGCTACAGTCCATGGAGTCGCAAAAAGTCGGACATAACTGAGTGACTTCACTTCACTTGGAGAAACATCAGTCTGGTGCCAGGATGCAAGATGCCACGGAGGCTATAAGAAGATACGTGTGTCGGGAGGGGGGGTCTCACGCCAGCACCTCTGCCTGCCAGCCTTATCCCTGGGGGCAGAGCCTGGACTGCGGCATCGCAGCCTCGACCCTAGGAGGCCCAGGTGGGGGGCTCAGACCCCGGACTCATGGGCCCTGCACTTGTCTAACGATCAGCTTTGACCCCTCGCCCCAGGCCTAGTCCTGAGGGCATGTGGGGTGCACTCTGTAAGGAGGGGCTTGCCAGGTGTGGGTCAAACCAAACGATACCCCTTTCTCGTCCAGTACCCCATGTGCTGCAGGAAACCCAAAGGTGTGTACCGCGTGTGTGCAGCCTTTGAGAAGCTCATGGTCTAGGTGAGCAAGCAGGACGTAACACATGACAGAAATGGCTTGGAGGTTTCAGCGACAGCGGCGGCAGCGTCTTCAATCAGCGTGACCAAGTACAAAGGGAGCCCGGACACCGGCATCTCTGCTAACTCATCGGCTACGTAATCTCAGATGGGCTGCTTGATCTCCTTGAAAATGATTTTTTAACTTACAACCTGAGAATTAAAATGATTATCACTTTTTTCCTACCTGTAGTTGTGAGAATCTTGTGCCTCCCTGGTGGCTCAGATGGTAAGGTGTCTGCCTGCAGTGCAGGAGACCTGGGTTCAATCCCTGGGTCGGAAGATCCCCTGGAGAAAGAAATGGCAACCCACTCCAGAACTCTTGCCTGGATAATCCCATGGACGGAGGAGCCTGGTAGGCTACAGAACATGGGGTCGCAAAGAATTGGACACAACTGAGCGATAACTAGATAGAATAAAACTGTAGAGTGTAAGGGGTCTTCACAGCGTCCAGCCATCTCTCCAATTTCCAGGTGACAGAGATCGAGATGTGAGTTTCTATGAGCTATTTTCCAAGGTTACTGTGTGCTCATTCAGTCGTGTCTGACTCTTTGCGACCCCATGGACTGTAGCCTGCCAGGCTCCTCTGTCCATGGGATTCCCCAGGCAAGAATACTGGAGTGGGTTGCCATTTCCTTTTCCACCAGGGTTATCAAGCTGGCCACAATAATTGACATTATAAACTTATCGTTTACTACACGCACTTCTCCTTGAAATCCTGTGTCTAGGCCCTCCCTACTCCAGGCTCTGTGGACGGAGCTTGGACAGGGAGGATCTCAGATCTTATGCCCCTAAGAAGTCACATGGAGAAGACAGACTTTGAACACAGAGGTACAAGTGCAGTGGGGTTGCAGACAGGACCCCACGATGCCAGGAGAGACCATGCCAAAGTCAGGGAGGCTCCTGAGGTGGGACCAAGGCAGCACGGACGTGATTTTGGAGAAGCCGAGGCTAGAACGTGCCGTTTGAAGTGAAGGTCAATGTTCATTCTGTAAAAGCACCTTTCAGACTTTGGACTTAACCTCCACCCATAAACAACCACAAAACCACACATAATATATATGAACAATGAATTTCATGCACTAGACGACAGGTGAAGGATGACTGATTCCTGAGATGTGGGAAGACGTGGCTTTCCATCTGGCGATAATTTCAGGACCTCAGCACCAGCAGACGGGGATGACAGAGCCTGGGAGCCGTGCTGCTGGGGAGACAGAGATAGCACTCGGGGCAGGGAGAACTGCTGGGGCCAGGAGACCAGCACTCAGGCCAGGAGAGGACAGGGAGACCAGCAGTTCAGTCACTCAGTCGTGTCTGACTCTTTGCAACCCCATGAATCGCAGCACGCCAGGCCTCCCTGTCCATCACCAACTCCCGGAGTCCACCCAAACCCATGTCCATTGAGTGGTCATAACTCTCCTTCCAAGGAGTAAGCGTCTTTTAATTTCATGGCTGCAATCACCATCTGCAGTGATTTTGGAGCCCAGAAAAATAAAGTCAGCCACTGTTTCCACTGTTTCCCCATCTATTTGGCATGAAGTGATGGGACCGGATTCCGTGATCTTAGTTTTCTGAATGTTGAGCTTTAAGCCAACTTTTTTCACTCTCCTCTTTCACTTTCATTAAGAGGCTCTTTAGTTCTTCTTTGCTTTCTGCCATAAGGATGGTGTCATCTGCATATCTGAGGTTACTGATATTTCTCCCAGCAATCTTGATTCCAGCTTGTGCTTCCTCCAGCCCAGCATTTCTCATGATGTACTAGGCATATAAGTTAAATAAGCATGGTGACAATATACAGCCTTTTCCTATTTGGAACCAGTCTGTTGTCCAGTTCTAACTGTTGCTTCCTAACCTGTGTACAGGTTTCTCAAGAGTTAGGTCAGGTGGTCTGGTATTCCCGTCTCTTTCAGAATTTTCCACAATTTATTGTGATCCACACAGTCAAAGGCTTTGGCATAGTCAATAAAGCAGAAGTAGATGTTTTTCTGGAACTCTCTTGCTTTTTCCATGATCCAGCAGATGTTGGCAATTTATCTCTGGTTCCTCTGCCTTTTCTAAAACCAACTTGAACATCTGGAAGTTGAGGGTTCATGTACTGTTGAAGCCTGGCTTGGAGAATTTTGAGCATTACTTTACTAGTGTGTGAGATGAGTGCAATTGTGCGGTAGTTGGAGCATTCTTTGGCATTGCCTTTCTTAGGGATTGGAATGAAAACTGACCTTTCCAGTCCTGTGGCCACTGCTGAGTTTTCCAAATTTGCTGGCATATTGAGTGCGGCACTTTCACAGCATCGTCTTTTAGAATTTGAAATAGCTCAACTGGAATTCCATCACCTCCACTAACTTTGTTTATAGTGATGCTTCCTAAGGCCCACTTGACTTCACATTCCAGGATGTCCGGCTCTAGATGAGTGGGAGTGATCACACCTTCATGATTATCTGGGTCGTGAAGATCTTTTTTGTACAGTTCTTCTGTGTATTCTTGCCACCTCTTTTTAGTATCTTCTGCTTCTGTTAGGTCCCTACCATTTCTGTCCTTTATTGAGCCAATCTTTGCCTGAAATGTTCCCTTGGTATCTCTAATTTTCTTGACGAGATCTCTAGTCTTTCCCATTCTGTTGTTTTCCTCTATTTCTTTGCATTGATCGCTGAGGAAGGCTTTCTTATCTCTTCTTGCTATTCTTTGGAACTCTGCATTCAAATGGGTATATCTTTCCTTTCCTCCTTTGCTTTTCACTTTGCTTCTTTTCACAGCTATTTGTAAGGCCTCCTCAGACAGCCATTTTGCTTTTTGGCATTTCTTTTCTATGGGGATGGTCTTGATCCCTGTCTCCTGTACAATGTAATGAACCTCCGTCCATAGTTCATCAGGCACTCTGTCTATCAGATATAGTCCCTTAAATCTATTTCTCACTTCCACTGTATAGTCATAAGGGATTTGATTTAGGTCATACGTGAAAGGTCTAGTGATTTTCTCCACTTTCTTCAATTTCAGTCTGAATTTGTCAATAAGGAGTTCATGGTCTGAGCCACAGTCAAGCTCCTGGTCTTGTTTTTGCTGACTGTATAGAGCTTCTCCATCTTTGGCTGCAAAGGATATAATCAATCTGGTTTCGGTGTTGACCATCTGGTGATGTCCATGTGTAGAGTCTTCTCCTGTGTTGTTGGAAGAGGGTGTTTGCTATGAGCAGTGTGTTCTCTTGGCAGAACTCTATTAGTCTTTGCCCTGCTTCATTCTGTATTCCAAGGCCAAATTTGCCTGTTACTCCAGGTGTCTCTTGACTTCCTACTTTTGCATTCCAGTCTCCTATAATGAAAAGGACATCTTTTTTGGGTGTTAGTTCTAGCAGGTCTTGTAGGTCTTCATAGAACCGTTCAGCTTCAGCTTTTTCAGCATTACTGGTCGGGGCATAGACTTCGATTACTGTGATATTGGATGGTTTGCCTTGGAAATGAACAGAGATCATTCTGTCATTTTTGAGATTGCATCCAAGTACTGCATTTCAGACTCTTTTGTTGACTATGATGGCTACTCCATTTCTTCTAAGGGATTCCTGCCCACAGTAGTAGATAGAATGGTCATCTGAGTTAAATTCACCTGTTCCAGTCCATCTTAGTTCGCTGATTCCTAGAATGTCGATGTTCAGTCTTTCTATCTACTGTTTGACCACTTCCAATTTGCCTTGATTCATGGGAATATTACTCTCAAGAAAACTGAAATGGCCGTGATAATATTGGAAAATGTATAAACAAAGAAAGGTCAAAGAAAAATATTTATAGAGGCGTGAAAAATCAAGAAGACATACCACTTCTAAATATATATGCACCCACTAACAGAGATTCAAAATATATGCAGCAAAACCTGACAAACTGAAAGGAGACATTCTCAATTATACTTGGGGATTGAAATATTCTTTCCCAGTAACTGATAGAATAAGTAAACACAAAGTCAGTCGGGATGTAGAAGGCTTAGACAACTCTATCAACTAAAATGACCTAACTGACATTTACAGACACTCTATCTGACAAATTCGAATACTCATGATTTCCAGGTGTCCATATAACCTTCAGCAAGAGAGACTGGAATTAGGTTATAAAATAAGTAATAAATTAACAGAATCAAAGTGTTACAGTATTAGTTCTCTGATAAAATGGGGCTAGATTAAAAATCAATAAACAACAATTCAGAGAACACACAGACAGAACGAAAGTGTGGTTGAGATCTCAGCAAATTGGTGAATGTGTCACCCAACAGAGCTCACTGCTGGGTGTCCAGCCCGCGGGCCGGAAGGCCACATCTCACCCCTCCTGGCTCATACTCCATCTCTATTTCTCTACAGGAAAGCCACCCACAAGCGTGCGAAAATCACCACCACATGATTCCATACACAGCAGCGCCCTAAGCACCTTCAGGTGCTTGGGGTTCAGGGGA
Source organism: Bos taurus (assembly GCF_002263795.3). NCBI lineage: Eukaryota > Metazoa > Chordata > Mammalia > Artiodactyla > Bovidae > Bos > Bos taurus. Next base: position 83,851,428 of record NC_037342.1, on the reverse strand, counting down.
GACGTGACCTTGGGGATGAACAGACCTCCTGGAGGAGACCCGGCAGGACTCCAGCTCCTCGGATGTGAGGAATCTGCTTGGAGTCTCCAGCGCAGGACCCTGCAGGACGGCACCAGTGTGGAGCCGAGTAGGACCCAGTTGACAGGTAAACGCGGACCCCTATTCTACCCGGAAAGACCTAAGTGTCTATGACTCAGACGTGTCAGCTAGGACTAAGATTTGAGTGTCATTTCCATAGATCTAAAGATTGTTTCAATTTGATTTTTATACTTAAAACTTCAGTAGATAATATTGAAGCATATAAAATACACAAGAATAACACCATAACTACCATGAACTCATCACACAACTTAAGAAATAAAACCCTGTCAGCATAGTTAAGTCCTGACCACCAACCCCTATGTGACTCATCTCCCAAAGGAGTAACCGTCACCCTGGGTCATGGTACAAGACTGTTCACCACATGTGTATTCTTTGCATTCTTAAAGTGAACATGAATGCCATTACACTGTTACCCAAAGAGTGTGTGGGATCTGGCTGCTCACTCGCAAAAGCCAATAAACAGGTCAAGTTGGTGGAATGGAAAGTTTGCTTTATTTCAGATGCTGGCAACTGGGGGAGGGGGAGGGCAGACATATGTCCAAAAACTGAGTGCCCCACTGACAATCGGGGTGAGAGCTTTTATACAGAGTTGGGGGGCTACAGGCAGAAACAGCACAGTCATCTCTGACACTCTTCCTCAAATTGGTCATCGGTAGTTTCAAAAGTCTAACCTAATTAAGACAGTGGTGGTGGTTTAGTCACTAAGCCAATGTCCTACTCTTGCAACCCTATGGACTGTAGCCCACCAGGCTCCTCTGTCCATGGGATTCTCTGGGCAAGGTTATTGGAGTGGGTTGCCATTTCCTTCTCCAGGGAACCTTTCTGACCCAGGGATTGAACTGGGATGTCCTGCGTTGTAGGCAGATTCTTTACCAATTGAGCCACCAAGAAAGCCCGATCTAATGAGACCTCACTGAGCAATTATCAGAATGGCCCACATCGAGGACACTGACATCACCAAAAGCTGATGAAATGTGGAGAAACAGGAACTCGCATTCTCTTCTGGTGGGAATGAAGAATGCTGCAGAAGTTTGTTGGCTTCTTACAAAGCTAAACATACACTAACTATATGATCCAATAATCACAATCATGGTATTTACTCAAGTTAAAAACTTGTGCACACAAAAAACCTGAACACAAATGCAGCTTGATGTTATACCAGCTTTATTCACAATTGCCCCAAACTCGGAAAAAACCATGATGTCTTTTAAAAGGTGAATGGGCCATCCAAACAATGGGATAGTTCAGTTCAGTTCAGTTCAGTCGCTCAGGGATGTCTGACTCTTCGTGACCCCATGAATAGCAGCACGCCAGGCCTCCCTGTCCATCACCAACTCCCAGAGTTTACTCAAACTTATGTCCATGGAGTCAGTGATGCCATCCAGCCATCTCATCCTCTGTCGTCCCCTTCTCCTCCTGCCCCCAATCCCTCCCAGCATCAGAGTCTTTTCCAATGAGTCAACTCTTCCCATGAGGTAGCCAAAGTATTGGAGTTTCAGCCTCAACATCAGTCCTTCCAAAGAACACCCAGGACTATTCTCCTTTACGATGGACTACTTGGATCTCCTTGCAGTCCAAGGGACTCTCAAGAGTCTTCTCCAACACCACAGTTCAAAAGCATCAATTCTTCAGTGCTCAGCTTTCTTCACAGTTCAACTCTCACATCCATACATGACCACAGGAAAAACCATAGCCTTGCCTAGACGGACCTTTATTGGCAAAGTGATGTCTCTGCTTTTGAATATGCTATCTAGGTTGGTCATAACTTTCCTTCCAAGGAGTAAGCGTCTTTTAATTTCATGGCTGCAATCACCATCTGCAGTGATTTTGGAGCCCCCCAAAATAAAGTCTGACACTGTTTCCACTGTTTCCCCATCTATTTCCCATGAAGTGGTGGGACCGGATGCCATGATCTTCGTTTTCTGAATGTTGAGCTTTAAGCCAGCTTTTTCACTCTCCTCTTTCACTTTCATCAAGAGGCTTTTGAGTTCCTCTTCACTTTCTGCCATAAGGGTGGTGTCATCTGCATATCTGAGGTTATTGATATTTCTCCCAGCAATCTTGATTCCAGCTTGTGCTTCTTCCAGCCCAGTGTTTCTCATGATGTACTCTGCATAGAAGTTAAATAAGCAGGGTGACAATATACAGCCTTGACGTACTCCTTTTCCTATTTGGGATAGTACCCAACACTAAAAAGAAACGAGCTGTCAAGAGAGGAGCCAATCTGAAAAGACTGCCTACTGTATGATTCCTACTCTGACTTTCTGGAAAAGGTGAAGCTATGGAGACAGCAAGAAGACCAGTGGTTGCCAGGGTGTGGGTGGAGGGGATCATGGAGGATTTTCAGGGGGGTGGAAACACTCTGTGTCACCACAGTGGTGAATGCATGTCATGTCCATTCATACAAGCCCACAGAACGGACACCAGAGAGACCCCCGGCTCGTCATGGCCTTGGGGTGCCTACAGCATGCCAGCGAAGGGGCCCTGGACGGACCGCCTGGCAGCCTGAGGGGGCTGCGTGTGTGGGGGGAGGGGCTATAAGTGAACCTCTGTACTTTCCTCTCACTTTTGCTGTTAATCTAAAAGCTAGAATAGAATATCAATTACGTGTTTCTAAAATATCATAACGTCAGCCTGGGCCCACGGGGAGCTCCGAGGCCGCACCTCAGCAGCCGCCCCCGAACCCGGCCTGCGCAGCCCCGGAGCCCCGCGGGCGCCCGGCGACGTCCCGTCGTCTGCTCTCCAGCAACCCACGGGGCCCCGCACAGGCCTGGCGTCCGCCTTCGGGGACTGTTAACACCCCCTCCCCGCTTCCAGAGCAGGCGGGCGGCTCGGGGCCTTGGGCGGCTCCGGCCCTCGTCTCCCACCGGCGGTCACAGCTCGCAGCACCCGGCTCTGCTAGAGGACGCGTGATTTTAAAACTGACAGGTATTAACTGAGCACGATGTGCCACGACCCTGTCGGTCGCTTAAGGTGAGTTGTTTCGTGAAGTCACATGTTCCTCTGGGGAATCGATTATTCCTGAGGCAGGAAGGAACCCCGGAAGACGAGCATGCACATCCTGTCTTTCCTCACAGGATGTTCTGGAAAAAACCAACATACATAAATCTAGCTCCAGCAAAACCAATCCAGCATGGAAAAAACATCAAAGGAGGCTTTGTCTAATTATGGTGGGTGGAAGCATCTGGGGAGTCATGTAGGAGGCATCCAGAGGGAGAGACTGTGAGCAGTGGTCGAGATATTTTAATTTTGATAGAGATTAGGGTCATGTGAGAGACCATGTTTGTCAAACATCAGATGTTCATCTAAGTTCTTTAATACTTAAATACATTTAAAGTCTTTAATACTTCATTGAGTATATAAAACTATTATCTCAAAAAAACCCAATAAATATTAGTGATGTGTTAGTCACTCAGTCGTGTCCAACTCTTCCAACCCCCTGGACTGCAGCACACCAGGCCTCCCTGCCCTTCACTGTTTCCTGGAGTAACCATCTCATCCTCTGTCATCCATTTCTCCTCCTGCCTTCAATCTTTCCCAGCATCAGGGTCTTTTCAAATGAGTGGGCTCTTTACATCAGGTGGCCAAAATATTGGAGTTTCAGCATCAGCATCAGTCCTTCCAATGAGCACTCAGGACTATTCTCCTTTAGGATGGACTGGTTGGATCTCCTTGCAGTCCAAGGGACTCTCAAGTCTTCTCCAGCACCACAGTTCGAAAGCATCCATTCTTTGGTGCTCAGCCTTCTTTATGGACCAACTCTCACATCCATACATGACTACTGGAAAAACCATAGCTTTGACTAGACAGACCTTTGTCGACAAAAATGGTGTCTCTGCTTTTTAATACACTGCCTAGGTTGGTCATAACTTTTCTTCAAAGGAGCAAGTGTCTTTTAATTTCATGGCTGCAATCACCGTCTGCAGTTGTTTTGAAGCCAAGAAAATAAAGTCTCTCACTGCTTAACATGGCCCACAACATCTACTGCTCACCCAGCAAATACCAGCAGCAGCATTCACGTTAGGTTTATAGAAGATATTTGGGCAAGAATCTGTTTCTATATACCACCTGTCTCCCTTCACATGTTTTGCATCTGTGTGGGATATTACTTACAGGGGATGAAGCAGCACTGATGTACAGCACATCAGTACAGTGTTACTGATGTGAGGGCTCCACTCCACTTCCTGCTCATCCCATCCCCTTGCCCTGAGTCCCTGCAAATAACTGACTGATCCTTTCACCATCTCTGTGATTTGGCCTTTCCCAGAATGTCATACAGTTGAAATCTTGCAGTAGCCATCAGACGGGCTTCTTTTGCGTTGTAACAGGCTTTTACGCTCCCCCTTGTCTTCTCAAGGCTGGATCGCCCATGTGTCTTTGTCTCTATTCCTGATCATATTCCATCGCACAGGTGCACCAGTTGTATCCATTCACACACTGAAGACACCTAAGTAAAGCTGCTGTAAGCACTGGCGGGCAGGATTCTGGCTGGACATAAGCTTTCACCTTATTTGGGTAAATACCTGGGAGCCAGGAAGACCGTCTTCTGAACCATCCGTGTCCCCAGCAGTAGCACGAAGGCTCTGCTGCCCCCAGCCTCGCCGGCACTGCTGGCGTCAGTGTTTGGGTCCTGGGCCTGCTAACGAGGGAGCAGCGACTTCACGCTGCTGCGTCCATCTGAAATCCCCTGATAACATACGACGAGCACCACTTTTTCATACATGGACTCACCGTCTGTATAGCTGGTTTGGTGAGGTGTCTGTTCCCACCATTTGCCTATTTTTAAATTGGGTTGTTTGCTCATTGTTGAGTTCTTTGTGTGTTTTGGAAACAAGCCTTTTATCAGGTGTGTGTACTGAAGTGATTTTCTCACAGTCTGCGCTTCATCTTGTCATTCCCGTAACAGCGTCTTTGCAGAGCACAGCTGTGTTCTGTATTTTAATAAAGCCAGTCTTTCCTTTCACGGGCTGTGCTCTCGGTGTTGTATCTGAAGCACTGTCACCAAACTCAAGGCCACCCACATTTCCTCCAGGTGCCTCTACAAGCTGTTGTTCACATTTTGCATTTAGATTTGTGCTCCACTGAGGTAGTTTTTTTTTAATAAAAGGTTTAAAGTCTGGATTCTTTTTCAGTACTGTGAATGCCCAGTGGTTCAGGCACCATTTGTTGAAAAGACCACCCCTCTTCGCTGAATCACCTCCGCCCTCTCGTCAGAGACCGTGGGGTGCAGCTGCCTGTGTCCCTTTCTGGGTGACTATCGGTCAGCTGACCTCTGCTTTCTCTGACTCTAAGCTGTGGCTCCATAGCGACTCTCACAGTCGGGCAGGGTCAGATTTTGACTCTTTTCATAGTTGTGCTGGCTGCCCTGGGTCTGTGCCTCTCCACATGCACTGTGGGATCAGTTGGCAACAGCCGCAAAACGACCTGCTGGGATTCTGACTGATGTGAGTATACTGAATCCCTGGCAACTGGGAAGGTGACCTGATTCAGAAACAGGGCCTTTGCCAGTGTAACCAAGTCAAAGTGATGTGGACAGGGTGGGCTGTGATCCCACGCAAGGCTGACCTTACTAGAGCAGAAATCTGGCATAGGACAGGCGTGTGAGAGGGAGGTCATGCAGAGATACCCGGGGCTGGGGGCAGGCCCTGAGGATGGGAGTAGAGGGGAGTTAGTTGTGTCGCCCCAGGCTAAGGATGCTGTGAATCCCAGGAGACACAAGGACCGGAACTCGCAGACTGGACTTGGAAGGAGGGTGGCCCGCCAACACTCTGAGTGCAGACTTTCAGCCTCCAGGACTATGAGAGGACCCACTTCTGTTGTTTTAAGACATCCAGCGTGTGCTGCTTAGTTACAGCAGACCTGGGAAGCCAACATCCCTGGAGAAGGGAACAGCTACCCACTCCAGTATTCTTGCCTGGAGAATCCCATGGACAGAGGAGCCTGGCGGGTTATAGTTCATAGAGTTGCAAAGAGTCAGACATGACTGAGCAACTGAGCACAGGAAGCTAACGTAATCGGGATGGCATTGAAGGGTGCTGTACATCAGGTTAGGAAGAATGACACCTGAACAACATTAAACTTTCCTACCAATGAATATTGGCTCTCTCTCATTTATATAACCCTTGATTTCTCTCATGAGTATTTTGTAGTTCTCCTTATATGCATCTTACATTTTAGACACACACACACACACACACACACACACACACACACACACACACCGTATTTATACTTAAGCATTTAATTTTGGGGTTAATGTAAATGGTGCCGTTTTTTAATTTCCAGTTCTTCACTGCTAGTAAAGGAAAGCAACTGGCTTGTGTATGTTAACAGTGTATTCTGCAACCATGCTACAATTATCTATCAGTTCCAGGAGTCTTTTATCAAGTCTTTGAGATTTTTTTATGTAGACAGTCATGCCATCTGTGAACAAAGACAGTTTTATTTTTTCCTTCCAGTCCTCATACATTTTCTTCCATTATTTCTTTCTCCGTTAATCTTACATTGGGTAGGCTTCCAGTATAATGTTGACTACGAGCTGGGGGACAGGACATCTATGCCTTGTTCCTAATGAACAATTTTTAATTTTAATAAATCATTTTATATGCTTTCTTTCCCTCTCCCCAGTCACCATATCAATTACAATTCTTTTTTTTTAATGGTTAATGGTGGATTTGGTGTTGTATCTAAGAAATCTTCACCTAAATGAAGCTTATAGTGTTCCTTTTCATTATCTCCTAGAACTTTTAGCTTTAGATTTTGCATTTAGGGCCAAGATTATTTGTTTTGAGTAAATTCTTTTAAGAGATCTGGGTTGAACTTCTTTACACGGATGTTCATATAGATATTAATGTCCAATCATCCAGTACTAGTCTTTGAAAGACTCTTCTCTCTCCAGTGGTTTTCCTCTGTACTTTTGTCAGAATTTACTTGTCCATATGTATGTGGGTCTATTCTGTCTCTCTGTTCTGCTCCACTGATATTTGTATGTGTTGGTTACGATACAAAACGGCCTTGCTGCAGCTTTATGGGAAGTCTTGAAAGGCAGGTCATGTTCACATGTGAATTCTCAACTCTGTTCTACTTCAAAGTTGCTGTGACTGTTGCTGGTTCCTTTCATCTTCATAAAACTTTCAGAATCAATACAGCAGTTTCAACAAAGGGCCTGCAGGGATTTTTGTTTGGGACTGCATCCACTCTAGATCAGTTTTAGGGAAATTAACATCTTAACAATTCAAGATCTATACACAGTAAATGCCTCATCTGTTTGTGTGTGTGTGCTGAGTCGCTTCAGTCTTGTCCAACTCTTTGCAACCCCGTGGACTGTAGTCCAGCATGCTCCTCTGTCCACAGGATTCTCCAGAAAAGAATACTGAAGTGGGTTCCATGCCCTCCTCCAGGGGATCTTCCTGACCCAGGGATCAAGCCCATGCCTCCTGTGTCTCATGCATGGACAGGCAGGCTCTTTACCACTGTGCCACCTGGGAAGCCCCTCATCTGCTTAGTTTTCTTTAATTCCTCTCCAAAGTGTTCTGTAGCTTTTAGTGTACTGGTCTTAAAGATCTTTTGACAGATTTGTCCCTGTTTCATATTTTTTATTTTATATGGTATCTTAAAATTTTAATTTTTTACTGCTTATTTTTAGTATTCAAAAATATAACTGATTTTAGTATACTGACACTATATTCTATAACTTTTCTAAACTTATTTATTCTAATAGATTTGGGGGATACAGATTTTATTGGAGCATCTACATTGACTATTATGTTTGTTTCCAAATAAAAATAATTTGACTTCTTTTCTAATCTGGACAATCCTGAATAAGAGTGGAGACATTAGGTATCCTTGCCTTATTCTTGCTCTTAGAGGGAAATTATTCAGTCTTTCTCCTTTAAATGTGTTGTTAACTGTAGGTTTGTTGTAAATGCTTTTATCTGTCTGCGAAGTTCCCTTCAATTTGCTGATAATTTTTATTAGGACAGAAGTAGGATTTTGTCACATGCTCTTCCCGAAACAGCTGAATGATAATGTGATTATTCGTTTTTACTGTGTTAATACAGTTAATGTGAATTACAGGAACTGATTTCCCAGGGTTAAGCCAAACTTGCATTTCCAGGTAAACCCTACTTATCACTTGGCTTGGATAATTACTTACAAGTATGTATTCTATTACGTTTGTGACTGCTTTGGGATTGATAGCACAGTTTTCATCCATCACTATTCACCCTCAAGTGGCATTATTCCATTTCACTTGTAGTGTAAGAACCTTACAATAGGCAACAGCCAGCCTTGTTTGGCTAAGTGAGCAGAGCCCTAGAAGACATAAAGATATACTGCCGCTAGGAGGTGGCTGTAAAGTATAGAAAGAAAACAAAAATACAGCGATTTTTCAGTGAAAGCACCATGTTTTCTCCACGCATCAGCAAGTTTCTGGCTTTAGCTTTCTGTGTAGCGTCTTGAAAAGACACTTGGTTTTCAGGATGAAAGCAAGAGTAGGAAGATGTACTTGTTTCTCAGATATAAGGCCGGTTGCTTCTAATTTCACTCTGCTGACTGGTTGGACCCCCTGCATCTGTGTTAAACCACAAAGACAGAAATTAACACTGTACTCTGAGTTGACTGGGGCATCATCACTTCAGACTGTTGGAAACTGAAGTTGTGTTGGCGACACAGCCCCCTGGGTGTCCTGGAGCTGTGAATATGACTGTGCGATGGTGTCTGGGCAGTGGGGGGGCTGTAACAGGGCCGATGGCTCCGTTGCAGAGCATGGAATGCAGGGAACAGTAGGGGATGTACTCGGTGCCTCCTGGCGCTCAGGTGTTCCCAGAAAGAGCTCAGCGTTCCTGACAGGCTCGGTCTGAGCTCCTTCCACGCTCTGTAACCTAAGCTCTAATCCGTCTCTTCCCAGGGAGGCACTCGGTCACTACGGAGTGTCCACCTGAGGACAGGTTCAGCACCACGCTGTCCCAGGTGACGTCTGAGGGTTACACCAACTACTGGTCTCACAGTAAGCACACTTCTGAAGACGGAAAATTACACTGGCTCATCCAAACAAAGTAATCTTCTGTGGACGAGTGACATGAAAGTGGTTTTTGTTCGTCTGAACTGCGTTCTAGGTTCCCATCTCCATGGGCTCAGAGACCTCACGGGTCTAACATACCGGCATTGACCAGCCCCTGTGCCCAACTCAGGGCAGACCTGCGATAAATGCTGATGGTCACCTCGGTCTGTACGGCTGTGCGCCGGCTGTTTACTCTTCATCAGGTTGTCAACTTCTGACTCTTAACTGGTACAGACCGTTCACACATCATGTGATTGTCGACACACTGGATTAGATCCACCACCTTGCCGTTTTCTATTTGTTCTGGTTTCCTCTGCTGCTTTCCCTCAGGTCATTTGAGCATTTGTTAACCTTTTTACTCTCTGAATTGACTTGTATTTATACCTATGTGTGTATGTACATATACCTCTATACGTGTGAACACATGCATGTGTCATACATATAGGCATGTGGTGTATTATGCTTATATACATATGTATACATATATGTTTTTAACTAATTGCCTTAGGGTAATTATATGAGGTGATGGAAGTGTGGGGGAATAATTGTGAAACATATAAGTGTATCAAATCAGTACGTTCTACACCTTAAACTTACACCTTGTTGTGTGCTGATTTTACATTCATCAACCTGGAAAATAGGAATCAGGGGACAGGCAACAGCACTGTCAGCCCCTGGGCACTGGGGAAAGCTCACTGCAGCTCGCAGGAAGGGGCAAGAGCAGCAGCCACCCTGGGGTGCAGCAGAGACGTGTCCACACTACACCAGGCAGACAGGACCACCTCAGAGCTAAGAGGCTGCCCTCCCATGACCGAGGGGCCAGGGCCTCTCCGTGGCCAAGGCATGGCTTGACCAGAACAAAAGAACCCCTGTTCACCCCCAGACCCCGTCAGCACAGGATCCATGGCACATAGGCTGCAAGAGACAGACCGGCAGAGGGTAAAGGGTGAGGACACAGCAGGCACCAGGAAACGCATCCAAACCAGCCCTCACCCTAAACACACCCTGAACACCCAGACTGCTAGGGGACTGTGAATTGCCGCTGAGCCCTGAGCATTACCATAGCAACAACACCTCCAAATCCAGCCTAGCACATAATTAGATTTGCTCAGACCCTTGCCTAGCAGACAGAGAGGTGAGCCAACTTTCAGGTCCATACGCTATTTACTTCTGTATCTACCATGCTACCCAAGAGGTCCAGATTTCAACAGGATTCCACAAGGAAGATGAAACATCCGGCAAAATACACTTCAAGGAGTCAAAGTAATCATGAGAACCAGACTCGCTACGAAACAGATGCTAGTACTATCAGAGAGGGAGCTAGGGTAATTGTGATTAGTATGTTAGAAACTTAGCTTCTCCCAACGCATGAAAGTGAAAAGTGAAAGTGAAATCGCTGTTGTATCTGACTCTTCGAGACCCCATGGACTGCAGCCTACCAGGCTCCTCCATGCATGGGATTTTCCAGGCAAGAGTACTGGAGTGGGGTGCCATTGCTGTCTCCGATAATGAAAAAATGGGTAATGTGCATGATCAGAAGGTTAATTTCAGCAAAGAGAAACTGAAAGAAACAAGGAAAGGGGCTAGAAGCGAAAAATAAATGACAGAAGAGGAAATCCTGTAACAGGATAATCAGAGAAAGGAACGAAGGAAAGGGAAAGGGAGGATCCAGGGATGCAAAGAGAGACCAGCAGAAATCTCTCAAACTGAAAGCAAAAGACAGAAGCCTAGTGTGTATGTGCTGGAGGAGGGGCGGGAGCTCCAGACGTGCTTGCTGTGGAAGGAGGTGTCTGCATAATCGGAATCCCACATGGAACGAGTGGGACAGAGCAGGAGGAATATTTAATGTAACGGCAATGGAGGGCTCTCCCAAGTGAATGACAGACACCAAGTCACACACTCAAGAATCTCAGAGAACACCAAGAGAGATGAACACAAAAGAAACAAATGAACAAATACATTCCGAGGCACGGCACAGCAAACTCCTGAAAACAAGAGACGAGGAAATCCTCACTAAAGCCTGCTGGGGGCAGGAGAACAATTGGAGGAGCAACTATGGAGTTACCATGACTCAGAAACAACACAGAACAGAAGATGGTGCAGAGACATCTTTAAAGGAGAAAAGGGGGGAAATTCTGTCGATCCATAAACCCAATTAAAATATTATTCAAACTTGAAGAATCAATAGAGACTTTTGCTGACAAAAATAAAAAAGGAGCAGTGAAAATTTATTTCTATTAGACTTAGAATCCAAGAAAAGTAAAAGGCAATTTCTCAGGTATAAATAATATGGTATCAGACAAAAATTAGATCTACGGAAAGAAATAAAGAACACAGGGAACGGAATAGTTGAAGGTAGGTGAAATTTTTTTGCCCTATTTCAGTCGTTGTAACAACAATGGACTGTTTAAAGCAAAATTATTCGCAGTGTTTGTGGTTTTACAGATTATGTAAAATGATACGTATGAGAACAAGGAGAAAAGGATTAGTGAGGATTTAGGGATAAACCTAGTCAGCGGTCCTTGTGCTAATGTGAATGGCATCATATTACTTGAATAAAGGGCTCCAATTAATTAAAGGTATATACTATACACCTAAGCCAATGAGTTAAAAAATATATATGTAAACATATGTATATATGCATAATAATTACACCATATGCCTACATGTATATGCATGCGTTCAAATGTATAGATGTGTATATATATACAAATACACATATATATAAATACAAATCAATTCAGAAACTAAAATGGTAAACGAATACTCAAATAACCTGAAGGAAAGCAGGAGAGGAAAAAACAGAACAAATAGAAAACAGTAAGATGATGGATTTAATCCAGCGTATTAATGATCACATTACACGTGAATGGTCTGTACACGTGTGCCAGCTAAGAGTCAGAGGTTTACAGACTGGACGAAAAGTAAACAAGAAGGCCCAGCACACTGCTGTGTCAGAAACCAACTTCAAAGACAAAGACACAGATAGGTTAGAATGGAACAGTCTGCAAAAAGACGAGTCCTCCAATTGTACTCGAAAGGCAGCTGGAGTAGCTCTGGGGACACGACCGTGAGGTCTGCGGGAGAGCGCCACCAGCAGGGCGCAGAGGGCATGCACGCGGTGGGAGGTCTGCTCCCCAGGGAGACAGGACACCGGTGTGCACACAGCCAGCACCCGAGCTTCCAAACACGCGAAGCAAAAGCTGCGGGAGACCGAGGCAACACAGGGCTGTCCACAGTCACAGACCTTATTCCTTTCCCAGTAACTGATGGAACAGGAAAACTGAGTATCGGTGAGGGTGTTCCTGGATCTTCTGAACACGACCATCAACGAGCACAGCTAAACTGATTTTCATAGACTCCTCCACCCAGCAAATGGAGAACACATGCCTCACACACGTGTGGGGCTTCCATCAAGACAGATCAGTTTTTTAGCATAAAACAAACCATGACAAATCTAAAAGATCAGAGTCAAAAGACATATGTTCTGAGACCATAAGAGAATTAAACTAGAAATCAATAACAGAATGATACCTAGAAAATCCACCCAAAATGCATGTTGGAGAAGGGAGAAATTTTCCTTACCAAAAATTTACAACCAATGAGTGTAAAAAAAAAAAAAAATGAGGGAATTAAAACCATTATCAGAACATCACAAGAATAATAGATACAGGCAAGTTCAGCCAATGAATGTTAGAACCGGTTGGTAAAATACAATCTAGAAACAGATGTTTGTGTAATGTGGACGTTCTTCTATCCAAAAGGTGCTGGTTTACAACAGAAAAGGTAGTGTGTTGGGGGCCAGAGTGAGGTACTCCGCCCGTGACAAAGGTCATGAGGAAGGAGGCTCGACATACGCAAAGGCGGGATCGAGCCTCAGGAGTCCCCCTGGAACTCCTCGAGCATCTACCCCATAACCAGAGCCTACCTACTTTACTACTTTGTGCTCTCACCTACATCTCTGACTTTACGGGGGGCTGTCCCCCACCACCTCTTTCAGAGAAGGAGTTAACTTAGAGCTCCAGTTAATAAAAACGCCTGGGCGTGACAAGAGTGTTTTAACCTACAAACTCCTCTGAAGGTTCTCTAGCCTGCCTGACAGGCTCATCTGGCCACGTGTGATTGCTCACAGCCTCCCAACCGGGAGAGGCACAAGATGCTTTAAACCTTCTAAAAACAGGTTCCTTAGAAAAGTTAGAAAACCATTGGTATAAGTATAGTGGGCTGATTAGAAATTGTATTGGTGAAGGGTTTTTCATTTGTTGAGCCAATGTTTGTTGCTACGTCTCCACATCCCCTGCCCTTACACACATTAATGAATATATAGAAGAAATAAGTATTAACCTTTGATATTAATCACGTTAGACCTTAGGCTAAGTAAATTCTTTCCTTAATTAAAACCCACTACACCCTCGCCCTATAGGAATGTAACTTTATCTGGGTGGCGTCTGTTTTAAGAATAATCACCCCTGGAGATATAAGTGTCCTGGTTGACTGACCACTGTCACAAGGAGAGGGTCATAAATTGTCAGCAGGCCCCCTGGCCAGAAGATGATGTAACACCCCTAAGACCTCTGTATACATTTGTATGAAGCACCTGACTTTGATAAAAGTCAGGACTGCTGACCCCGCGTGACTTTTGCCTAACATCTCAGTGTATAAAAGTAGACCATGGAAAATAAAGAATTGGGATCAGTTCCTCAAAATACTGGTCTCCCCATGTCTCTCTCTCTTTCACTCTGGCTGAGTCTCCATCTGGAGCGCGGAACCCGCCATGCTTACTAATTTTGCCTGGGCTTCTAAGATCCGACCGGGGAGGCCTCAGTGTCTCCTCTCCTTCGGGAGAACGGAAGGACGCCTGCGGCCTACGTAAGTGGTACAAACTTCTTGTCTTGAAGTTTTATTGGTCTCCCGCGTAAACCAAGTTACTCAGCCTCTTTTCTCCACTGAATTTTCCTACTGAGCTATCCTTATTCTATTACTCTTTATATTTTAATTAATATCTAATTGAAGCTATTGTATCCTGACCCTCGCCGACGCCGTCCCCGCTTCGAATACCCTGGATCAGCCGGGGCTGGACCCCGGCAGTAGTGCTTCCACCTTCTCAGCTTGGCTTCGTGTCACGTAAGGAGACACAGCAGTGCTGTCATACATTATCTCTGTGCAATCTTCCCCAAAATTCATCACCTGAGCTTAACCTCAAGAAAAAGAAAACAAACCCAAAATGAGGGCTATTCTTCACTCCCTGATCAGCACTGGTCAAGAGTCAGGGTCACCAGAAACAAGCCCACAGGGAGGAACTGTCAGTTATGGGGAAAAAGAGAGAAATGGCCACTCAAGACAAGGCGAGGCTCTGGGCCGGACCCTGGGACTGTGGGCAAGCGAAGTCCACTTAGATTCTGTTCACATGTTAATTCTCAAGTGTGAGATGGTAACAGACTCGGAGCTGTGTGAGGAGCATGTGTTATCTCCGCAAGGGCTCTGTAGTCTACAATACTCTCAAAACAAAAAGTTTAAAGAAAGAAGACAGAAAAAAAGAAAAGGTAAAAAGCCCAAAAGTGACACATGGGGAACACATAGCAATATAATACGGGCGCACGTGTGCACAGCTGCTCAGTCCTGTCTGACTCCTTGTGACTCTGTGGACTATAGCCCGCCAGGTTTCTCTGTCCAGGGGATTTTCCAGGCAAGAATAGGAGAGTGGGTCTCTATTTCCTTCTCCATAATGTGGGTACATGAGCCTAAACAGAGTGATGTTTTTATTTAGTATTAGTGATGACCTGCCAATTAAGAGACAGTGATGGTCACGCTGAACAAAAAGCAAGACCAACTTACAAGCTGTTTACAAAAAATGCACATTAAATAAAAAGACACAGATGAAAAAACAAGAGTGGGAGAGTGTTTGCTATGCCAATATTAATCCTAAAAAATACAGTGAAAGTATTAATATTCAGTACAAAGAATATTACCAGGGAAATAGAGAGACATGTTGTAAAGATGAAATAGATGGTAAATTCATCAAGATGACACAATGGTTTTAAATATGCATGCACCTAATACATAAGTGAAGCGAAAGGCAAAGGAGAAAAGGAAAGATATACCCATTTGAATGCAGAGTTCCAAAGAATAGCAAAGAGAGATAAGAAAGCCTTCCTCAGTGATCAGTGCAAAGAAATAGAGGAAAATAGAATGGGAAAGACTATAGAGATCTCTTCAAGAAAATTAGAGATACCAAGGGAATATTTCATGTAAAGATGGGCACAATAAAGGACAGAAATAGTATGGACCTAACAGAAGCAGAAGATATTAAGAGGTGGCAAGAATACACAGAAGAATTATACAAAAAAGATTTTCACAGCCCAGATAATCACAATATTGTGATCACTTACCTAGAGCCAGACATCCTGGAATGCGAAGTCCAGTGGGCCTTAGGAAGCATCACTACGAACAAAGCTAGTGGAGGTGATGGAATTCCAGTTGAGCTCTTTCAAATCCTAAAAGATGATGCTGTGAAAGTGCTGCACTCAATATGCCAGCAAATTTGGAAAACTCAGCAGTGGCCACAGGACTGGAAAAGGTCAGTTTTCATTCCAATCCCTAAGAAAGGCAATGCCAAAGAATGCTCCAACTACCACACAATTGCACTCATGTCCCACACTAGTAAAGTAATGCTCAAAATTCTCCAAGCCAGGCTTCAACAGTACATGAACCCTCAACTTCCAGATGTTCAAGTTGGTTTTATAAAAGGCAAAGGAACCAGAGATCAAGTTTCCAACATCCGTTGGATCATTGAAAAAGCAAGAGTTTCAGAAAAACATCTACTTCTGCTTTATTTACTATGCCAAAGCCTTTGACTGTGTGGATCACAATAAATTGTGGAAAATTCTGAAAGAGATGGGAATACCAGACCACCTGACCTGCCTCCTGAGAAACCTGTATGCAGGTCAGGAAGCAACAGTTAGAACTGGACGTGGAACAGACTGGTTCCAAATAGGAAAAGGAGTACATCAAGGCTGTATATTGTCACCCTGCTTATTTAACTTATATGCAGAGTACATCATGAGAAACGCTGGCCTGGAAGAAGCACAGGCTGGAATCAAGATTGCCGGGAGAAATATCAATAACCTCAGATATGCAGATGACACCATCCTTATGGCAGAAAGCGAAGAAGAACTAAAGAGCCTCTTGATGAAAGTAAAAGAGGAGAGTGAAAAAGTTGGCTTAAAGCTCAACATTCAGAAAACGAAGATCATGGCATCCAGTCCCATCACTTCATGGGAAATAGATGGGGAAACAGTGGAAACAGTGAGAGACTTTATTTTCTTGGGCTCCAAAATCACTGCAGATGGTGACTGCAGCCATGAAATTAAAAGATGCTTGCTCCTTTGAAGAAAAGATATGACCAAAATAGATCACATATTAAAAAGAAGAGACTACTTTGCCAACAAAAGTCTGTCTAGTCAAGGCTATGGTTTTTCCTATGGTCATGTATGGATGTGAGAGTTGGACTGTGAAGAAAGCTGAGCGCCGAAGAATTGATGCTTTTGAACTGTGATGTTGGAGAAGACTCTTGAGAGTCCCTTGGACTGCAAGGAGATCCAACCAGTCCATCCTAAAGGAAATCAGTCCTGAATATTCATTGGGAGGACTGATGCTGAAGCTGAAACTCCAATAGTTTGGCCACCTGATGAAAAGAACTTACTCACTGGAAAAGACCCTGATGCTGGGAAAGATTGAAGGCAGGAGGAGAAGGGGACGACAGAGGATGAGATGGTTGGATGGCATCACCGACTCACCGGACATGAGTTTTGAGTAAACTCCAGGAGTTGGTGATGGACAGGGAGGCCTGGCGTGCTGCAGTCCATGGGGTTGCAAAGAGTGGGACACAACTGAGTGACTGAACTGAACTGATCCACCCAATAATATATTTTCAAAATAAAAGAAACAAAAACAGTTAAAATAGAAAGGTTATATAGACAGCTACAAAATTATCGTTAGAATTTTCAATATTCATCTGTAAGGAACAGAACAAGGAGACACAAAATCAATAAGTAGAAAGATGACTTGAATAGCACTATCAAACAATTAATTTGATCTAACTCAAATTAATAAAATGCTGCACGTAGTGGCAGAATTGCATTCAGTTCAAATGCACGGGGAATATTCAATTTGATAACCCTTTTGTCAAGTTCTAAATCTAAAGAGAAAATAAATCAGTCTGAGAATATTTGTTGACCACAATATAATTTAGAAATGAGTTATGAAAATATATGTAAAAATATACAAATATATGAAAATCAAACAATATAATTCTAAGTAACCCATGTGTCACAGAAAGAAAAGCACAAGGGTAACTAGAAAATACATTGAAAATGAGAACACAGCATACGGAAACCTGTGCTATCTAGTTAAAATAATGCTACCTGGAAGTTTCTGTCTTTACATGCTTATAATTGAAAAAAAAAGACCTAGAATTGCATAAATTAAGCCTTTACAGTGGAAAAAGAAGATCAAAGTACCCAGAGGACATAAACTGAAGGGAAGAAAGGGAAGAGTGGAAACCCTCAGACTGCGCAGACATTAACACCGTAATGACTCATCATGAACAATTTCATGCCAAAAAGTTTGGTGATTTCAGTGAAATAGATTAATTTTGGGAAGGACAAAAAGAATGAATCAATATAAAATATAAAATTTGCATAGTCCTACTGCTACTGCTAAGTCACTTCAGTCGTGTCCGACTCTGTGTGACCCCAGAGACGGCAGCCCACCAGGCTCCCCCGTCCCCGGGATTCTCCAGACAAGAACACTGGAGTGGGTTGTCATTTCCTTCTCCAGTGCATGAAAGTGAAAAGTGAAAGGGACGTCGCTCAGTCGTGTTGGACTCTTAGCGACCCCATGGACTGCAGCCTAACAAGCTCCTCCGTCCATGGGATTTTCCAGGCAAGAGCACTACACCTATTAAAAGTATTAAATCTACAAAAAAAAATTTCCCACAAATAAAATGTCAAACCCAGACAGCTTCACTGAAGAATTTTTTCCACATAAGTGTGAAATAATACAAATAGTACTCAAATTCTTTGTTAAAATAGACCAGGGAGAACATTTATCCAATTTATCTCTAAAGCCAACATTACAATATCAAGACCACAAAATAGTTAAAAAAAAAAAAAAAACTATAGAAAGATATCCTCCATTAAATGGAAGCAAGTACTTAATAAAATATCAGCCAACGCAGTGCAGTAAATACACAAAGGAACAGGAAGCGCATGCCAAGCGGGGACTTGTCTGGGCGATGCAAGTGGGGAGGCCTGAACCCAGAGTGGGGTCCCCTTCTCAAAGGGTGCCCCCCACAAAACGTCCCTGACACGCAGGCAGCCCCTGCGGACGAAAGCCATCACCACACAAGGGCAGAGTCGCAGGTCACCGTGCAGACCAGGGAGCCAGAGACGGGAGGGCTAGCCTGGCGGGGCCACAGTCTCCAACTGCCAACTGGAGACTGGGGCTCCCTCCACCCCTGGCCCCTGGGGCCCAGACCAGCTCTTGCCTGGGTCCTGGAGAGAGGGGCATGGGCACCTCACCCCCACCCCAGGGCCTCCTTCCTGGACAGGAAGCCTCACAGGGCTGAAGCTGCCCACTGCCCTGGGGGCAGGGAGGGGGCGAAGCTTCCAGTGACTGGAGCTTCATCCTCCCCTCACCCAGATCCCGAGCCTCCCTCACCTGTCGGTGGTCCCAGGCTTCCTTACTTTCCAGACAGTAATTCCAAGTCATCCAGACAGAGTGACCTCTCCCACGCTGGGTCCCTGGTGGAAGGCAATTTGCATCAAAGACAAACGAGAGTAACCTCAGGGCCAAGCAGCAGCAGCTGCCAGTCACCCCGCCCGCACAGTTAGCCTCATTAGTAAAAGTCAAATGTGTCAAAAGTGTTAAAATTACAACATTAGGTCCAATTATCATGTCACAGCAGTTCGGGAGGTTGTCCAGGGGGTATTCATTAGCTCAGAGAATTTCAGGGGCTCCCTCCCTGCACATTGCTTCGGAGGCATTACTTTCTCTTCCTCCTGAAGATTAAACACTTCCTTCCAGGCTCTGTCTGTAGGCCGTCTCCTCCCTCGACTCTGCTGGGCCTGGCCAAGCTGGGCTGAGCTCGGGTGAGGGCGTGAGGCAGGCAGGCACCAGCTCAGCAGCCGTGTCCCCACGGTGTCCTGGATCCTGGGGCGGGGGTGGAGGGGTGGTCAGTACGCCAGCACACCCAAGCTCGCAGCCCCGCTGCCATCCCCGAGGGGCCCGGGCCTCTCTGTGCAGGCGGCAGGCGCCAGCGCAGCCTCAGGCTGTCTCCACCTGCACAGAGCGGTCACCCTAGGTGTGTGCTGGTGAATGAATGGAATCCCCCGACGAGCCCTGTGCCGCAGGGTGACAGCTCATGGCCCCAGCGATGCAGGCAGGGGCTTCAGTCTCCAGGGTGGGCACAAGCCCTCGCCCCTTCAGAAGGAGGCTCTGCCTGGAGCCCACTGCCCGCCCCGTGAACACCCACGGAACTGAGGCGAGGGGTGCTCACGGGGGCACAGAGCAGGGGTGCTATTAGCCCCCCTTTTCCGAGGAGAAAACCAGTGAAGAGACAGGAGGTGCTGGTTGTTACAGAAGCTGGAACCAAGGGTCTTCTGTGCCTCACCCAAGACCAGCGCTCGGGGGCCAGCCACATGGCTTTTGCGTGTTTGTGGGGGTTGGCTGGGCCTGGGTCGCCCCTGACATGGAGCCAAAGGGCCCCTTGAAGATTCAGGGATAGGGGAGCAAGAGCCACATGGCCCAGGGCCCTCTGCCCCGCGCCCCGCTGGTCTCCCCAGTCCTGCACGCTGCATCCAACCCAGCAAAGTCCACTTCATACCACACCGCGAGCCAGGTGAGTGCCCGTGGAAGGCGGTGCTCCTGACGAAAAGGCGCCATGGGTCAGGCTGGGCAGGGATCCGAGAGCAACAGGAACTGCATGTGAAGGTTTCTTGTGGTTTGCTTGGGATGCAGATTTGAGAACGGTGAACCCTGCTGCCTTCCTAAATCTCCACCTGTGGGGACAAGGAAGGTCCAGGCTGTCACCCGGTCACCAGGGACAGCAGGCCTCAGGGGAGCCCCAGACCCGCTGTTTACAGTGCCTGCAGCCTCAGGGGCAGCCAGCCCACCCCTAGCACCTCTGCCCACGTCAGGCCAGCCTGGGCCACTGCCCCACCTCCTGGCCCTGAGGGTCCGGACAAGTGCTGTGTGTGGAGGGGGTTTCTCGGTCTTCACCTCACGGCCAGGCTTGACTCCTGGAGCTTACAGAGACGCAGCCAACCTGAAATGCAGTAACACAGGGGAGGGCCGGGGCACGGCCTCCTCCTCCAGGCTCCCACGCTAGCTCCTCATCACCCTCTCAGGCCTGCAATCACTGCCCAGGCCTGTCACCAGCCACTCTTGGGCACACACTCAGCCTCACCTGCTTCCAGGGAGCCCATCCCTGATTCTGAGCTCCCTGAGCCTCTGGGGTCCAGGCAACCCTCGACGGGCCTCCCCTCTCACTGTGAACCTGAATGACGTGCTGCTCACCTGCTCTGCCTGTGAGCTCAGTTCAGTAGCCCCGGCCCCACTCCCCACGGTCTGTCTGCGACAGAAGACAAGTGAACAAGCGACAAAGGTCACAGTTCACGGGAGGAAGTCGGGGAGCTTGTTTTTATTCCTTACAAATCACCTTGTCTTTACATAATGGTTTTTTTCCATTTGGGAGATTACTAAGCTAAGACTTAGTACATGAGAGATCCTTTCTTCAGAAAAACAAAACCAAAACATATTCACAAACATAACATTTTCCATGGAATAGAAGAGCTTCCTTAAGTAACCCATCCCCATGGGGGAGAAGAAAGCACCTCCTTAGGAACCCTGCTCCCCACCCTTCTCCCATCACCACCAGGTCAGTCACACCCTACCCCACCCCACCACCATCACCAGGTCAGACCTGCCCTGCCCCCTATCACCACCAGGTCAGCCCCGCCCCCATCATCACCGCCAGGTGAGCCCCGCCCCACCCCCATCATCATCACCAGGTCAGCCCTGCCCTCCCATCACCACCAGGTGAGCCCTGCCCCCATCACCATCAGGTCAGCCCCGCCCCACCCCCATCATCATCACCAGGTCAGTCCCGCCCTCATCACCACCAGGTCAGCCCCGCCCCACCCCCATCATCATCACCAGGTCAGCCCCGCCCTGCCCTCCCATCACTACCAGGTGAGCCCTGCCCCCATTACCACCAGGTCAGCCCCGCCCCATCACCATCACCAGGTCAGACTTACCCCGCCCCTCATCATCACCAGGTCAGCCCCGCTCCCCCATCAACTCCAGGTCAGGTCCTCTCCCCCATCATCACCACCAGGTCAGGGCCGCTGTCTCCTCTGTGCTGACCCTCCAGCCTCATCACTGAAGCGTCCAGTGGGAACTACCAAGGGGACAAGTCCCCCTCGCACGGCTGAAACTCACCTGTCAGAGGCGCTGGTGTACCTGGAGCAGCCCGGGAGGTTGGCCAGCTCTGCCCGGGGCCCTGCTCAGACGTCCCGGCTCTGCCCAGGCCGAGCCTCCAGGCCCTCCCTGCCCTGCCACCACCAGCCCAAACCCGGGAGGCAGGGCCTTTGGCACAGCCTTGGGGAGGGGGCTTCTGTGGACCACCTCCTCCAAGTGCCGAGTCTCTCGCCCACCCCTGAGGTCCCCACAACCTTCTGGGAGAGCGATGGCTGCTGAAAAAACGTAAAGGACGGCAGACCCTTCCCTCCAGGATTCACCTGACCATGTTTCTCAGCAGTGGGCTCTCAAGGCCTCCCTCGTTTCTAAGGCAGGTCACCCGCCCCTTCACTGTGTGCCCGCCTGCTGCAGTGATTCCCGAGACCCTGCCAAATTTCCACACAGGAAAATGAGGGAGGTGGGCGGGAGACCAAGGGAAACGAAAAGAAAGTGAGCAGCTGGTGGAAGACTCTGAGCCGGGGCCTCCGGGACGCAGGTGCTCATACCTCCCGGGAACCGGAAGTGCTGTGCTCCCCGCAGCGGCCTCAGGCTGCTCTCCCAAGCTCTGCAGCCTGGCCCAGCATGGCCAGCAGCTGCCTGTGTGGTGGGAGCACCCCAGGCTCTAAGGAGCCAGGCTGCAGCCCTGTGCTGCCCGCCCCTGGTGCATCCTCCCGGCCAGCTGTGGCCACCTGCACCGAAGGGGCAGACACAGGCGTTTGTGGACAAAGCGCCTGAGGCAGACACGGAGGCGGCAGGTTGGGGGCGAGGGGCGCTGCTGACGGGGAGGCGCCCGCCCAGGCCCACCTGGAGAACCTGTGCAGCCCAGGGTCTCCGTCAGCGTGGAGGCAGGCTGCACCCAGGCCCCTCCAGCCAGTCTGAGCCCACAGCCTTCCAGCTGGCCACCCGCACCAGGCCCCTCTCCAGCATTCCACCAATGGACTAATGTTTACCTTCCCTTTCCACTCAGAGCACGTGCTCACTCTTCCCACCTGGCAGCTAAGTTAGGGTTTCTGGGTCTGGGGTGTTTCCACGTTTCCAGGAAGCAGGGTCACAGCCCACTTGGTTCTGCCAAGTGACCCCAAGCCATCCTCAGCTACGATGGTCCCGGGGCAGAGCCATCACCTGCAACCAGGGGCAGCCCATCTTCAGGGACACGCGCTGCCTAGATGAGGGGAAGTGAAGCTGGCTCAGGGCTTGCAGACTCAGAGCTTTCTCCCTTGCTCTCCTCATCCAAAACAAACTCATCTCGGAGTCAAAAAGCCTCTGCTCTGCCACTCCCTGTGTCTCTGAGATTTAGCCATCACGTCGGAATCTGTTTCCTCCTCTAAACGGGGGCTATGAGGTCCCCGTCAGGCTCGGCTCAGACGACACAGGTGGAAGCAGTCTCTGTGCCCCGCAGTGCTAGTGTGGTAACAGCCGCACCAAGACGATCCCCAAACAAGGCCCTGGTCCTGTGTCGCTCCTGGGGCTGGCGGCACAGGTGGGGAAGAGCCAGGAAGAAGGCCCCACAAGGCCACAGTCTGGAAGCACCGGCGAGGTGGGAGTCAAGGGGATAAAAGTCAAAGATAATGTTAGCTCTAGTGACACGTGCTGCAGATTACACACACAGGTTCAGACAGCCCCTGGGCTGGGGTGGCCTGAGTTCCAGCAGGTCTGTGGTGTTGTGGTGTCAGAGCCGAGACCCTGCGGTCGGTCAGCTGGTGGACAGGAGCTTGGCGGGGACAGGGTGGGGGAGCAGGGACCACAGAGGGAGAACAAGGCCAGACTCAGGGCCTCAAGGACCCTGCGACAATTGAGTCTGACACTGAATGCAACCCCACGAATCTTTCTATGTTCTATGGGAGAGCGAAGGAGTCTAAGAATGTATTAAAAATTCCCATGAATTTAGGCAAAGGTGGTTCCTTAAGCATGGTGACAAATAGCCCCCAGAACCAGCTCTAGTCAGTCAGTCAGCACAGGCTGGGCGCTCAGGGACACCTTCTCTGGGACAAGCTCTCTCTCTGGAGTTTCAGAGCAGGAGCGCAGCTGCAGGCCGCAGGTAAACACACGGCCTGCTGTGTCCTCGCAGAGTCTCGCCCAGCCTCTCGGCTGGTGAGACGGGCCCCAAGGGCAGGAAGTTTTCAAAGTTCGATTTTAGATTGTTTTCCTCCTGGAGAAACTTCTGGCTCCTTGATAAAGTTTCACCATAATCTATAGTCTTGTGCTTTGCTGGGAGATAACAAAAAAAAGCAAAACACTGACTCTGTCTAACAATGGCCATTATGGGAAAGGTGTGAAAGGTCAAAATCACTATGCACAAGTTTACAAGTATTTCAAAAAAAATAGGAATCAAAACACCAAGCATTTAACAGCCAGCTGCCTAATGGGTATGCGGGGGTCTCAGTGCTCCAAGTCCAGGACAGCCCACATCAGATGCTGTGCCCTGTCCAACCTGCTCTCATCAGTTCTCCTCTAAAATACCGAATTTCTTTACATTATTTGTTTTATAGTTCAATCGTCAGTCCATCAAATGGGGAAGACAGAGACATAAAATTTAAAGTTCATTTTAAGTCCAGTGAAAGGCACTTCTAACTTCTGAACAATGGATGCATTTATGCTATTTGAAGCCATTATGTTTGGGATAATTTGTTAGAGCAGACGTAGAAATGAATACAGCTACATAAGGCAGTTTTAGAAAGCTTTCTTTGAAGAGCAGACTAAACAAAGATTTGAATTTGTAACTAAATAAAGATAAAGTGTTTTCTTCAGAAAATATTCAAAATGCATCCTGGAATAGATCTCACAAGGGAGGTGAAGAAGCCTTATCCCCCGCCTTTTTTTTTAAATAAATGTGCTCAAATCTGATTTAGAAGATTCAATTATCAAATAAATTCAAATATGAATTTTCAAATTTAGAAAATAGCCAATATATAACTAGACATTCCCAGGTAGCCTTAAACAGTAAACAAGCTAGAAAAACAACTGGGCAGCCTGGAGCCTCTGTGCTGGCCTCTGGAGGGGAGAGCGGCCTCGCTGCCAGTCACGCTCCAGAGGAGCTTCCTGGGGGCAGCCACCCCTCAGCACCCACCAGGTCCCCCAGATCCAAAGGCCACTCACAACCTGGCTAAAGCCCTGCTTTAACTGTACCATCCAAGTGCCTCCTGGACACCTCAGAAGACAGATTATTTTATAAATTCTTAAAAGCACATGTGGAAATATCAGAGTGATCATTATGACATTATTCAGTCAGTTAAGAGTGCTTGGGGGAAAAATAACATGAAATAAATCTTCATTGCAAGGGCATCTTTCATTCCCAGCATGTGATTATCTGTCACTGAATCATCAGTTTTATTTTTGTGTGTGGCTAAGACTCATTTTTTCTAATAAAAGCAAAGTGTGGCGTGAAGCGAACGAGCCTGTTTCTGTAGAAACGGGGCCTTCTGCCCTGCTCTGTGTAACCCCCACCACAGCCCACCAGGACTGCCAAGGCCTCTCAGGGTGAGTCCAGCCTGAGTCCCCCCCCACCCCCCCGCCACCTGGAGCAGCTCTGACCCTTGGAGTGTGGTGTGCAGAGGGGCCCTTGCAGCCCACTGTCCCGCTGCTGCTGCTGAGGCCCCGGGGTCAGGGGGAAGGACCACCCGATGCGTGAGTCTGGCCAGGGTGGACAGTCAGGGCTGGCTGGTTTACATGGTCCCGGTGGGCGGAGCCTGAAGGGAAGTGGGTACAGGGCCGTGGGCACCCCAGAAGGATTGAGGCCAGCACAGGCATGCTGCACACAGACAGTTCTCTGCTCTCAGCCCCGCGGGGCAACCTCAGCCTTCGCCCTGCTGCAGCCACACTCGGGGTGGCCTTGGGAGAGGCTGGCGGGGGAGACCCTCCCAGTGAGCAGAGCTCCAAAGGGCACGGTGGTCACCCAGTGTGCAGGAAAGAGAAGGGACCTCAGCACAGGAGTGGAGGACGTTATGGACCGCTGGGAAGGGCTGGGCCCACTGGGTGGTGACCCTGGAGATGGGGGAACTAAGGACAAGCAGGTCTTGGGCCGAGGTGTGTGGTGGGCAAACGGGGCAGCTGTGATGGGAGACCTCCTGACTGGGAGGCGCTGGACAGCCAGGCAAACGCGTGGCCAGGCCCACGGATGTGCTTCTGCTGGAACAGAGGCTGCGGCAGGGCTGGGGCAGCTCAGGGCTGAGAGCAGGCCCCCGGGTCCCCGCTGCTGCACTGGTGCTCTGCCCAGCACCCACCCTGCTGGCACCCGGGCCCAGCTACGAGTGAGACCCGGTGACTGAGCACAGGGAGCCCACCCGCCAGAGCCCACCAGATGCCCGCCAGCACTGGGACCTGGCAGAACAGCCTGGGCTATCTGCCTGGCCCTCCTGCCCGCCCGGCCTCAGCCGCAGTGTTTCCCAAACCCCTGGGGAGCGTGTGGCTCACAGCCGAGGGTCACACACTCACTGGTCACACCAAGACGTTTACTTTCCAATAAAGCTGGTGACCACAGGGCTCCCTGATGTGTGCACCCCTGCCACTCAGAAACCACCAGGCAAACAGCTGAAATGGACTGTTGGCGGCCCACTGCGGTGCCCACCTAGAGTGGATCTTCCTGAGGGGGGCGCCCCAGGAGGCGGAGCAGACTTGGCATCACAGCCTGTCGCAAGCCCTGCACCCCAGCAGGCAGAGCGCAGGCGCCCAGGAGCCGAGCAGTGGGCAGAGCGGCTCCCAGAACTGCAGGACTGGGGGCCCGGCAGCTGGGCCTCTCAGAGGCCAGGCTTCTCCAGGGACAGAGCGGGAATCCCACTGGCCTGTTTCCAAGACTACCACCAGGCGCTTGGGGCCTCGTTTTCAGGGGCCCGTGTCCCCCGTCAGGCTCGGGCTGGGCTGCGGCTGCCTGCCCACAAGGCGTTGCCTGGGGACCCACTGGGATGCTTCCAGAAGGCACTGCTCTGCCCAGTTTTGGTGGAAATGGGGAAGGGCAAGAACTGAGTGCCAGAGCAGCAGGGGCAGCAGGGGACAGGAGCCCACGCCGGGCTGGGCGCCCAGGCCCTCCCACCGCCCTCCAGCTTCAGGGTCCCCCCAGTCAGAGGACCGCTGGGCGCGGCCGAGCTCCTCCCAGAATTCACAGGACGGGACGGGTCTCTGACGGCAGGAGTGACTCGGGTTTTGGCAGGAGGGCGTGGAGAGGGCAGACAAGGGGCAGAGCTGGGGTCTTTGGGGTAGAGGGAGGAGGGGAGGCTGGGAGGGACAGGCGCTCCCCCTCCATGGCCTCCTCCTCACCTTCCCCAAGTCTTCAACATGTGGGAAGACGCCGCCTCAACGTCCACAGCGAGAGATGGAGACACGTGAGCCAACTCAGAGCTGTGGGCCCACAGAGCTGCAGCTCAGGTGGCAGAGACAGTGAGGACCCAGCACGTGGACTCGAGCCCCAAGTCCACCGGCCACCAGGTGGACATCCAGCCAGTGACTCAGCCTCTCTGGGAACTGCACTCCTTAACAACAAAATGTGAGTGATGAAACCAGCCACCGACAATTCCTTTGCGATGAAGATCAGAAGGGAAATGTGTGAACATGTTTGAATGTGAAAATGTTAGTCGTTCAGTCCTGTCCAACTGTTTGCGACCCCATGGACTGCAGCCCGCCAGGCTCCTCTGTCCATGAGATTCTCCAGGCAAGAACACTGGTGTGAGTAGCTGTTCCAGTCTCCAGGGGATCCTCCCAACCCAGGCATCAAACGGAGGTCTCCTGCACTGCAGGCAGATTCTTTACCATCTGAGCCAATACCATTCTAGAATATTCTCCTGCCATTCCCAGCCCCAGGCACTCCAAATTTTAAAAGCCTTGGGAGTTTCCTATTGAAACCACCTTGAATCTGAGAGCTAAAAAAAAGAAAAAGACATTCCAGTGACTTACGGAGTGGGTGGGAGAGAGACTGAGAATACCTGAGGAGGTTTCAGCGCGTGGGAGGCGATTCCAAGTGCCCAGCAGGGAACAGGATCTTCAAGTCTCATGGTAGTATGTGTCTGCTATTTTTAAAATTCTACCTAGTATATAACTAGAGAAAAGTTTAAATTGAAACAAGGAAAAGACAGGTTAAGGAGAAAACAAAAATCACTTTATGTAAGAGCAGAGTGAGGCTCTGGAGAAGATCACTGAGCTTGGGAAGTTCCTGCTGCAGAACATCTGTAAAAAGAGAAAAAGGCAGTTTTCTTGGAGCAGGAGGAGGGCTGCACGAGCAGGTACTGTCCACGCCTACGTTGGGGACGCCAGGAGCAAAGGGGAAACAGGCTGGAGCAGCACAATGATTTCGCTGTTTACAGTTGGTTCTAACTCGTTTAGATGAGTTCGAAGCTTTGCCTCGACACAACTACTTGAGATAACTTACAGGTTAAAGGCAATTTCTAACTTGGACTTGGGTTGGCGGGAAAGACTGGGTCATGATGCTGACCAAACAGTTCCAAGATTAGGTCCTCTTCTCGGAGTGCAGAAGGGCCTGTCTGCTCTCTGCGGGCCTCGTCCCCTAAAGGCTTGGTCCCGCAGAGCAGCAGGGAGCCCCTCACCCTGTGAACACTCCCTCCCTGATCGTCTCTGTCTTAGGATCCGAGTGGCATGATGCTAAACCCTTCTGTAGTTTCTATGGAAACCATGGGCTCTGTGGATTCTCCAGGGGCCCTGGGGCCAAGGAGGCTCTGCAGAACTGATTTTTCATGCCTCAGAACTCACCCTGGGTGCAGAGAGGTCTCTGACAGTTTCCTGGGTGGCTTCCTGGGTGACAGTACCTTTTGCTCCATCCATCAGGACACGCACAACATCTTGGCCCCTCTGCTGCACCAGCGGCGGGAGAGCGAGGGTAGGACACGCCTCCTGCAGCTGCACGGGCTTAACGTGACTTCCTGAAGGCATCGCACAGTCCTCAGGGTGACAGCCACCACGACAGCCAGGACGGCAGACAGGAGGATGGAAGGTCTGGTCCACAGACCCAAAGACGAGAACTAAGGAGTCCCCTGGAGAGCCTGTGCTGGGTCCCCAGAGCGCCGGGGCTCACCACTACACGGACAGCTCAGGTGCTCAGATCAGTCCAGCTCAGTCACTCAGTCATGTCCAACTCTTTCCAACCCCATGGACTGCAGCACGCCAGGCCTCCCTGTCCATCACCAAATTCCAGAGTTTGCTCAAACTCATGTCCATTGAGTCAGTGATGCCATCCAACCATCCCATCCTCTGTCATCCCTTTCTCCTCCTGCCCTCAATCTTTCCCAGCATCAGGGTATTTTCTAATGAATCCACTCTTCACATCAGGTGGCCCAAGTGTTGGAGTTTGAGCTTCAGCATCAGTCCTTCCAGTGAATATTCAGGACTGATCTCCTTCAGAATGGACTGGTTGGATCTCCTTGCAGTCCAAGGGACTCTCAAGAGTCTTCTCCAACACCACAGTTCAAAAGCATCAGTTCTTTGGTGCTCAGCTTTGTTTATGGTCCAGCTTTCTGATCAGGGGACTGAAAGTGTCAGGCGGGGAAGACTCCAGGGCTACTGCGTCAGCAGGGACTGGAGAGAAGGCCACCCAAGGTGACTTTGGTTTCAAGTCCTTGAGAGTCATGACATTTTAGATGAAAGGGCACATGTGGAAGCAAGTGATTTTTTTTTTTTTTTTTTTTGCACGCCTGTGTTCTGCGCTCACATGAGTAAAACTGAGCTGATAGGAGGGAACTTCTGGACCATGGAAAGCCTCCAGGCTCCCCAGCCCACACTGACTCCAAGAAGAGCTAGAAATACAGTCACACACCCTGTGTTTTTAGGTCAGTTCACTGAGGCGACTCTAGACCTGGCTGCCCCTCGAAGGACACAATCTTAATTTCAGTACAATTTCCAATGATCCCGTGGCTTTCACACTTGGTGCAGCAAAATCACCTATGGATTTTTGTAAACAGGCCTGTGAATTACACCTCCTACCTTCTGATCAGAATTTTCCAGGGTGAGGCCTGGGTACAAACACATAAATCTCCTCCGATGACCCTGAAGCCCGGAGATGGGGAGTCCCTGATCTCATCTGAATCGTCCTCGGCAACGCCACGCGGAGCCCCAGGCTGTCCCTGGTGGACTCAGATCCCTGACATGACGTCTGTGAGGTTGTCAGGCGGACCTGCACCCTCAGCGGAGGGTGGGGTGGTGCTGGGGTCTCTCTAGCACGGTGGGGGCTGGGCAGGACCCGGACGGAGCAGGGGTCTGCGAGGAGGCAGCTCAGGCCTAGAAGGGGGTCTGAGGAGCCCAAGATGTACAGGGAGGAGGCGGGGTGGTGGTCTCCTGGGCTGTAACCTCTACTCTGGAAGCCTTGTCTTATTTCCTCTTTCAAGGCGGTACTAGATAGAACTGACCCGGCAGGTGCAGTCAGGGCCCGTCTGAACGCGCGGGGAGTCCAGGCTGCTCCCGCAGCTCTGGGGAAGACTCCCTCTTCAGTCTGGACAAGCAGTGACCCCTGAAGGGGGGCGGGGAGGGGGGGGGGTCTGGGTCCTCTCCTGTCTCTCCCCCTCAGGTGGGATCCACAGGCACAAAGCGAGTCCCGGCCCCGACTGCATCTGGGTGCGCCCGGTGCAAGGCCTGTGGGGGGCTCCCCCGACCCCGGGCCGATGCCTCGCGCGTCAGAGTCACAGAAACTCGGCCGGCCCAGTGGTGCCGCCGCCCACAGTCCTGCCCCCGCGTCCCGGGGCTGGGGGAGCCTGAGGCAGGCGAAGCTGGCTGGCGACCCTGCAGAGAAGCAGCCCCGCTGCTCTCCTGGAGGCGCAGCCCGGCAGAGCAGGGGGCCGCCGGCCACCCTCCCCTCCTGGATGAAGGCCGCGCCGGCCGGAGGGCTGCGGACCTTCCGTGCAGACCGACTCCCCCGGCCCCATGCTCCTGGCCCCCGCGGCCTTTGGTCCCCGGACCGATGAGGACTTTTGCTGCAAGAAACGCTTCGCAAGGAAGGGCAATTTCCACCCCCTACCCTCAAAGGTCTGAGAAGGTCTGGGCAGAGCCAAGCTGGTAAACAACCGCTTTGTAACAGTTCTGAAGGGGGTGAAAGGGTGAGAGAGAAGTCTGAGGTGCTGCCTGAAAATACCACATCTGCCGCAGAGACTTTCCCTGGAGCTGCCCTCTGCCCCGGGATTAATTTCTTTCTGCCTCCTTTGGCTCACGGGGGCTTCCCTGGTGGCTCAGACGGTAAAGAATATGCCTGCAATGCAGGAGACGCGGGCTGGATCCCTGGTTTCGGGAAGATCCCCTGGACACACTGCTCACGATTTTTCTTCGTCTGAGCGCTAAGAACAGCGACTTCGCCCTGTAGCCACCCCCTGAGAACGCCCACGTGACCCTGAGACTGAGGGTGGGGGCGCCTTCTAGTCTCAACGATCCGCAGGATCACTCCCTCCCCGACAGGACGACACCGCGGCGCGGTCACTGCGAATCCCCAGCCCGGCCTCCGGAGCTCCCCCAAGACCACCCGCACGAGAGGGCGGCCCCCACGAGGGGGCGCCTGTGCGGCCGAGGAGGGCGGCTCTGCGGCGCTTCCGCCTCAGGAATGAGGCGCGCGGAGGACCGTGCGCTCCACCTCCCAGCGCCGCCCTTCCGGGCTGTCCGGGGTTTTCAGCCAGAACGTGCGCCTGCGGTCGCTGAGGCGAGGCTGGCTCCTGACGGGCGGGCCTTTGATCAGAAGGACCGCAAGGGCTCTCGGGGCTCCAACTTCCTCAGCTTTCAAGCCCCATTAAGTTTTA
Organism: Bos taurus; assembly: GCF_002263795.3. Lineage (NCBI taxonomy): Eukaryota > Metazoa > Chordata > Mammalia > Artiodactyla > Bovidae > Bos > Bos taurus. The sequence continues at coordinate 83,820,033 of NC_037342.1, read as the reverse complement.
ATTGAATTGTCGCGGCCCCTTGCTGGAATTGTGTTTTATGAACACATTACGAAGTTGAAGGCTTGTAAAACAGAGGCTTCTGAAATAAAAATAAAAGGCTACTCAGATCCAGTGCTATTGCCAAGTGGGAACCGGGGGCCCGGGCGTGGCTGCGTGCACCCAGCCCCTTTTTCGCTCCGGAGGCTGAGCTGGGGAAGGTCCCGCCCGGGGGGCCCAAGGAACTGCTTCTCAAATCAGCCCAGCGCACTGGCCTTCCCAAAGATGGTCAGCATTTCTCAGTGGTCAGTGATGGCTTCCCTGGTGGCTCAGCTGGTAAAGAATCCGCCTGCAATGTGGGAGACCTGTGTTCGATCCCTGGGTTGGGAAGATCCCCTGGAAAAGGGAACGGCCTCCCACTCCAGTGTTCTGACCTGGAGAATTCCACGGACTGTACAGTCCACGGGTCCCAAAGTGTCGGAATCGACTGAGCGACTTTCACTTCCCTTGACCCTTGGACCCCTGCCTGCTCCCCACGCCTCATTCCTTCAAAAGGGAAACAGTCAAGGGCATGCCCCTGTGCCAGAACCTCCTACCTGAGCTCCTTGTGAAGACAGTTTACAGACTGTTTCACAGGGTGTCACGAAGAGCCAATTAGATACAAAGATACAAAGAGACAAAGATGCCGAGCGGAGAACGGGTCAAGAAATCTCAGCTCTAGAAAGGGTGAAGGCAGGAAGCAGGCAGAACCAGCGCCCAGGACCACGACTCTGGACAGACGGGCCTGCAGTCCTCCAGGTCCCAGGTCCCAACCCCCACGAGGTGGTCTCAGGGAAGCAGTGGGAGGGTCACCCGTCCAGGGGTGAGCATCTGTGCTCAGTCTTCGCTGGAACTTGTCTGATGCCCAGAGCTCAGAGCAGGTCAGGGGTGGCCAGGAAACCACATGAATCCAAGGGCAGGGCCGGGAGCTTCAGGGGGAGGCTCTTCCCAGCTGCTGTGTGAGGACCTGCTGCTGCTGCTAAGTCACTTCAGTCGTGTCCGACTCTGTGCGACCCCAGAGACGGCAGCCCACCAGGCTCCCCGGTCCCTGGGATTCTCCAGGCAAAAACACTGGAGTGGGTTGCCATTTCCTCTTCCAATGCATGAAAGTGAAAAGTGAAAGTGAAGTCACTCAGTCGTGTCCGACTCCTAGCGACCCCATGGACTGCAGCCTACCAGGCTCCTCGGTCCATGGGATTTTCCAGGCAAAAGTGCTGGAGTGGGTTGCCATTGCCCAGGGAGCAAGAAACAGAGGGCTCCTCCAGCTCAAGGAGCCCCACCTGTGTCTCCAAGCAGGGGGGACACACTATGAGCTGCCCCAGCTTTGATGCACGTGGTGGGGGGCGGCCAGCTGCGGGTGGGGACCCCGAGACATCGGTGGGAGAGGCCCTTAGACTATGGAGGGAGGGGCCTTAGACTATGGAGGGAGGGGCCTTAGACTATGGAGGGAGGGGACCCCTTAGACTGTAGAAAGAGGGGGGCCTTGGACACGGGTGGGAGACGCTGGGGAAGGCGCAGAGCGGGGACACTGTGACCCTCGCACTGGGTGAGAGAGGAGCAGGGTCCGTCTAGACAAGAACCACGCGTGGCTTGGGGTCCTGAGCGCTTCCAGACAAAAGCAGACACATCCCGGCCCCCAAGAAGAGAAGAGGAATACCTGACTTCGAGCTTTCCCTGTGGTTACCGGCAATGAGGGTCTCCTCAAGGGACCCCGGCTCTGAAAAGCTCTGCACCAGGAGGCACGTTGGAGGCCGCTGCAGGCTTAACCCTGCGCGGAGCTCTCCCAAGCCCAGGCCCCAGTCCTGAGCATCTTTCCTGAAGATCCCGAGGCTGCAGGGAGGCAAGGGCGGAGCAAGCCCCGGGGAGGTACCAGGGAAGACCGTCTGCTGATTTCAGGGTAGATTTCCTCCCTGATTAGCTTTTATCTCACAGCCATTAGGGTAATGTTGCTATTCTTTCCCCATCACCACCCGCGGGCCTCATCTGCATGTTGTGTGATCACCTCCACTCCTACAGGAGGAGGGTGCTGGCGAAGGAGCAGATGAACCTCCCAGTCCCTCTCATGGGCGGGGTCTCCGCAGATCCCAGGAGTGCCCCCAGCCCACCTCAGACAGATGGACTGTGGTGGTCAGCTTCAGACAGAACAACCACTGTTACCTCAGGCAGGCAGAGTGGCAGAGAGGGCCCCCTGAAAGAGCTCAGGTTTGGGGTCAGGTGTCAGAAAAAGAAATGAGTTCAAATCCCATTCTGAGGGGTGAAGCTAATCCAGTTTCTCAGGCTGGGGATGGGGTTGATAGCTTCTGTCCCCTTGGCTTTGCAGAGTTGTTGTAAGGATCAACCGAGAGAATGCAGAACAGAGGGAGCTGCAAATTCTAAACAAACACCGGCCATCAGGTGGCAGAATGGTGTGGTGGTCGTGAGCGTGAATGCTGTGGGCTAGGTGTCTGGTTTGAACCCGAGGCCCACCGCTGGCAGCTGTGTGACCTTGGGTGAGCTGCTTAAGCTCTTGTGCCTCTCATACTAACTTGTAAACTGCAGGTAAATGGTACCGGTGTAAAAGGTTTTATACAGGTAAGGGCATGATATGCGCAGAGCCTGACCTGTATTAGGTGGTTCGGGGGTGCCTGCCCTCATTCCAGGCCTGCTCTGGAAGAGAAGGGCACCTGTCCCGCTGCCCCACCCTTGGGGAGTTCACAGCTCCCAGAGTCCCATGGACGCAGGGTCCCGCCATCTTCCTTCCTGGAGTTCTGGTGGCCCTAAGATGCTGACACCGAACATACAGCATCTACTCTCAGAAAACCCCAGCAGAGCCAAGGCCCTGTGAAATGCATCTGGAGACGCGAGATGGGAGGATAAGGGATTCTTGAGGGCTTGCATTCAAGATACTCTGCCTGGGTTTCCTACAAGTTCAAAGATCCTGTCCCCAATCTCTGGGCATGCCATGGGTAACGACGCAGCTCATAAGGGTAGAACAGAGGGGTGAGTTTTTCCAGGCCCACGGAACACTTGCCACTATGGAGTCAGTTCAGTCTAGCTTCTCAAGGGTCAACTCAGGTTGGCCACACCGGGTGTGCCACTGTGGACAAATACGTATGGATATTAGGAAACGTGGGTGGAAATAGTTATGACAATTATCAAAATCTAGGTCAGAGTTTCATCTCAGTTCCAGACCCCAGGCAAAATGGGCCCTGAACACTTACAGTGAGAGGAAAAATGGAAGCCAAACCTCAGCTATAAATATGCATATTAACACTAAATTCCAGAGACAGTCCTGTGAGGCAGGGACACCTGCAGCTGTTGCTAGGAGTATCAGTACATTTCTATAATCTTTCCAAGAAACAAATAAGCACATTCATTAAGAACCATGAAAATATTTATATCTTGGCCCACAATGATCATACTGTTTCCTTCAAAAATTATTAGTGATGCTCTTCATGCAACATTTAAATGGAATTACATAGAAACAGCCTAGAGGAAAACAGTTACATAAATTACAGTGAGGCCACAAAGCATCTAAAATGATGATTTGTGCAAATGTTTCATGACACAGAAACAGTCACCATATAAAGTCAAGTCACGGAGCACAGGAGCAGGGTGCTCTCACTGCCAAGGGCGTGCCATTCCCAAAGGTTAGACTCTGTCGGTGCTCCAGGACAGAAGCCCTCTGTGGGGAGGACTCCCTTACCGGCATTCGGGAATTACCACATTTCCTGCAGCGTGTGTGCCTCCCCCAGAGGGAGACTCCCCAGGCACCACTCCTGGGAGGGCTGACTAACTCTGTCCTGTTTGGAGCCCCCGTGCTCCTCACGGGTCGGCTTTGCGGAGGGCAGCCAGGCTTACGCACCACCGCATTCTTCACCCAGAGGAACAGAAGTGACCATTGTGGAGAGTCCGCCAGGCCTGTGGGTGGAGACAGCTCTCTGACACCTCACCCCACCCCACCAGCCCGTTCCTGCGGCCTACTCTTCCTCTCGTGGTCCACATCACAGGAGAGGACCCTTCCTGCTCTCCCTCGCTGTGTCTTCTTGACCAGGCCTGTACATCCCCAGGGAAACAGAGCAAAGTGTGTCTGGTTCAGATTCCCCGGATGACTTCTGACAACGAGTATTTTCTCTGAATTGCACGCCCTCTCTCACCCATCAGTTTGCTTCTTCCTTGTAACTCCGTTGATATAAACACACTTTATATAAACCTTGGTTATCATAGAAGAGACACACATATATTGAGGAGTTACTTAATGACTATTTAATCAGGTGTTTCATGAGATTTTGTGGTCAACATGAGCAAACTCACTGAAACCACCACCACCTTGAGATCTGTGGCCACATCCAGCCATAGCTCAGAAACTGTGAACAACAGCAAAAAATATACATGCGGCCTGAGGAGTCCAAAAGGAGAGAGGAGATGTGGGAGGAAGAAGAGCAGGAAGAAAAGTGAAGAAGATACTTTCCAAATCTGCTGAAAATTCATCTCACAGATCCAAGAAGGTCAATGAATTTCAAACACACACACAGACACAGAAATCTACATCTGGGGAGCAGGCTAACCAGGGATGAGGAAAAAGTCTTAAAAGCAGTCAGAGAGGGGAAATACGGTATATTACATTCAAAGAATAAACACAGGAAATACACACAACTTTATTTTCACAAACAATGCAAGCCAGGAGACAGTGGGATGATGTTTTCAAATTACTGGAAGAAAAAAACTGTCAAGTCAGAATTTCATACTCTTGAAAACCATCTTTCAACAATGAAATTAAAGACATTTTCAGACATACAAAAGCTGGAAGAATTCACTACCAGGAGAACTTCACTATAATAAATCATGAAGTTTTGCCAGAAAGAATATGAGACCAACACGAGGAACTGAAGACTGATGTGGTTGAAATAAAACATCCCTTTCTTCTCACTTTAAAAGCCAAGAGAGTTAAAGTAGAAGTATATAAGAATATATGGTTCTCATGCTGTTACTGCAATTATGTAATACCCACTGAAGGTGGAATGTGATGTGCTAAAAAGGTATACTACAGAACCTAAGTTTTGTAACAAAAAATGGTAAGTTACAAAGCAAAACAGTACAGCTGACTGGGGGGTACGTGTGTAGGAGAGGGGAGTGGGGTGGGGCACAGGATGTCCAGGACAGTGAAACTGCTCAGTGTGACCCTGTGATGGAGGACACACCTTATTACATACCTGTCAACACCCACATAATGTGCACCCCAATGCGCCTGTCAGCACCCACAGAATGTACACCCCAACGCGCCTGTCAGCACCCAGAGAATGTACACCACAACGTGCCTGTCAACACCCACAGAATGTACACCACAACATGCCTGTCAACCCCCACAGAATGTGCACCACAACGCGCCTGTCAACACCCACAGAATGTGCACCCCAATGCGCCTGTCAACACCCACAGAATGTGCACCACAACGTGCCTGTCAACAAGCAAACTGTGGTCTGGTAAGTAATGATGGATCAGTGCTGGTTCATCATTGGTAACACGTATTGTGCTAATGCACAGTTTTAACAACAGGTAAGTAATGATGGATCAGTGCTGGTTCATCACTGGTAACACGTATCGTGCTAATGCACAGTTTTAACAACAGGTAAACTACTTGGGGTGACAAGGGGCGTGAACAGGAATTCTTTACACTTTCCACCTGATTTTTTCACAAACCTAAAACTGCTTTATAAAGTAAAGTCTATTAATTAAAAATAGCCTGCATGTGCTCTGATATCAGGGCATGTGTTCAATACAGAACCATCCCCTTCTTACCAACCAGCCCAGGGAGTGACCCACTGCTAATCAGAAGCTGCGGTAGGGCCAGTGATCCTCAGGTTTTTCTGTGGCCTGATGCATATGTTGGCCTCCTTACAGTGTTGATTTGCTCCCGTGGCTCAGATGGTAAAGAATCCGTCTACAATGCAGGAGACCTGGGTTTGATTCATGGGTCAGGAAGATCACCTGGAGTAAGGGAATGGCTACCCACTCCAATATTCCTGCCTGGAGAATTTCATGGACAGAAGAGCCAGCAGGCTACAGCCCATGGGGTTGCAAAGATCAGGACATGACTGAGGGACTAACACTTTTGCTTTTTCACTTTACAGCTTTACTTTAAAATACTTGACTTCACTTTACTTTAAAATACTTACACTTCACTTTAAAATAAAACTAATTCACTACTTGATTAGTCGGTGGGTGAGGAGAGAGTAGGTATTCCAGGTGGAAATGCTCACAGATGCTCTGTTCCACTTGGTCTTGGAGTCCCACAGATGGGCACCCATGTGGAGCCTGGCTTCACTCAGCTCTAATTGGGAAATTTAGGGCCTGAGGTGACTCTGCCACAGCAATGATGTGCTCATCAGGTGATGTCGTTGGTAACAAATGTCTATCTTTTATTTCTAATTCTACTGCATTAATCATATTGTAATTGTTTATGTTTTGTTTTGCTTTTATTTCCCTAAGATGCTGGTAATCATTTTCAAGATAGATGGGTCCTGAACACTGAATATACTAATTAAGTCTCATGAGTAATTCACACACAGCCCCAGGTCGGGTTTCTCCAAGGGTCTGACATCACATGAACAGGTACGAACCTACAGCAGGACATCCAAGCCTCTCTACCACTTTTTCTAGAACTGTTTTAACAGCATTAGACAAGATGCTGGTTTGTAGGGACTGCCAGGACCTTTGTGGAGCAAGGGTAATGCATTTTACAGACAGTTACAGTAACTTTAACTTAAGTCATGAAAACAATTTTACATCACATTAAATACACTTAGAGAAAGGATCCCAGAGCACAAGAAATCTGAAAAGTGAGTCAAGGGTGAGTCAGCGGCCAGCACAGGAGGAACACAGTCAGGGGGCCCCTACCTCTGTCTCCAGCTTGAGGAGGTTCTCTGCCTCTGAGTGTGGTCGCAGTTCGGAGCTGGAGGAAAACAGAAGATGAGGAATCAGTGGAGAACATAGAGAACCTCATGTCAGCCAAATCGGGGACCAGGGGGTGCTCTCCTTAATTACATGGTGGTGACAAGGCTGAAAGTAATGGAAGTTAAGAAATAACAGTTTCCAAGGACTGGAAACAACCGTTCGTGTGCTGGTCTTGTTTCAGCCCCCTCTCCAGCAGGTTGACATGGTCACCTCTTCCTGTTCAGGGTAACGCTGTCCTCCTCTTTACCCGTCCTCTGCTGCTCCTTGCCCCCTCCAAGCCCTGGAAACTTCATCCCACTGGCTGGTGTCCAGTGCTGAAAGCTCTTCTAGCCCAGAGCAAGCCCCTGAGTATGATTTTACTGAAAACCACAGGCAGCGAGACTCGGCATTTACCTTCATCAGTTCAGTTCAGTCACTTAGTCCAGCTCTCACCTCCATATATGACTACTGGAAAAACCATAGCTTTGACTAGATGGACCTTTGTCAGCAAAGCAACGTCTCTGCTTTTTAACATGCTGTCTACGTTGGTCATAGCTTTCTTCCAAGGAGCAAGAATCTTTTAATTTCATAGCTGCAGTCACCATCTGCAGTGATTTTGGAGCCCAGAAAAACAAAGTCTGCCACTGTTTCCACTGTTTCCCCATCTATTTGCCATGAAGTGATGGGACCAGATGCCATGATCTTAGTTTTCTGAATGTTGAGCTTTAAGCCAACTTTTTCACTCTCCTCTTTCACTTTCATCAAGAGCTCTTTAGTTCTTCACTTTCTGCCATAAAGGTGGTATCATCTGCATATCTGAGGTTGTTGATATTTCTCCCGGCAATCTTGATTCAGCTTGTGCTTCATCCAGCCCTGCATTTCGCATGATGTACTCTGCATATAAGTTAAATAAGCAGGGTGACAATATACAGCCTTGACCACTCCTTTCCCAATATGGAACCCATCTGTTGTTCCATGTCTGGTTCTAACTGTTGGTTCTTGACCTGCATACAGATTTCTCAGGATGCATGTAAGGTGGTCTGCTATCCCCATCTATTTAAGAATTTTCCAGTTTGTTGTGATCTGCACAGTCAAAGGCTTTAGGATAGCCAATGATGCAGATGTTTTTCTGGAATTCTCTTGCTTTTTCTATGATCCAATGGATGTTGACAGTTTGATCTCTGGTTCCTCTGCCTTTTCTAAATCCAGCTTGAATATCTGGAAGTTCTTGGTTAATGTACTGTTGAAGCCTGGCTTGGAGAATTTTGAGCATTACTTTGCTAGCGTGTGAGATGGCTGTGTCTATTCCAAACAATAAACTGAACATATATCCATTATCAAGAAAAACTTAAAATTTATAGTCATGAGTATCATTTACAATTTCCAACTGAGTGGAGTTGCGTCAGAAAGAAAAATCCTTTGGGAAAAGAACCAGGGTTTGGACAGTGATGAAGAGTCATTGCCAGCAGAAAAGGTCGGGGCTGGGTGTCTTCTGCCTGAGTGATAACTCTATTTCTTTCAAGTCCTTTGGGCAAATAGGGTAGCTCATTCGCCCAATTTTATCCACAACATCTCATTCACCATGTGTCACAGAGCTAGGAATTCACTTATTAAACAAGTCTTCATTTTATGGCTTCAAATTATTCTTATTTAAAGGCAAATGTCCTTGAGAAAGGGCTTCCCTAGTGGCTCAGCTGGTAATGTAGAAGTGCAATGTAGAAGTGCAATGTAGAAGCGCAATGTAGAAGTGGGTCAAGAAGATCCCCTGGAGAAGAGCATGCAACCCACTCTGGTCTTCTTTCCTGGAGAATCCCATGGACAGAGGAGCCAGATGGGCTACAATCCTTAGGGTCACAAAGCATCGGACACGACTGAGATAACTGAGCATGCACACGCACATCCTTTAGAAAGTGTCATTTTAAGGACTATCTGTAGGGTAAGAGAGTTAGAGAAGGCAAGGTGCAGAAAAAAAATGAGACCGGCACTTTACAGGAACAGATCACCTCTAATGAGGTGAGAAAGGGCAGCAGTCAGATTAGTGAGCTGCTGCACTAACCCAAGAAAAGAGTTAAGTATATATAGGCATGTATGCGGAAAGCTACTGTCTTAAGGGAGCCTATTCATCCCCAAGGTTGTTCGGTATGAAGTTATCTCTTAAACGGCTGGGGCAAGGAATTTTAGAGATCGGCCAGAGGCTGGACCAGCTGGGAGCTAGGTATAATCAACCTTAATGTCCATTTTTTTTCAGAGAGTTTTTTGTTTTGCATAGAATGGTGGGGAGGACCTGGAGGGAAGTTTTAACTCCAGGCTATTTTGAGTCAGGTAACTTTCCTTCACTATCCAGGGGCTTCCCTGTGGCTCAGTGGTAAAGAATCCGCCAGCCAATACAGGAGGCACAGGTTCTATCCCTGACTTGGGAAGATCCCACATGCCGAGGAACAACTAAGCCCGTGGGTCACAACTACCGAGCCTGAGCTCCAGAGCCAAGACACAAGAGAAGCCACTGCAATGAGAAGCCTGTGCAGCAATGAAGACCCAGCACAGCCAAAATACATAAAATAAATAAGTAAATAAAAATTATTGGAAAGGACTATCCAGTTAAAACTTGGACACATAGGGAATGATGGGCTGTAGGGCACAGGGGTGACAGGCAACTGAGAAGAAGTTATTCAGGAATAGATCTCAGTGGAGTAGAACAGCAGGGGTTCTGAAGTAAATAATAAGAAAGAAGAGTGGAGAGCAGGGTGGCCTCGCCCCAAAGGACAGCTACCACATTCCACTCTTTGTTATAGACACAGAGTCATTCCTCCTCCATTCACCACCCACCCCGTGATCAGGTCACTATGTCTTCTGGGGGAATAGTCTCAGGAAAGAAAGTGACACGACTTAGGTCTCAGGAAAGGAGGAATCTGATAGGTGGTTCAGATGGCGGGGAGGAGTGCGACAGAGGAGTTACCACTACGGAGAATGACGTCGGCGGTGCAGGAAATAACCGCCCTGTGCTGGCCTCTCTTAGGTCTAATGAGAAAGGAGCAAAAGATTCAAACAGACGCTTCACACAAACGACACAGGGACAGACAAGATGAATCGAAGGGGAACATTATCCGTCATCAGGAAAGTGTGACCGACAACTACAGTGAGACGGCACTTCAAGGACTCACTAGGACAGTGAACCCCGAGACGACCCCACCAAGGCTTGGCTTGCATTTGGAGAAATCACTGGATTTCTTGTATGTTGCTGGTGGAAGGTAAGGCAGTGCAAACATCTGGGAAGACAGTCTGGCAGAGTCTTGTAAGTAACACACACTTGCCATGCGACCCAGTCATTCCACGCTGGGTACTCATCCGAAGGAAGTGAAGCATATGTCAACCCGAACACTGGCACACAGATGGTTCTGGAAGCTGTACTCATTTCCTGCGGCTGCTGTAACAGGGCCCACAAACTTGACGGCTTAAAACAGTACAAGTTTATCCTCTGATCATTCTGAGTAAGACACGCACGTTCAGTTCCTCTGGACTGAAACTGAGGTTGTGAGTACAACAGCTACGCTGAGCGGGGAGGGGTCCGCGAGCCGCTCCTCCACAGGCTTGGCAGGTGCGGTGGGGGGAATCCGCTTTCCGGCCTCTCCAGCCCCCAGGGCCCTCCTGGCCCCCTCAGTCATCAGGCTGATTCAGTCTCTGCTCTGCCTTCACAGCTCCTTCTCCTCCACGTCTCGGACTCTGCCTGCCTTCCTTACAAGGACCACTGCACTCACCACGGCTCAAGTGCCCATCAGCAAAGAAACAGATAAACAAGATGCATATCCATACAATCGAATACTTTTCAACAATAAAAGGAATTACTACCTGATACAGACCAAACGTGGATGCATCTCACTAACATTACTCTGAGTGACAAAAACCAAACACCAAAGAATTCATAAGTATGATTTCATTTATATGAAATTAGAATAGGCAGAACTAATCTGTAGTGAGAGAAGTCAGATAATTGATTATTTATCGTGAAGGGTATCAGGAGTTTTCCACAAAGGTACACAGAGACATTTCTGGGGAAATTAATTTTTACCTTGATAGGGTTGCATAAATTTGTCAGAATAATTGCACTGTACATTAAAAAGTATAGATTGTGTTGTCAGTAAATTATACCTCAATTACATTGATTAAAAAATAAAAATAATTGGCTTGTTCACATCCCCCCACTCCTTTTATGCCTTTCACGCACGGACTGATCGGAGGAGAAAGGCTCTAAGTGGGGGACTCAGAGCCAGCGGCGTCCCTGCTCCGTGGGGGCTGCCGGCTGTGGCTCTGGCTCCTATGTGCAGCAGGGGGCAGCCCACTGTCTGGTTCTGACCACGGGCTGCTCCCCCCGCAGGGGCACGAGCAGGCCTGGGGTCTGGAGGCACTGAGCCACTGCGGTGGTCTCCAGCCCCCCACCTCGGGCAGTGAGGCTCCCTCCACAGGCACTGGGAGTGCGAGCAGGGGCAGCACGGGAGGCTGTGGCAGTGTGAGAGGCATGGGGACACGGGGCACCCTGTACTACTGAAGCTTCTGGGAGTTCAGCAGTAGAGATGTTTCAGATAATCCTCTGTGGGAACACCACTAACAGAATATGCAACCATAGAGAGAATGATAAAGGAATGCAATGAACAACCCTACTCACAGATATTGAAAACTTGGAATGTATCCACTCCTCACAAAGTACAAACTTACCTGATATAAATCATTTGAAAAAGACATATAATTGCTTAAGAAATTAAATTCACAGTTTAAAACTCCCTTCAAACAGAAATCTTCAGGCTCAAATGATTTCATTGATGAATTCTACCAAACGTCTAAAAAAGAATTAATACCACTTCTACACATTCTCTTCCAGAAAATAGAAAAGAGAGAACCTTGAAATTCATTTTACAAAGCCTATGTTACCCAGATACCAAAATCAGACAAAAGACAGTTCAAAGATACTTGAACAAGATGGAAGAATAAAAACCTCTTAATTATACCAAACACGTGTCAAAACTAAACACAGATTCAGTTCATGAGAAACTTCTCGGAAAGTCAAGAGTAGAAAAGAACTTCCTGAACTTAATACAATTGTCTACAAGATGCCAATAGCTCACATTACACCTGATGCAAGAGACTGGGCGTGACGTGGTGAGGGTGCCCGCTTCCACCTCTGTTGCCAGTGCCAGCCGGCAAAGTCGATCAGGTCCCGAGAACGTGCACGGTGGGGCTAAGAAAGAAACTAAAGCAAGAGACTACAACAAAGATGGGGTCGAGAGGTTCAGACACGTCCCCACGAAGGGACGCAGTCTGACACCAACTTTATTCAGCACCTCATATTTATACAGAAGAGCGTGAGAAAGACAAGACAGTTGACTTTTTTTCTTGGTTGGCCTATACATCTTACAAACAGTCACAAGAAATCTTGAGAGCATGGGAATGGCTCCCTGTTATTATTTCTTACACCAGATAACATTTCTCTGTGCGTGAGAAGTTTGCACAGAACTTCAGGTGCCTGCAGTAAATAAGCGCCTAATCTCTGGGGTGGCGGGACAGAGAGCTATGTTTGCAAGCAAATCCTCAAGGACTGAGGCAGCTCCCAGAACTGTGTCCTTCGGACAAAGGACCCCGTTCTCACGGGCAGCTCCCCGCACTCTGTGGTGCCACATTTCAGCGGAGGAAAGGACACAAACGTTACACAGACCAGAAAGGAAGAAACAGCACCCCATGTAAAGCGTAATACCATTTACAGTCTCAAAGAACCCGCAATAGTTATGTGCAAATCTAAGAAAATGTACGCAGGAATTGTATGCTGAAAATAACAAAATGCAGTCTCAAAGAACCTGCAATAGTTATGTGCAAATCTAATAAAATGTACGCAGGAATTGTATGCTGAAAATAACAAAATGCAGTCTCAAAGAACCCGCAATAGTTATGTGCAAATCTAATAAAATGTGCGCAGGAATTGTATGCTGAAAATAACAAAACGCTGACAAAAGAAATTTCAAAAGATTTAAACCAATAAAGACACAGCATATTCCTGAGTTGGAAGCCACGACATAGTAAAGATGTCAATTCTCCTCCAAATTGATGTATAAGTTTAACACCATCTGTACTAAAATCTCAGCAATGATTTCGTGGATACTGACAAGATTGTTCTAAAATTTGTATAAAAATGAAAAGATACTACATAGAAGAGCTAAAACATTTTGGGAATATAAAAACAAAGTGGGAAGAAAGAAATAGGTGCAGGAGATTAAGAGGTACAAACTTCTAGTTGCCAAATAAATGAGCCACAGCTATGAGATATACAGTATGGGGAATATCAATAACTTTGTATGGTGACATGTCCTAACCAGACTTATCATGGTGATCATTTTAACATTATGGAAATACTGAATCACTATGTTTGTAACAGGAACTAACCTAGTGTTGTAGGTTAAGGATGCTTCAAAAACAAACAAATGCACAGGAAAGGAGATCAAATGTGGCTAACAGAGGTTGGGTGGGGGTACGGGGGATTGCATGAAGGCAGTCAGAGGGTGCAAACATCCAGTTATAAGACAAGTAAGTACTAGGGATGTGATGTACAACGTGAGCATATAATTAACACCTCTGTGTGTTCCATAAGAACATGATCAAGAGAGCAAATCCTAAGAGTTCCCATCACAACAAATTTTTTCCATTTCTTTAACTTTGTATCCACATGAAGTGATGGATTTTCTCTAATCTTTTTGTGATAATCATTTCATGCTGTATGTAAAGTCAAAGCACTCTGCTGCGCACCTTAAACATGTTCAGTGCTAGATGCCAGTTACATTCAGCAAAACAGGAAGAAAAAATAATGAGCACCTCCAATATTTGTGGGGAAAAAACAAAGTGGGAGGAGTCCTAAAGTAACCAAGACACTGTCACCTTGGCAGAGAGACAGACACATGGTCAGCGAGAAAGACACCCCAGAAATAGAACCACACAAATACGCCCAATTTATTGTTAATACAGTTGCAAAATCAATTCAATGAGGAAAGGTAGTCGTTTAAACAATGATGCTCAAGCAATTGAATTTCGCTGGGCAAAACATGACCCTCAATCTACACTGCACACTTTATATACAAAGGTGTGTATAAACCATACAGTTTTTATACACACGGCAATGAAAATGGATCATAGGCTTGCTTGTAAGATGGAAAACTATAAACACGTTAGAAGAAATCACAGAAAAATTTCAGGACCCACAGTTTGGTAAAGAATTACTGGATATGGCACCAAAATCACCATCTGTGAAAGAAATAAAATCCACAGATCGGGCTTTTTCAGAGTTAAAACCTTTGCTCTGCAGAGACTGTATCAAGAAAAATAAAGTTTAAGCTACAGAATGGGAGAAAGCATTTGTAAACCACAAGTATAATAAAGGACTAAGATCTAGAATATATAGAGAACTCTCAAAACTCAACAGCAAAAACAGAAATAATTCAGTTAGACAGTGGACAAAAGATGCGAGGAGACATTTCACTGAAGAAGCTATAAGATGGAACACACACATATAGAAATTCACTGCAAGGAACCATCAGAGAAATACAAACTGAGACCACAGTGAAGCATATCCACACGCCTATCACAACAGTTATCATCAGAGTCACCACACCAACTGCAGGTGAGGGTGTGGAGAAACCAAACCTCACATACACTTCTGATGGGAACGCAACATGGTACAGTTACTCCGGAACACAGTCTGAAAATGTCTTTTAAAGACAAACACTCTGGGGCCTCCCTGATGGTCCAGTGGTTAAGAGTCCACCTTCCAGTGTACGGGGCACACTGGTCAGGGAGATAAGGTCCCTCATGCCATGGGGTGTAGCCAGAAAGTTTTTTTTTAGTTAAAAATAAATAAATAATCAACCTTGGCAAGTTAAAAAATAATAATAATACTTAAAAAATAGCATTTGCTGCCTCTGGGCATTTGCTCCAGAGAATTGCAAACAAACATCCACACAAAAAACTGCATAGCTGTTTATATCAGATTTATCTATAAGATAAATAGATTATTTTTACAGATTATGTTTATATCAGATTTATCTATAAGAGCCAAAAAACGGAGGCGAGCAGACGGCCCGGCAGTGAGTGAACGGACTGACCAACTGTGGTTCGTCCACACCCTGGGAACCGTTTGAGATGGTGCATGGTTGTCAGTTCACTCCTCCGAGGGAATAAAAGCCTGTCTCTAAACGTTACGGACTGTATGATGCCATCTAGATAAAAACATTCTTGAAATGACAAAACACAGACGTAGGAACAAACCAATGGCTGACAAGGTGGCTCAGAGGGTAAAGAATCTGCCTGCAATGTGAGAGACCCAGGTTGAATCCCTAGGTCAGGAAGATCCCCTGGAGGAGGGCATGGCAACCCACTCCAGGATTCTAGCCTGGAGAGTCCCACAGACAGAGGAGCCTAGCGGGCTACAGTTCATGGGGCTGCCAAGAGTCGGATATGAGTGAATAACTAACACTTTCACTTACTTTTTCACTTAGGGTGACTCAAGAGGGACCCTTGTGATGGTGCAACAGTCTGTCCTGGGACAGCAGTGGTGGTCACACGAATCCACACGTGGTACGCTGACAGCCCACACGCGCCTTCCAGCACATTTTGTACACTGTTGCATAAGGCATGACCTTTGGGGAGACTGGCTGCAGGATACATGGAATCTCTCTGTAATATGTTCACCATTTCCTGTAAACCTATAATTATTTCAGTTTTTTTAAAAATTAAGAAAACCATCTAAGAATTACACTCTTCCATGTGTCGACTGGAGATTACCATTGACTCAAAGCTTGAGCCTCTGGGGTTTCATAACCTCAGTCCCTGAGTAAGGCCTCAGAGGAGGGCACATCCAGCAAGGAACAGGTAAAAGGGCCCAGGCACCAAGGCCCACAAACCCCTCCAGCGAGGAACCAGACACAAGGAGCAGGCACGACGCGCTCCGGCCGCGGACCTTCAGGGAGAAGAAATCTGGTACAACCACCAAGCCCGGGAGAAGCTGGACCGCAGCAGAGCAGCCTGGACCTGGGAGCTGTCCAAGGTGCTCGCGCCAGGCTGGGTGGCGGTGGGACGCTTTCCAACCCAGCACCACACAGAGACCAAGGCCGTTCAAACTGCAGGTACAGATGAGCAGCAGGGTCTGAGAGTCTTTGCACCAGAAAGAAATGCCTTTGCTTGGTCTACAGAAGCCAAGAGCGTGGGGAGACGTGGTTCCCAGATCTGGGTGTCACCGTGTATCGATAGACTGTTGATACACTCACTAAGCTGTCATCACACGCACTCAGAGACGGTTAATTTCTGAGTCTCACAAATGCTGTAACTGGATTTACTGCCTCGGTGGACACCCGGGGGCATGCAAGCCACTTGTCCTGTTCTTGCTTCACCTGCATGTCCGCTTTCTGTTTCCTTTTTCTCTCGCTCGTTCCCCTTTCTCTGTCCCCTTCTTCCCCCCTGCCACACCCCCTTCTTTCCCCACTCCCTGCCTCCCGCTTGCCCCCATTCCTGAGCTCTCGTTCCCTCGAGGGATGGCCTTCAGCCTCGTCAGGTAGTGAAGGCACCATGCTGTTCATGCATCTCATGTGACAACCGTGCGTCTGAGGCCACGGGAACCAGGAGACCTTGATGTTCTTCAAGGATATGAGAAGGTTAGGGGGAAAAATATGATAGGAGGTTGCCTCTGCCAAGACCTTCTGAGATTCTCCTGCCTGGCAGGTTCATTACTTTAAGAAATGGTAACGGATGGGCGCCTGAAGTGGCAGAGAGTGACTTAATCGAGTCCCTGACCTGCCGGGAGCCAAGAGAGGAGGCCCTAGGGCTGGGCCCCTGGGACCCCCATCTGCACTGCAACACGCACCCTCTTCCGGGAAATCAAAGTGTGGCTCATGGTGAACGTCAGTTTTTTCCACTTTCCTTTCTGTGGCTGCTGCCATTTTGACTGTCTGAGTCCACAGACCCTGCTCAGCACAGGGATCCACCGTGAATAGAGGGCGGGCTTCCTTCACCGCTGCAGCTGCTCAGGTGGGAGCCCACAGCCCAGGCTCTGGACACAGAGCCTCTGATCACTTGGAAATCAGAACGACCCATCCTCAGGAGAAGTGCGACCGTGGTTTCCCTCGGGCTGTCGGTGCCAGCTGCCTACTTGCTGAACCAAAGAGTCACACCCAGCACAAAAACTACACCCTCTCCCCACTCACCGTTCTGCAGCCCAAACATCCACAAACACACGGGCAATTTCTGATAGTTCTTTTAGACCCTGAAATCAGACTTGGATTGATCTTATGATTAAAATTTTAATGCATGAATGTCCTGGATGGACAAAGGTGACCAGAGGCCTCACAGGGCCTGTGTGCATAGCCGAAGTCTTGTACACATAAGAATGTGCCAAGAAATGAGCTGATGCTGACCATTACGACATTGAGAGCCACACAGGAGGAGCAGCAGGGCTGGTGTGTTTCAGGTTTCTATGAGCTGGCGAGGGCGCAGGGGTCTAGAGATCGGAGTGTAAGGGGAGGCCCTGGCTCCACTAGAGGACCCGCATCTCCCAAACACTGGCCCCAGCTCCCCGGGTGAGACTGTAGTTTGCAGGAGGTGATACGAAGGCCCTGGCCTCGGGAGAGGAGGTGGCAGACTGACAAGGCTTGGGCAGCTGGGCGTGGGCTCTTCAGGAGCTGACCTGCCACATGCCCTTTGTTCAGAGGTTGGGGGCGCAGCCTGGCCCAGGTCTCCGCAGGACACCCAGGGAAGGTCAGCAAAGGAGAGGCACATGCGAGGGGCGGCCGAGGCAGGACAGTCTCCCAGGGAGGGTCTGGGGCTCGATGTGGAAGGGGCTGGAGGCTCCGGCAGGCCTTGAGAGGAAAGGGCACACGGCAGAGAAAGATGTTCTTAAAGGCGAGCCTGTATTTTCTGTGGAGAATCCCGGGGGTGGGGGATCGGGGAGGGGCCACAGTGACCCCGGTATGGGTGACAGGGTTCTGACCGCAGCTGTGCAGGCAGAGACGTGGGGAGGTGAGAGGTGGGTCTGGAGGCAGGTGACAGGAATTACCTAGATTGGAAGTGAGGGGTGAGAACAGGAATTGTCAAAATGATTCATTTATGGCTCAGCAACTTCTGGCTGGAGACCTTACATGACTGCCTGGTATTATTTTCTGAGACAATAAAAGTAGAAGTAAGAACAGGGTGATGAGGGAAGAAGGTTCACATTTATATAATTTCAGGTCTGCATATCAGAAGCATCTGGGCAGGCCTGGCAGAGGGCTGGTCTGGAAGCCACGGTTGGGGGCACCCCCGGGGTACCCACCCCCCATAACGTCCCCATGTCCAGCAGATGCCCCTAGATTTATCAGACGGGCCCTGGTTCCGGGTCTTGTAGGAGCCTGCTAAAGCCTGTCCCAACCTCTCAGAAGAGTCAAGAGTCAGGAAACAGGGGAGGAAACCATTGCTCAGGGAGGCTAATGCGTGACACCTGGCTGCTCAATCACCTCATTAACGAACAAACAACCAGCTCACACTTCAGAGGCCTCGCCTGTTAATCACATTTGCATCGCTGCTCTGTTTCCGAGGACACCACCAGGATAACTCGGAGCGATCCATATTTATGATTTGAAAATTGCTGACGGAATAATTACACATTAAGTAACTTCTGTTTCCCTGTATATTATTGTTTCTAATTAGCAATGGGGAAAATAAAGTCGTCATTATTTATGGATACAGTTTGCCTCGGCATTTACACCGGGCCTGCCGACCTCACGTCCGCCCCGCCGCTGCCCCACCCGTCCTGGCGGCCCCTGGAGCTCCTCAGCCCGGGGATGGGGGCAGCAAGTCCCCTTCAGCCTCCCCCGGCTCCCGCTCTGGCCTCCTCCCCCTCCTCCCAGCCTACTTCCTCAAACACTCCCTGAAGTCTCCTCCCCACCGACCCCTACCCGGCCCCCGTCCTCATAGCAATCCTGCACAGTCTCTGCCATAAAGGGAAACAAAACCCCTTCATTCTGAAATCCTGAACATTCTGACACCTTGCTACATGAATTCTTTCTTTTCATAATATGTTACTTAACGTTAGAATCCTTTTTGTGTTTGATATTTTTATTACAGACAAACGTGACTGGGACCTTTTTCTTAACAGACCTCATTGCTTTCCCAGCCCTTTTAGATCCTGCATAATAAACAGCGGGTAAAGAATCTGCCTGCAATGCAGGAGAGACAGAGAAGATGCAGGTTTGATCCCTGGGTCAGGAAGATCCCCTGAGAAGGGAATGGCAACCCACTCCAGTATTCTTGCCTGGAGAATCCCACGGACAGAGGAGCCTGGAGGGCTATAGTCCAAAGAGTCACAGAGTAGGACATGACTGAGTGGCTAAGCACATGCACACAGTAAACAGTGGGCATCCAATAATGTACAGAGTGTACTTGGATTTATTAAACTGCAACTGAACAAGCAGAGGGGAGCCGGCCCCCAGGTAACTGAAGGGATCCTGAGCTAAAAACAGTGTCCCATCCCTTCCAGGTCCCTGCCTGCCCAGTCGACAGCCTGTCCCTCCAAGCTGACCCAGCTCTCAGCAGATGAGGCATGTGGCTGAAAATTATATTAAAAAATTAGAAACCGCTGCCTCTCTCACAACAGCCAGTCTATCCAGTTAGTGTGTAACGCATTTTACCTCTCTGATCCTCAGTTTCACTTAAATAAGAACTCTGGCCTAAATTAACCTGGGAGTTGCACCTGATTAAACTATGAAATTTTTAATAAAACACAAAAGCCTGGCCGCATGGCCAGAGTGGGGCCCTGAGGGCCTGCAGGGGGCCCTGGGCAGCGGGGGAGGTTAGGCTGCGTGGGCACCGGGGGAAGTAGGCTGCGTGGGCAGAGGTAAGGCTCTGACGCCCACTTGGGTTGACAAATGCTGTTATTCTAGAAGTTTCTCAAGCTTGGAAAATAAAATCACCAGGGTCCAAGCTGGACCTGTTTGTGTTACATCCCCTTCACAAACAAGCGGAATATTCCCGAGGCCTTAAGTAACGTGCTGTGGCCACGACTAAGTGTGCTGACCTCTCTGAACTTCAGAATTTCCATCAACTACCAGATACTAGATATTTATAGTAACTATATTTCAAGGTCACTGCAAAGATGAAATGAGGTCATGTGTTCCACACACCCAGATTCAGGACTATGAAAGCATTTTCCCACTGGGAGAAGCCAGGAACCCTGCAAGAAAGGTCTGAGTCCAGGTCGGGGTCAGGAGCTGTACAGGATAAGTCTGAGATCAACTGTTGCACCAGAAAGAAGAAAGATAAACAACAATGCAGGTTCCAAAATAAAATGTTTGAAAACAAAGACATGTCACTTGCTGAAGCAACTGCCACTGGTCTAAGATGGAATGATTTTGGGCAATAAGCAAATAATGTTTGGAACAGCCTGAAATACCTCCAGTTGTCAACTATATACAAATCCATGAATTCTTAATGAAGTTTTAAAAATGACTAGAAATCAATTTTTAAAAATCAGTAGGAAAAAACGGTTGTTATGAAATCAACACATTTAAAATTTGAAATGAAATACACATTTAAATTTGAAATGAAATACACATTTGAAATTTGAAATGAAATGAAAAATTTGAAATAAAATTTTGAATTGAAAAACACATGATTTAAAAATGAAATAAAAAGAACAAAACTTTATTTTGCCTTATCTATACAAGCTTATATTTCAGGACAGAGTTAGTGAGGAAACTTTTTGGAAGAATACCAGCTTAGAAACACCAAAAGAAGGTAAAATTTGAAAATTAACACCTGAAACTTGAAATAAAAGGATGGCTCCAGTCAGTGGTCACTGATGGACGTGAAAACCACCAGTAGAAACAGCTGAGGGTGACGAGGAAAAGTTAGAATTTTACGTAACCTCCTGCTCGTTCTGCCTCTATAACTCAGCTTGCTCCCTGCAATTCTAGACCACGTAGGTCACGTGGTCTCAGAAAGTGGGGACCGACAATACTAGGAACTGGAGCTTATCTCACTCACCCTGGTCTGCTCTTTGCAACTGCCCAGTCCCTGCAAACCTGCTGAATCGTGCCTGTCCATGTAAAGGTCAGGCAACGCCCCACCCCAATCTGGACTGCTGTTCCCATGTGAAACCCCTTAGTTTAAATCAGCCTATTAACAGCTGGCGTCGTCCACTATCAGTTCAGTTCAGTTCAGTCGCTCAGTCGTGTCCGACTCTTTGCCTGTCTATAAAAACTCTGTAACCCCTTTGGGGCTCAGAGCTTTAGAGTGTTAACTCCTCTGGGCCCGCTGGCATAAGAAACCTGAGTTCTCCAACTCTGAGTTGTGGTGCTTGGGTTCTCGAGTACTGGTTTCTGCAACAATAGGAATTTTATAATGGTGGGATCAGATCAGAAGAATGATGCCTCCTTGCATTAATGGATCAATCTTTGCACCACTGGCAGCAGAGCAAGCATGAGGCAGGCTGATCCACACCACCATGAGGGTATTCCAGCCCTTAAACACGGAACCGAGTCAGAGGATTTCACCCTAATGATCTGTTTAGAGTAAGAGGGGCCAAGAGACAAGCTAGAAGCCTAAGAAGGAAAGCAAAGCCGGAATCTGTGACCTTCTACATAGAAAACAACTAAGCTTTTTCAAGAAAACAGTGGCACTGAGGAAAAACAGAGGGACCAGGGACTCTCGGAGAGACTGAAGGAATATCAAACAGTACAACCTGAGGCCTGGGCTGCTGACTGCTCCACCAGCCTCAGAAAGACGTTTCTGAGACAGTGAGAGACATCAGGAAAGGACCAGGTATTAGATGCTGCAAATAAAATGATTCTTAAATTTTAGGTGCTATAATGAAATGGAATGGAATTTATGGGGAAACAACCTGACATAGTGATAAACAATGATCTATTTTCAGAATAAATGATACGATATTGAGGATCTGCTTTCAAATACCCTGGAAAAAGAACTGTGGTGATGCCAGCTACATGGGCTGGAAAGACACACTGTAACGGCTGGAGCCAGTGGACAGGGACACAGGGAAGCATGGTCCTGCTCACTCTGTTTTTGCTACTTTTGAAGAGCTCAGTGATGCAAGCTTTAAAACAGGGAAATTTCCTGCAGCGAATGCATTTAGCAAGAGTGTAGTATATGGTACACCTTACTATAGGAAGGTGTAGTTCCGGCCGAGGCAGAAAGAGGAGAGACGGCCTCAACAGAAGTAGGTTACCTTTATTCAGGCAAGGAGGGGTGGCGGTTGGCCTAACGACCAGGCTGAGTGTGGAGAGGGATCAGGGAGGCTCCATATTTGTAGGGAGGTTTGTGTAAGCGATAAGGGAAATGTTAATCCGGCGGGATGTTTTGGGTATACTTTAGTCGAGATGGCATTTGTAATTGGGCAGGGGGTGATAAGTCTTCTGGGCAGGTGTAGGGGGTGGAAGGTTTCTGGACAGGTGGTGATAAGTCCCAGATAGATGGGACTGGCCTGGAGCATCAGGGCGGGACCTAAAGTTCTGTTTTGTTTTCTCCAAAGTTAGATGATTCAGCAAGGGCTTTTGAAACTGTTGTTTTCTTTTCTAGGCCCAAAAGACTCCTTCAAAGAGAGTTCCAGAAGAATATCTATTTCTACTTTATTGACTATGCCAAAGCCTTTGACTGTGTGGATCACAATAAACTGTGGAAAATTCTTCAAAAGATGGGAATACCAGACCACCTGACCTGCCTCTTGAGAAATCTGTATGCAGCTCAGGAGGCAACAGGTAGAACTGGACATGGAACAACAGACTGGTTCCAAATAGGAAAAGGAGTACGTCAAGGCTGTATATTGTCACCCTGTTTATTTAACTTATATGCAGAGTACATCATGAGAAACGCTGGGATGGAAGAAGCACAAGCTGGAATCAAGATTGCCGGGAGAAATATCAATAACCTCAGATATGCAGATGACACCACCCTTATGGCAGAAAGTGAAGAGGAACTAAAAAGCCCATTGATGAAAGTGAAAGAAGAGAGTGAAAAAGTTGGCTTAAAGCTCAACATTCAGAAAACGAAGATCATGGCATCTGGTCCCATCACTTCATGGGAAATAGATGGGGAAACCGTGGAAACAGTGGCTGACTTTGTTTTTTTGGTGATTTTTTTGGAGTGATCTTCAAAATCACTGCAGATGGTGATTGCAGCCATGAAGTTAAAAGATGCTTTCTCCTTGGAAGGAGAGTTATGACCAACCTAGATAGCATATTAGGAAGCAGAGATATTACTTTGTCAACAAAGGTCCATCTAGTCAAGGCTATAGTTTTTCCAGTGGTCATGTATGGGCTGTGAAGAAAGTTGAATGCTGAAGAATTGATGCTTTTGAAGTATGGCTGGAGAAGACTCTTGTGAGTCCCTTGGACTGCAAGGAGATCCAACCAGTCCATCCTAAAGGAGACCAGTCCTGGGTGTTCATTGGAAGGACTGATGCTGAGGCTGAAACTCCAATACTTTGGCCACCTCACGTGAAGAGCTGACCCATTGGAAAAGACCCTGATGCTAGGAGGGATTGGGGCAGGAGGAGAAGGGGACGACAGAGGATGAGATGGTTGAATGGCATCACCGACTCTATGGACATGGGTTTGTGTGTACTCTGGGAGTTGGTGATGGACAGGGAGGCCTGGCGTGCTGCGGTTCATGGGGTCGCAAAGAGTCGGACACGACTGAGTGACTGAACGGAGCAAGTGCCCTACTTTTGTTATCAGGCAGCTGAGAACTGGGGGCTTCTGCTCTTGCAATGTGCTGTGTTTCACAGAACCAGACTGCGGGCCTTGCTCCAGAAGGATCTTATCAGTGCTCCCCAGAACCACACCACAGCATCACACAATGTCCACTCCAGGCTGGGGCGAATGGCTCGGCGGAGATAACCCTGCCCCTACGTCTCTGCCCAGACAACAGGGTCTGTGAGTGGAGGCAGGAGCAGCCTTGACAGGGTCTCCCTGGGGCATAGCGCTCCAGAGTGGGCTGCATCGCTCCACCTGGAGGGGGGTCTGTCTGCCCTGGGATGGAAGCCACCTCTCCCAGGCCCATCCTAGAGATGTGCAGGCACCTGGGCTGCACCCTCTGCTGCTGGCTTCTGTGTCACTCTCCCCTCATCAGACCCTCAAGCCCCTGTGAGTGTGTGTGAGTGTGTTTGTGGCGGGCGATGTTAGCGGACACTCATAGTCTTTATTAGGGAAAATGCTATACATATACACAAGTGGAGAGAATACTGCAATAAACTCCAATGTCCAACCAACCCAGCTCCAATAACTATCAGCTCATAGCTTATCTTGTTTCAAATATATACTCACACATTCCTAAATTATCGTAAAGCAAATCACATCATCTTATTTTGAAGTATTTCATTATGCAGCTCTAAAAGATA
This sequence comes from Bos taurus, assembly GCF_002263795.3. Classification (NCBI taxonomy): domain Eukaryota; kingdom Metazoa; phylum Chordata; class Mammalia; order Artiodactyla; family Bovidae; genus Bos; species Bos taurus. The sequence goes on along the minus strand of NC_037342.1, from coordinate 83,795,696 downwards.
TGAATATTTCCTCTCAACTATTATTTAAAATTAAAACATTCTCAGTAAGTTGGTATAGCTGCTATGGAAAACAGTATGGAGGTTCCTCAGAAAACCATGGAGTTACCATATGTTCCAGCAAACCCGCTCTTGGACATACACCCAAGCAAAGCCATAATTCAAGACACGTGCAGCCCAGTGTTCACAGCAGCTCTATTTACAGCAGCCAGACATGGAAACAGCTTGAACGTCCACCGAGAGCTGAATCAGAAAGACTGGTGCACACAGTCCGCAGGGCACTACCCAGTCACAAGGAGTGAAACACCGCCGTTTGCAGCAACAGGGGTGGATCCAGGGGCTATTCAGTGAAGCAAGTGGGGTCAGTCAGAAAGAGAAAGGCAAATACCACATGCTATTGTCAGGGGAGTTTGTAACCTCCTTGGTTCTCTCTCGTTGCAACAAAAATGTGAAGCGATGGACGGACCAGTGTTACATCTCTGTGTTACAGCTCAGTTTTATTTAGAAAGTAAAGGAAAATACATCCTCGAGGCGTGAGGGCATGCTAACCCAAAGACACGAAGAGAAGAGAGGCCACCAGCCCAATTTTGGCCCCTCTTTTTATATGTTTTTTCCTCCCCTGGGCCTGCCCCATGTAAACTGGGCTAGCCAGGAGTGGTGTTTGTTCTGCCTGAGGTCCTCACTCCGGTTCTCGGACCTTCCTTTGTTCTATTTTTCGGGCTTTTCCCTTCCTTGTCTTTTAGCCACCACCATTCTGGACTCCTTCCTACTCTAACTGCCAAACAATATCACTTACATGTGGGATCTAAAATACAGCACAAACGAACCTAGCTATGAGACAGAAACAGGCTCACAGACACAGAGCAGAGTGGCCGCCAGTGATGGGGAGGAGAGGGAGAGGGACGGACTGGGAGTCTGAGGTTGGTAGACGCCAACTATTACGTATAGAATGGATAAAGACTAAGGTCCTATTGTATAGCACAGGGAATTATATCCAGTTTCCTGGGATAAAGCATAATGGAAAAAATATAAAAAAGAATGAACATATGCGTATATAATTGAGTCACTTTGCTGTACAGCAGAGATTGGCATAACGTTGTAAATCAGCTATACTTCAAAAAACTAAAACATCTCCATGAATATAATTATCTTTCTGAGCCATCTGTAGTTACATACAAAGGATGATCCATCCCTAAATGCTGGAGCACTGTCTCCTAAAGCAAAGCCATCCTCCTGCATGACCAAATTTCACTGGTCCCATCAGCACATCTGACACTGATATTTGCATATTATTTACATTCAGTTTTTCCCAATTGTTCCCAAAATGTCAACTAAGACCTACTTTATGAACAGAATCACAATATTACTACCACACCTATAATTACTAGCAGCAATTCCTGAAAATCAAATATTTAGTCACTCTTAGATTTCCATCACCTTTCTCTTTCCAAATTCTTTCCTTTCCTCTCTCTTTGTAGAAGAAACCTGGAAACCTGTTCTATAGAATTTCCCCAAATATAGATTTTGTTGGGTGCATCTTTGTACTCTGTTTTGAAAACACATTTCAAAGCAGCTAGACACAAGAGACTAGATATACAGTTAAATACAGATATATAGCCAGACACAAGAGACTCTTCACAGAAACCAGATATGACTTTTCAGAAATCCCACTTCACAGGTGGTACTACATATTGGGGTGGTTAAAAGTTCACTCAGATGTTTCTGTAACATCTCATGGGAAACCCAGATGAACTTTTTGGCCAGCCCAATACTTATGTCAGGTGGCTTGTGATGTCCAAGTGTCATTTGAGACTGTGCCAGGTGTTAGCTAGAGCCATTAATTTATTGAGTTGGAAAATAATAATATTCTGCAATATCATTTCTTCCTAATCATCATATACTATGCATAACTATCATATACTATGTATAAGCATCATATACTGTATATAACTCTCATATACTTCAGTTTATGTAGGAAAGGTGGAATAAATGCTTGACTTTCATCAGTGTTCAAAAGAATGGTTTTATTCACAAGCATCCTCCATGACCAACCAATTAGTTTCTGTAATGCTTTTTAACATTTCATTATGAAATCATAGATTTTAATATATTTGATATGTTTTATTTACTACAGTTATTAACCCTATTGAAGCTTAAATTGTCCCATTTTTCAGTCTGTGGGAGTCTCTTTTCCTCCTAAGTCTTTCTGATGTGATTGTATTATTCTGTGACAGCTTTCTTGTTTTCTAGGAGAACAAAGTGTTCCAGGCTCAAATGGTACATTTTCAGCCACAGCCCTATAATCAGCCATTTTCTCAAGGAGTCTTGGCTGTTTCTAGTGATAAATAATATTTAATGACAATAATTTGAGTGCTACAGATTTTCAATGCTACTGAATTGTCCATTGTCTCTAAGACTTTCAGTAGCTATAGACAATAAGTATTTATGTTACAGGGTTTGTTTTTTTTTTTAACCTAATCTCATCCATCTTACATCCGTTTCTTCCTTATGCTAAAAATCCCGGTTCTCAATGACATCGCTTTAATTCATCATTTTCTGTTCATCACTATCAGCCACAAAACAGTCAGCCAGCAGTCTAAATTAGAATGGCCAGCATTAAGAAGAAACAGAACTACTGTCTATGGGTGAGAACTGGTTTCAGCCCTTTTCTTCCCAGGATACAGCCTGTTAAGGAGATGCAATAGAAACACTGGTTCTTCAGGCCACCTGGGGCTGGGCGCAGTCACCTAAGCGCTGTTCTGCTGTGCACACGCCCCCGTCCCCTCTCAGGGGCGCACCGGAGGCTCACCCAGGGTGCCGCCTGGAGGAGGGGTCTGTTCCCCCCACCCCACCCTGCGTTTTCCAGTTACAATGAGCAGTGACCACCTCTTTCTTCAGCAGCAGCGAGGCTGAGCTAATGGGACACGGACTTGCCAGCAGGCTGCAAACCTTCAGAAGTCCGGTTTCGGACAGGTAGGTGACCAGCCCGGTGGTCAGAACACCTGGCGTTCAGTGTCCCCACGGTGAATGTCAGGCGCGCCATATGTTTCTCAGTTAAAATGACTGAAAGTTTCTGTTCAGAAAAGTGCGTGAGACACGGGAAATCACTCAGGTTCCTGTCTTTGGTGACTAGACCGACGGGTTCCGACCCTGTTCCTCACACAGTGAGCTCACCGGGCCCTGGTCAGGCGTTTGCTGTCTGGGGCCTGAGCTGGGGGTCCCCAGAGGGGCCTGGTAGGCTGCACATGCCCCCCTGAAGGGCAGGAAGGGGAGCTGGAGTGGGGGGACCAGCGTGGGGCCCCTGGTGTGAGGAGGAGAAGGGGCACCCACAGGCCCCCCGAGGGGCAGGAAGGGGACCAGCGTGGGGCCCCCGGGGTGGGAGTGGGGGGCGCAGGGGAGGAGCGCCGGGAAAGGCGCGGGAAGCTCTCCTGCCCGAGACGGAGGCCGGCCTCCAGGGACGTCGGCAAGGCCCCTGACCGCGTGGACGCAGTCTGCAGACGGTGCAGACCACCTTCCTGTCTGCATCCTCAGGACGCAGCGGCCGCCACGTGGTGGCGCCTGTGACCCCAGCACGAGCTCCTGCCTCAGGAGTGCAGCGCCAGAACTGGACTGGACGCGCGGCCCGGCGCGGCTCCAGACTCGGGAAGGGTCGCCCCGTGACGACCGCGCGCTCTGGGGCAGCCGCAGCCCTCTGCGTCTCGCGAGACCAGACGCCGCTCCGCGAGGCCGCCCGCGAGAGCATCTCGCCGCCCGCCTTCGCACCCAGGGATCGAACCCGTGGCTCCGGCGCTACCCGGCGAGTTCTTTATCGCAGAGCTGCCATAGACAAATCCCAGATGACGTTTAAGAAAGATGTGCCCACTGTTTCAGTATTTTTTCCTGCTTCTGTTTCTTTTCTCCTGAGAGCGCCAGTGATGTGTGAAGTGAAGTGAAAGTCGCTCAGTCGAGTCCGACTCTTTGTGACCCCATGGACTACATAGTCCACAGGATTCTCTAGGCCAGAATTCTGGAGTGGGGAGCCTTTCCCTTCTCCAAGGGATCTTCCCAACCCAGGGATCGAACCCAGGTCTCCCGCATTGCAGGCGGATTCTTTACCAGCCGAGCCACCAGGGTGATGTGTGTGTTGTGCATTTCATGGTGGCCCAAGGGTCGCTCAGACTCTCTCCTTTTGTTTCTTTTTTCATGTTTTTTTCTTGGCTTTCCTGGTGGCTCAGCTGGTAAAGAATCCGCCCGCAATGCGGGAGACCTGGGTTCGATCCCTGGCTTGGGAAGACACCCTGGAGAACGGCTACCCACTCCAGTATTCTGGCCTGAAGAATTTCACGGACTGTATAGGCCATGGAGTCCCGAAGAGTCGGACAGGACTGAGCGACTAACACTTTCTTTTTTGCTTGTTTCTCCTTCTGAGACTGGATGCTTTTAACAGCCTTGTCTTCCTGTTCACCGATTTGTTGTTTGCCTTCTGGCTTCTCAGATTGGCATTTAACCCCTCTACACAAAACCACAAAGCCGTTGGAAGTAATGGATGGCAGAAGACATCACAGCCACAAGAGCTGGGACGGCTGTATTACGACCAAAGAAAATACATTTAAAATCAACAATGGTTTTATAAGAGAACAGTTTTGCAAACCTGTTTCCAATTTTCCTTATACTTTATTTTTAAGAAATCATTTTTCTTGAAATAAGTTCTATTCTTTCTTCCCCAGTATTATTGAGATATAATTGACACACAGCCCTGTATAAGTTTAAGGCAGGCAGCGTAATGATTTGACTTACATACCTCATGAAATCATGACCACGGTAAGTTTAGTGAACATCCATCAACTCACATAGATAAAAATTAATGGAGTAGAAAAAATATTTTTCCTTGTGAAGAGAACTCTTAGGATTTACCCTCTTAACAACTTTCATATATAAATATAGCAATGTCAGTTGTATTTACCAGGTTGTAGTTACATCCATAGTACTTATTATTTAAACTGAAAGTTTGTACCTTTTGATTATCTTGATCCCATCCCCCTGCCTCTATCACCCACATTAGTAACCACACTGCTAGTGACCTCTTGTTCTACGAGTTTGTTTTTGATGTATAATTGACCCACAGCATTAGGCCGGTTCCTGTTACACAGCAGAGTGATTTGATATTTCTATAAATTTAAAGGTGATCACCATGCTGAGTCTAATTACCATCTGTCACCATACAAAGATATTACCTAAGTACTGACTGTATCCCCACACTGTGCATGTCATGCCTGTGACTCATTTATCTTACCATTGGGAGTTTGTCCCTCTTAGCCTCTCTCACCTGTTTCTCTCCTCCCGCTGTTCTGTTCCCCTCTCGGCAACTGCCTGTTTATTCTCTGTGTGTAATGACTCTGTTTCCATTTTGCTGTGTTTGTTCTCTCTCTCTCTCTCCCTTTTTTTTTTTTTTTTTTTGTCTTTCTCTAAATTTTTTAGCCTGGTATCGTCTAGGTCTATCCAAGTTGTCACAGATAAGAAGAGTTCATCCTTTTTAATGACTGGGTAATATTCCGTTGTATATTTGTACCACATCTTCTTTATCCTTTCATCTGTTGATGATAATTTGGGTTGCTTCCATGTCTTGGCTATGGTAAATAATACTGCAATGAACATAGAGGCGCATATACTTTCAAAAAAATAAGAAGGAAAACGTTGATCAAGCCCTGTCTCCAGAGCCTCTTTCAGTCCTGGAGCAATCCAAGCAGACGGCAAGGGTACTGGAGGTGGATGACCGCCTCCAAAACTCATGGTCCAGAGACATGGACCACTCCCATCTAATCTGAAGAGGCTGCCTTCCCACCAGGCTGGACCAAACTCCTACTTCAGTTCAGTTCAGATGCTCAGTCGTGTCCAACTCTTTGTGACCCCATGAACCGCAGCATGCCAGGCCTCCCTGTCCATTACCAACTCCCAGAGTCCACCCAAACCCATGTCCATTGAGTCGGTGATGCCATCCAACCATCTCATCCTCTGTCGTCCCCCTCTCCTCCTGCCCTCAATCTTTCCCAGAATCAGGGTCTTTTCAAATGAGTCAGCTCTTCACATCAGGTGACCAAAGTATTGGAGTTTCAGCCTCAACATCAGTCCTTCCAAAGAACACCCAGGACTGATCTCCTTTACGATGCACTGGTTGGATCTCCTTGCAGTCCAAGGGACTCTCAAGAGTCTTCTCCAACACCACAGTTCAAAAGCATCAATTCTTTGGCACTCAGCTTTCTTCACAGTCCAACTCTCACATCCATACATAACCACTGGAAAAACCATAGCCATGACTAGACGGACCTTTGTTGGCAAAGTAATGTCTCTGCTTTTCAATATGCTATCTAGGTTGGTCATAACCTTCCTTCCAAGGAGTAAGCGTCTTTTAATTTCATGGCTGCAGTCACCGTCTGCAGTGATTTTGGAGCCCAGAAAGATAAAGTCAGCCACTGTTTCCACTGTTTCCCCATCTATTTCCCATGAAGTGATGGGACCAGATGCCATGATCTTCGTTTTCTGAATGTTGAGCTTTAAGCCAACTTTTTCACTCTCTTCTTTCACTTTCATCAAGAGCTCTTTAGTTCTTCACTTTCTGCCATAAGGGTGGTGTCATCTGCATATCTGAGGTTATCGATATTTCTCCCGGCAATCTTGATTCCAGCTTGTGTTTCTTCCATCCCAGCATTTCTCATGATGTACTCTGCATGTAAGTCAAATAAGTAGGGTGACAATATACAGCCTTGACGTACTCCTTTTCCTATTTGGAACCAGTCTGTTGTTCCATGTCCAGTTCTACCTGTTGCTTCCTGAGCTGCATACAGATTTCTCAAGAGGCAGGTCAGGTGGTCTGGTATTCCCATCTCTTTAAGAATTTTCCACAGTTTATTGTGATCCACACCCCCAACCTACTAGAGGAGGAGGAAAAGGGCAGGACTGAGATGCTCCCCCTTTTTCAAGTCCTGTCCTAGTCACTCAGTTTTGGAGTTGGTCCCCCCCCCATAAATATAACAAAAGGATAAGGGCAGCAAAAGCACAGACCCCGGTGTGGAATCCACAGTCCGACCTCTTCCATCCTTGCCCTGCCGCTTCCACACCTGTGTCTCCAGCAGGGACTCATTCCTCCAGCCTCCTGCCAGCATTTCCTAAGACCACAGGATGCTACCTGCCTCCAGGGGCACTTTCAGTGGGAAGAACTGGAAGGTGGTACCTGAGCCTGCTGCTCACAGGAGCACGAGGACCACAGTGCTCCTCCTGTGGCCGAGCCCTGCACGCGGACCTGCCAGGCTGGGAGCCGGCACCGCCTCCCCGGAGCCCTCAGCGCTACCCCAGACAGGGTGCAAGAGGGCACTCGGGCGGCTCTGTTCACAGCCTGGACGTAATAGACATGACCAGGGTGTGGCTCTCCACAGTGGAAACAGAGGTCAGCAGTGAGAAGCAGACTGAATTTCTAGAAACGGTTCCCGCTGGGGAATGCTCCCCTCACTTCATGAGCCTCACAGTGGAATTCAAATCCCAGCGTAGTTTTAAAGGGTCAGATCTTTAAAAAGTCTCACCCCCTTCCCCTCTAAGATGAGTTCTGAGCTGGGAAAAAATTCTAATCCCTTGAAAACAGGAAATTTACTTCCAAGCCATTGATGAAAAAGCGCCCAAAGTTTTATTCTATTCAAAGGATTGATTAGAGTTGCTTAGGAGAAATTAAAATGAATGTTCAAGAGATGTTTTTAGACTTGCAAGAATATTGAGGCAGTATAAACATCAGTGGGAGAATTAGTGAGAGCGCGCTCAGTGCATTTGTGTTTTTTTGAATGGAAAATGCCGTCTGGAATCACCATAAGACTTGATATCAGCAAAATAAGTATGTTGTCAACATACTTATGCCCGTGTGGAAAGGCGGGCAAGGCTGGGGGAAGGAACCCTATGGCTCTCCACCCGCCTCCATCCGGCAGTGCTGGGCGCCAGGCAGGTGTGAGCTGCTCTGCTGAGCAGGGCCAGGGAAGTAACTGAAAATAAGCTTGTGGGTCAGGACCCTCCCCTCCCTCCTGTGCACCTGCCTTCCTCCTCCCCAGACTCACCATCCCCATCACCCAGCCCCTCCTGCTGACGCATAAAGGTGTGGGCACCTGCTTCCCCTGCCCCCCAACTCGGGGCTCCACCTGCTGTGGGACCCAGGAGCCTTACCCCTATCTCGAGGGACCTTTGTCTTTAACGTCGCCACGGCCCCCACTGCCACAGTCACGGCCTCACATTCTGTCACCAGAACCACTTGGATCCTAAAATAAAGCCACGTAACTTCAGTGGTTTATCAAAACAAACATTAGCCGTGCTCTTGCTGGAAGAATGAAGGCTTACTTTGGCACCAGTGAACTTCAGGGGGACCGTATATGTATCTTCTGTTTCACTTCCAGGCAGTAAGTTTTCCTCTAGAAAACTACTCACTTTGTCACAAACAGGACGATGACTGGGGAGAAGCTATGGTGGTGGAGCCGGATGCTCAGTCCCCACAGCAGCCTCGCCTTCTCAAAGGCGTGTCCCCTCAGGCCGAGGCTTCTCTGGGGCACGTGAGCTTTCCCTGAACCCTGGGGAGTGAATTTGAAGAAACTAAGAAGCAAATATATGGTTGCATCATATTTATCCAAAAAAATTTTAATGTGTTTTTAATTCTAAGTGAAAATCACTCAGTCATGTCCAACTCTTTGTGACCCCATGGACTATACGATCCATGGAATTCTCCAGATCAGAATAGTGGAGTGGGTAGCTGGTCTGTTCTCCAGGGGATCTTCCCAACACCGAGATCAAACCCAGTCTCCTACCTTGCAGGTGGAATCTTTACCAGCTGAGCCATGAGGGAAGCCCAAGAATACAGGAGTGGGTATCCTATCCTTTCTCCAGTGGATCTTCCTGGCCCAGGAATCGAACCGGGGTCTCCTGCATTGCAGGCAGATTCTTTACCAACTGAGGTATCAGGGAAGCCCCAGTTCTAATTCTAAGGATCTTGGCAAAGTCTCGAAGAATTCAGAGAGATCCAGGTGGGGAGAGGTCTCTAGGGAAGGGGTGATCAGTTTTCTCCTGGAAGCACTGGCCTGGCTGAAAGCCATGGGTCTAGCCCTTGACCCACTGAGCTCAGGCCAGACCTGCTCACAGGCCCCATGAGGAGGACTGAGCCCCGTCTTGTACCCAGAATGCTCTGTGACCTCGGTCCTGATGAAGCACGCAGCCTGAGGAGGGGAAGCCTCGGGTCAGAACCTGGATGGTGGAGTCAAGGCCTGTGGACAGCAGACCCCGGTCGCCCCATCTGCCCCTCAGGTCATCAGCAAGGACCCAGTGTCCAGAGATGGCCGGCCTGGGTCGTGTGGGGCTGGGCAGCCCCGATGCCAGACTCAGCCCAGTCCCCACCCCCCACCCCCACTTCGCATTTCCCACAAAATGGGGTCCTGGCCCATCACAGAGGATGCTGTGTGTGGGGTCCTGGTTACCCCACACACAGAGGGCAAGGTTATTTAAAATTTAAATAAATTTTAAAATTTATTTAAAATACGCTAACCGTGCTCCCCTACGGTTAGCGGTGTGGTCATCGATGCACTTGTCCTCGGGGAGGTGGACTGAGAAACAGAGGCAGGTGTCCATGAAGGTGGACAGTGCAGGCTGGAGGGCAGCTGTTAAGCGGGGATACTTGGCAAGAATACCTGTCCATCAAGCCTGCTTAGAGTAGACCACCAGGGAGATAGGGCTTTGCTTCCTGGAGGGTCGGAGGAGCAGAAAGTCCTCCGTCTTCACCCCATATAGGCGTGGGTGTTGGGGGAGGGGCCGTCTCAGATTGGGGGTAACCTTGCCCTCTTGGCAGATGGGGCTGCCGTGGAGCCCAGCGCCAGAGTGTCCCCTCCCTGCAGCCCCCAAACCTCTCCCTGCTCTCTCTTGGCCCCCACCCGCCACACTGCAAGTCACCCCACCGCCCCCAGGGAGAGGGGATCCCTAAGGAGGGATTATTACACCTCAACTGGCCACTCTTGGGTCACTTATGTTATATCCCTGTGTCTTTGGGTTCTGGGTGTTTTCATGTAAGAATTTTCAATGAAGCCGTTTCACTGCACAGCTAATTGGCTGTAAGACAATTTTGCTGTAAAAAAATAATGAAAATAAACGAGGTATATTAAAAAGGACATAATGAAACATGAAAAATTAACAATAAAATACTTACAAGATTTTATCGTAAAAAATGAAACTACCAAATCATATCTGAACACATTTAAAATACATGTGCTCTAAATCTACATCTCCACTGCCGCCCTGCAAATGAGAACAGCCCTGTGGACCCAGTGGCGGGGAGGGTGGGACGAACTGAGAGAGTAGCGTACAAATGCATGCATCACCACGTGTAAAACAGATTGCAGGTGGGCATTTGCTGTGTGATGCAGGGAGCTCAACCCCACGCTCTGTGACAACCTAGAGAGGTGGGATGGGGTGGGAGGTGGGAGGGAGGTTCATGAGGGAGGGGACATGTGTATACCTGTGGCTGGTTCATGCTGCTGTCCAGCAGAAACCAGCACAATATTGTAAAGCAAATATCCTCCAATAAAAAGGAAAAAAAAAGTGCTACACCCATATGATGGAATATTATTTGGCAATAAAAAGAAAAAGATGTGTGTGGATTCATGGTTACGGTTTTATTTGGGTATATCTTACAGAAACTGGTGATACTTCCCTTCTCAAAGTCTGTTATTGAGGATTTAGGATCTAATGGTGGAGGTAAGTTCTTTACAATATGAAAAAAATCCACTGAAGTCTCTAGATTTCCCTGGAAGTGAGATGAGGGATGCTGCTACTTCTTGCGAATGTGTAGAATATATGCTACGGATGATGTGTATTTGGGCTGCACTGAAATGTTCCTTCGTACGCCCAGTCCTCACAATTTACCAAATCAGTTGAGCCAGGTTTGTGCCAAATGCGGACATTCTGTCTCCGTCACATTCTCCACCATCAAACAGGAAAAACTTTTCACCATTTTCAAGAAACGTCAAGAATCATGTCACCATTCATTTTGGGGAGCAGGAAGCACTTGGCTCTTCTCTTGCCTCCCACTTCTAACACCGTGTGATGAATTTGGTAAAACAGCGTGAGAACGCGCCTTGTACCTAAGATTAGCTGAAGAGTCAATCATTCCTGCTCTTGAAGACTGCGGTGAATCCCTCACCGCTGCGTTCACATCTGCATGGCTTGGGAAGCTTTTGCTTGTGTCCGATGGGAGGGGTGGCCGTGTCCGGGTGATTTGCTGACTGACCTGGGCTCGCTCTCCAGTACGATGGGTGTAGGATGCAGCCTGGCTGTGCAGCGCTGAAACCACACTGTTTGCCTTTCAGGACAAAACTCCTTCTGGCTGAGCAGCTGTGGGGGGAGGACTGCAGGCGGCCTCTCTGGCAGGGCCTCTGGTCCTGTGCTGCGTGCTGCCTCCCAGGGGTCGGGCACCCTCACAGGCTCAGGGCAGTGCCCACAGGGAGCGTGGCCAGCGCCAGAGGCACGGACCGCCGCCCATGCCCAGCTGCCGGGCTTCCCGGGCGACTCCTGTGGTGGCGGAGCGATTTCTCTGCAGCCTACATTCTGCCCCCTCAGGAAACTGACGGTGGATCCATCAGGGTCTTGGCTGGCTTGGCAAAGAGAGAGGAAGGAAAGAGGGGCCCAAAGCCAACTGCCCAGGGCCCCTCTGGGGGCCTGGGGGCCTGGGGTGCCCTCTGACCTGAGCCTGGCCCCCAGCTTCACAGTCAGCAGGTGCCCTGCGGCTGCAGGGAGCTCACTCTGCCCGTTTCCTGTTGCACACATTGCTTTTAAGATTCCTGAGCTGAGGGCGGTCTTCTCTGCCAGGGTGTTGTGTTGGCCTTGGGGTCACATCGTTCCACGTTGGACACAGTGGTCCTCAAGTGACCCTGTGCTCACGGGGACAAATGTAACTGGTGTGAGGAATAAGTGAAACAAGTATAAGAAAAGACTTGGAAAATCCACTAATTTTTTTTCCTTCCGAATATAAGAAACACTGAAAAGAAGAGGTCTTTGTGCGAGGCAGTTCTCCCCCTTGTCATTTCTCTGGCTTGTCTGAGTGTGGGAGTGGAATGGATCTGTACAAAGCAGAGGACGAATTGGCTTCTTTAACCAGAACCAGAGGCAGCGCACCTGGCCGGGCGCCCGAAGCATCACCAGGCTCCTGTGAAAGGCCTGCCCCTCCGGATTTCCAGCAAGTTCATCGCCGTGACGTGGAGACTGCACTGGCCACTGGCCCTGCTTGCTGTCCACCCAGCTCGGTGCTGGGTCGGCAGGACCGCCTTGTGTACCGGAGAGTAGCTCAGGACGGCTCTGTAAGTCCCTGTGCACCTACTGTCTAGCATGGCGGGGGCAGCAGGCGCACACGGCCAGAGGGACCAGGGGTGGGCGCGGGGCCAGCGAGGCCACCGGGGCAGGGCCAGGAGGACAGAGAGTGACGGGGATGCCAGGGCCAGTCCGAGCGGGAGAGGAGGAGACGTGCTGGGGCTGAGGGCCCCAGGAGGGGCCGCCCAGTGTGTGTGGGAGGCAGCGGGGGGCGGGAGGGTCGAGGTGGTGGCCCCAGGCTGTGCCCCCCTTTCCCGAGCAGCCCGTCCTGCCAGCCCCACTCCTCGGGCACGTGCCCCTCTCTGCCCTGCGCTGGCGCAGCAGCCCAGCCTCCCGCTCTGCTCCGCAGCGGCCCTTCCCTCCCCCAGCACCCAGAGGTTGTAGAATCAGCCTCTCATCTCAGGGCCGTCCTGAACCGCAGCGAAGAGAACCGCACACATGCAGACTGGGTGCCTTGGCTTCACACGCAGGCCAGCCGTCCAGACGAACGAGGCGCATCGCGTTCTCTTCCCAACTGGACACAGAGGAGGGGAGGGAAGTGTTTGTGGCAGAGAGAAGTGCTCCGAGGCTCCCTGACCTGCAAAGCTCCCGAAGAGCGAAGAGTGCAAGCTGTCTGCTAGGTGCTGCCAGGAGGTTGGGTCTGCATTTCGAGTGAGTCATCTGAAATTCAGGACTTCCCTGTAAATGTTTTATAATTCATTTCATTAAATAGCTTTTTCCTTGCATTAAAGGCATTTACATCACATGCAGTGGGAGCAGCAGAGAGCATGTAGGATACAGGGACGTGCTCTGTGGGGTTCGAGTGACCTTTCAAGAGACAGTGCAGCAAGGACAGGAGGTGGCGGGAAGGCCGGCCCTGACCCCATGGCCCGAGGCGAGGGGTGCAGACCCCTGGGGAGAGTGCGGGCTCCCCAGAGCGGGCAGGCTGGGCTCCAGGCGGGGTATGTCGTGTGAAGTACCCGGGGTTTGCCTGCAGCCCGCAGCTGGGACAGAGGAGCACGTCGATGGAGCACTGACCAAGAAAAGAGGGCCAACAGCTGGAGGCCACAGCCCAGGACCCTGCCCCGCTCCTTGAGCCTGCAGTCACCCCACAGCGCACACCCACGAGCCCTGAGGGCACCTGGGGTCACTGCAGACAAACCTGCCCAAGGGGACAGGCCGGACTGCAGGGGCCTGGGGGCTGGTCATCCAGCTCCCGGGTGGTGTCCTTCCCACCCTCCCAAACCCTGTCAGCACAGAGAACGGGTGAGTCAGGGGTGCCAGGGACCCAAGGGAGCCCCTGTGCAGGGGAGCAGAAGAAAACGCCCACAGACGCCACGCCGGGGCGTCACGGGGCCTGGAACCTGCAGAGCTGGGAGAAACGACGTTATCCCTCATCTGCGGATAAGGAAACAGGTTCACAGAGTCTGGGTGCAGATCAAGGCAAGTCTGCAACTGGACACAAGACAGGACCCTACTCACCCCTCCTGTGACCCAGGGGCGGACAGCACCTGCAACATCACAGGCTTCTCGGTCATTGTCTGTGAGGGAGCAAGTGAAGTGAGCCAAGGGCTTAGAGAGCGCTGAGGATGGGGACACTGCCCCTGAGAGCTCTTTGCAGGACTGGCAGTGGCAAGGCGCGGAGCAGCCCCTGCCAGCCCTGAGCTTGCTGAGGTCCGTCTCGTTTGTTTTCTCAGCTGCGTGACAGACTACGTTTAGCAGCCCTGTTCTGTGCAGCAAGCTTTAGACAGAAATAAACAGGATGGACACGGAGAGGACACAGTATTTAACTGTGGACCACAGAGCCTGTTACGGGTCGCTGATAGACTGGACCACAAAATAAGGATTGGAACTCAGTGCAGAGACGATGGGCTGGACCTCAGAGCTGATATTCCCAAGGCTGAGCACAGAGTCACAGCACAGGGAATGGCCCCTGGGTCTCAGGACTCACGCTCCCTCCTGGGGCTGCAGAGATGCTGATGTTTGAGCTCTGTTGTCAAGAAACAAGCAGGCTTTCTCGGCCAGAGGCAGCAGGGTAAAGCTCTCGGGAGGGGACAGTGGGCGGGGTGACCCAGAAGGCCCAGGACATGCGTCTGGGGATGGGGAGCTGGCCGTGCCCCTGTTTGTGACGTAAATGTGCCTTGAACGTGCCCAGGTGCCAGGCGACGGCTCCATGAGGAGCTGCCACTGACAGAGGAAGCGTCTCGTTTGCAGAGAGTGGGGTGTGCGTGTGCCGATGGCTGTGGAAGGAAGGGGCAGAGTAACAGGGCGATTTGAGGAGGTAACAGCAGGGACGGCACTGATGTCTCGCAGAGCTGGGTGTCCAGGAGGGCGTGTCTGGGTTCCCCAGGCGGTTCCTGTTCCAGCCCCCAAAGCCCTGAGTCCTGGGACGGCCCGGATGGGTGGGCAGCTAGCAGAGAAGGCTTCTCGGAGGAGGTGGCCGCCACCCCTAAATGTCATGGGGGCCATGGACCAGCTCCCCAAGACTCGGGGCAGTTTGAAGAGGCCGCGCTGTGAGCAGGAAGGCTGCAGGAGTGCCCTCCACGCCGCCCCATGAAGTCTCGCCCCCGTCCATGCCCCAGCCCCACCCTGGGCATCAGGACAGCAGCGGGCAGCTGGGGGCCTCTGGGATGTGGTGGGGCTGGGGCTGTGCCTGGCCCCCTCCCTGGAGCAGCAGCCCCTCCACCTGCCCCTCTGGAGGGCCCCCTCACGCCTCCCTACTCCCCTCCAGCCCCAGCTCCTGATGCCCTGGGCACTGCCCTCTGTTTTCCCCACGGGCGACAGGGTCCCGTGGACGGCACTCCTGGCAGGCCAATGCTCTCCCCACTTATGGGCCACACAGCTGCCCCACCTCCCCCAGCGCTGTCCATACTGGGTTGCCGGGCTCCGTAAGGATAGGCCTGAAGCCTGACAGGACCTGGGACCCGTTCTCATCACCACCGAAACCCAGAAGCCTTCATGTCCCTCCTGGTCCCGTAGGTCCCAGGTCCCGAAGCCCCTGAGCCGCCCAGAGGTGCCCTCCCTCGGGACGGAATGGAAGAACAGGCTGACTGCCAGGAGCCCAAGCACTGCCTAAGCTTGGGGCTCCAGAGAAGCTTCTAGAAAACAGTTCCAGCCCTGGAAGCTCTCAAGATAGACTCAAGCTGCCAGAATTCAGCCACTGGAGTGGACTGTCCATCCCAGCAAGAGCTGTGGAGAGGGCCAGGGGTGGGGTCAGGGGTCGGGGCCAGGGGACCCCCAGGTCGATGTGTCAGTTCTGAGCATTCCCAGCCCGTATGGGCTCTCTGCTGCCCCAGGACTGAGCAGGCTGTGTCCCCTTGTTAACTGGAGATGGTGGCTAAGCCGCTGCCCGCTTCCTGCGTCCTGGACTTCAGAGAGGCTCAGCACCTTCAGAGAGGCCCCAGCACCTTCAGAGAGGCCTCAGGACCTTTAGAGAGGCCCCAGCACCTTCAGAGAAGCCTCAGCACCTTCAGAGAGGCCCCAGCACCTTCAGAGAGGCCTCAGGACCTTTAGAGAGGCCCCAGCACCTTCAGAGAGGCCCCAGCACCTTCAGAGAAGCCTCAGGACTTTTAGAGAGGCCCCAGGACCTTTAGAGAGGTCCCAGGACCTTCTGAGAGGCCCCAGCACCTTCAGAGAGGCCTCAGGACCTTTAGAGAGGCCCCAGCACCTTCAGAGAAGCCTCAGGACCTTTAGAGAGGCCCCAGCACCTTCAGAGAGGCCCCAGGACATTTACAGAGGCCCCAGGACCTTCAGAGAGGCCCCAGCACCTTCAGAGAGGCTCCAGGACCTTCAGAGAGGCTCCACGCCTTTAGAGAGGCCCCAGCACCTTCAGAGAAGCCCCAGGACCTTTAGAGAGGCCCTAGTACCTTCAGAGAGGCTCCAGTACCTTCAGAGAGGCCCGAGTGCCTTTAGAGAAGCCCCAGGACCTTCAGAGAGGCCCCAGCACCTTCAGAGAGGCCCCAGCACTTTCAGAGAGGCCCCAGGACCTTCAGAGAGGCCCCAGCACCTTCAGAGAGGCCCCAGCGCCTTTAGAGAGGCTCCACACCTGTGATGCTCGCTAGAGACTCGGATGTGGACAGCGTGTCACGATTCCCGACAGGCGCTGCCCAGGGTAGGGTTTGAGGGTCCCACACGGGGGCAAGTGGGGAACAGGCCCTGGGTCCCCATGTCTGGCCTGCACACGGCACAGAAGCACACGTGACAGGAGCTGAGCTGGGAGATGGGTCAGAACACGCGTGGTGTGGGCCGTGTTCCTTGTCCTTCTCTACTCGAAGCCAGCAGCTCTGCCAGGCACAACAGGTTTCCATGGAAACCACTTGGTCAGCTGGGCCGTCTCAGTGCTGCTGCCATGGAAGCATGTTGTCCTCTGGGTGATGGGCCACATTACGAGTGGGGGAGACCGTGGGCTTCCAGCTCACGTCCGCTCCCGCGGCCCACCCCCTCCTGGAGGCTGTCTCTGAGCTACTTACCGCTGCATCACCAGGCCTGGTGTTGGGCGCTTTACAGAGAGGAGGAAAGATGCTGTAAGCTGTCAAGTGCCTGGTGCGAACAGGCCAGCAAGAAGGAGCCGGTGGTCATTGTGGAATCAGAGGCTGGGGGTGGGGGGAGAGCCGCCAGGGAGGGGCCCGTAACCACCGCCTACTGCCCACCACCCGCCAACCAGGGCACGGAGGAGGCCCGGGCCCCCAGAGCCCCATGCAGACCTGCCTTTGGCGTGGTCCCCCCGTCTCCTGGCCCTGCTCCCCATCCACGCCCCCCAACACCACACACACTGCACACACCACACACATCGTTGCACACAGCACACACATGTACACACACATTGCACACAGCACACACATGTACACACACCACACTTACCCGACCCACATCATACAGACACACATCACATCCAACATGCACACCACGTAGACACCCCCACATCTGCACACACATCGCAGACACAGAGCCCACAGTTTCAGACAGGACAGGACACGCTGACCATCCCTGTGAACCAGCTTCACAGGAAGCGCCCTGGGGGTGGTGATGAGTGGAACACAGTCCTTACCGGCCACACAGGGCACATACCCAAGCAGCCTCACGTAGCTTTCATGTAATTTCGAGAAGAGCTTATTTGTTAATCGAGTTTCCAAAGAACCGCAACCAGCAACCAAACAGCTGTCTCCTGAGCACCGGCAGGCATCCTCCCAACCCCGCCCTCTTTTAAGCCTGGGGGGCTGTGGGCCCCTTGCGCCTTCCCAGTCGGACCGTTTAAGGGCACAGGGGAGCAGGGTCCAGCCAGCTAAGTGTTGGTGTCAGCCAGGAAATGTCAAAAATATGAGAGGAAAAACTGGAGAGTGAAAAATGGAATGTGAGGGCTGAGATGATGGAAGGATGGGAACTGCCTCCAGGGAGAGGAGCAGGTCTCCTTCATCGACGTCAGTCTCAGATGTGTACTAGTGTGTGTGCACTAATGCGTGTGTGCTAACGTGCAGGTGTGCACAGTGGGTGGGTGTGCACAGTGTGCGGTGTGCACCCGTGTGTGGGTATGCTCCAGTGGGTGGGTGTGCAGTGGGTGGGTGTGCACAGTGGGCAGGTGTGCACACTGGGCGGGTGTGCACCCATTGGTGGGTGTGCAGTGTGTGGGTGTGCACAGTGGGAGGGTGTGCAGTGTGTGAATGTGCACAGTGTGTGGGTGTGCACAGTGGGAGGGTGTGCAGTGTGTGGGTGTGCACAGTGGGAGGGTGTGCAGTGGGTGGGTGTGCACAGTGTGTGGGTGTGCTCCAGGGTGGGTGTGCAGTGGGCGGGTGTTCACCTGTTTGTGGGTGTGCGCACTGGGCGGGTGTGCACACTGGGCAGGTGTGCACCATTGGCGGGTGTGCACAGTGTGTGGGTGTGCATTGGGCGGGTGTTCACCTGTTTGTGGATGTGCACACTGGGCGGATGTGCACACTGGGCGGGTGTGCACAGTGTGTGGGGTGCACCCATGAGCAGACGTGCACCCATGGGCTCTGCGAGCATGTGCCCTCAGCCTGCCCCCAGGCCCTGGCATCCCCCTCCCAAGCCCCTGCCCCCGACTGGTCCCTCCCTGCCCCCCGGGCCTTCACCCCCGTCACTGACCTCAGCCCCAGCTCCGCAGGTCCCCTGTGACCCTCTCCTGTTGGGAGGGGTTGGCCCACAGTGTGAGCGTCTCCTAGACCCTGGATGTCACACGCCAGCTGGGGGGACCCCTGTGAGCGTGGATGCAGGAGGCCCTGGGCCTGGGCAAGGGGGTCCTCCACCCCATGGATCCTTGGGTGAGAGAGGAAGAAACGGGAGATAAGCTAAGAGTGACGAAAGCCCTTCCATTTAGGAAGAGACGTCAGCGTTCTCAGGCTCTTCAGATGCCCGTCACCCTTCTCAACCTGCCTCTGGGTTCCACCAGGCCCTGAGAACAGCGCCCTCAGCCCTGCCCTGACCCTGGGCCCTAGACCCAGACTCGTGCCAGGAGCCCCCCAGGTGGGGAGCGAGCAGCCTCGTGAAGCATCGTCCCCACACCCTTCCCTCCAAACCCTCAGCCACGTGATAGGGAAAGGCCTGGCCGTGCGCACGGGGGCCCGGAGCTTGGCAGGTCTCACTCTGGACTGGGCACAGGAGAGGAGGAATGGAGAGGCCGCAGGGGCAGGACAGGCGTGGAGAGTGTGGAGGGCACCTGCTCCTGACTCAGTTAGACCCCAAGGGACAGCAGGGGGAGAAGGGCCCGGACTCTCAGCTGTGAGGATGCCTCCTGTCCTGAGGATGGTGAGGAGGGCCGGGGACAGGCCCCGCTGGGGGTGAGATTACAGGGGCCGGGGCCCCGCACCCCTTCTGTAGACACCTCACTCCTGGACAGACTCAGAGCCTGGTCCACATGACACCCTGGCCAGAGGAGCCCTGTGTTCGCAGTCAGGCTCTGGCAGGCACAGCAGGATGAGGGCCATCAGGGAGAGAGGACAGGCCCCCGTGACGGGGAGGATGGGCCCCAGTGACGGGGAAGATGGGCCCCCAGTGATGGGGAGGACGGGCCCCCAGTGATGGGGAGGACGGGCCCCAGTGATGGGGGAGGATGGGCCCCCAGTGACGGGGGAGGACGGGCCCCAGTGATGGGGAGGACGGGCCCCCAGTGATGGGGAGGACGGGCCCCAGTGATGGGGAGGATGGGCCCCAGTGACAGTGAGGAGGACGGGCCCCCGTGACAGGGGAGGACGGGCCCCAGTGACAGGGGAGGATGGGCCCCCAGTGATGGGGAGGACGGGCCCCAGTGATGGGGGAGGATGGGCCCCAGTGATGGGAGGACGGGCCCCAGTGATGGGGGGGCCCAGTGACAGTGAGGAGGACGGGCCCCCGTGACAGGGGAGGACGGGCCCCAGTGACGGGGGAGGATGGGCCCCAGTGACAGTGAGGAGGACGGGCCCCCGTGACAGGGGAGGACGGGCCCCAGTGACGGGGGAGGATGGGCCCCCAGTGATGGGGAAGACGGGCCCCAGTGATGGGGGAGGATGGGCCCCAGTGATGGGGAAGACGGGCCCCATTGATGGGGGAGGATGGGCCCCCAGTGATGGGGAGGACGGGCCCCAGTGACGGGGGAGGATGGGCCCCAGTGATGGGGGAGGATGGGCCCCAGTGATGGGGAAGATGGGCCCCAGTGACGGGGGAGGATGGGCCCCAGTGATGGGGAGGACGGGCCCCAGTGACGGGGGAGGATGGGCCCCAGTGATGGGGGAGGATGGGCCCCCAGTGATGGGGGAGGATGGGCCCCTAGTGACAGGGAGGACGGGCCCCTAGTGACAGCAGGGAGGACAGGCCCCAGTGACGGGAGGACGGACCCCCAGTGACAGTGGGGAGGATGGGCCCCAGTGAGGGGGAGGACGGGCCCCAGTGACGGGGAGGATGGGCCCCAGTGACTGGACGGCCTGCACAGGAAGGACCTGGGGGCAGAACCCAGGGCAGCGATGCTGGTGAGGGTCAGCGGGACTGGGAGCGGACCCCACATGCCCTCAGGGGTCCAGCTTTCTTGTTCTCCTAGGGCAGACCTGCCCCATCCTCCCCGGACGCCACAGCAGAGTCCTCTCTCACCCTCCACAGCTCACAGCTCCATCAGAACCATCACGCCCTCGGGAAGACCGACTTGGAGAAGTGATCTTTCCAAGGTGGCAGGGGGACATGGAGCCACCCCTCCCTTCCAGGCATGGAGCAGCCGCTGAAGCGCCTCCAGGGTGGGGCACACACAGGGTCCTCTCCTCTCACCCCAGCTTGGTTCTCCAGGAGTGGGCATCTCCTCGGGGACGCTGGTGACGTCTGGAGGCAGTTTCGATCATCAGAGCCTGGGGGTCCGGGGCTCCTGCTCCCAGGACTCCTGGAGGCAGTGTGGGTGCTGCTGAGTGCTCAGAGGGGCCCACGCTCAGCACCAGAGGCCTCAGGGTGAGAAGCCCCCGGCACAGTGAAGCATGCCCTCCCAGCCGGCGTGTCTCCCCCAGGGCAGCCCCTTCAGGCTTTCTGCTCCCCAGGGGCTGGTCCATCCCTCCAGGAACCTTCCTGGGTCGGCGGCAGGCATGCGGGGACAAGGCTCACCCACAGATGCACGTCTGTGCTCACTCGCCCGCCACCCAGCCCAGAGGCAGCACCCACGACCATTCACTATCAACCAGTAGCCTTGGGGGTCCCCTGGTGGGCCACTCCACGCTTTCTACAACAGACAGGATGGTGGGGCACTTCCCATCATGGGTGCAGCCCCCGACCTGCCCAGGGACCCTCCTTGTCTGGCCAGCAACCTCCTCACTCTTCCTTTCTGAGAAGACAAGACATCAATCACTCCCCAGAGCCTCCCTCGGAAAATGAGCGAAGGACGCCGGGCTGGGCTGAGTGACAGAGGACGGCGCGGTGCTGACGTGCGACAAAGCCTCGCCAGCACCGTGACGGCAGGTCGGTGCAGCCAGCAAACTGCCCGCAAGGGCAGACTGTCTCGGCGGGATCAACCACCCCCTGGAAAACAATTTCACACTAGAATAAACAGCAGAGTGAAGTAATAAATGCGTCGCATTGTCCGGTTCTCAACCTGGGCCTTGATATAGATTAAAAACAAGTCAGTTATTCTCATCAATGACAGAAGCTCACCGTGCTTAGCAAAATAAGATGGAGAGGTCTGGGTGGAGAGCGGCCGTCCTGGGATGACCCGTGTCTCCCGGGGAGGCCCCAGTCCCCTGGCCCGAGAGCAGAGGAAGCAGGGGGGGCAGCGTTTCAGCTGCAAGGGCCTCATTGTAAAATACAGACGCAAAGCACAAGAATGCAGGTGACTTTCAGGAAGCACCCCGCCTCCCCAGGGATTCAGTCCTGCCCTGCGTCCCGAGAGGGCGCTCGCCTCCTACCGCAGAGGAAGACGCACCTGCCCCCAGGTCAGGGCCGGGCCGCTGTCTGTGTCTGCAGGACATGAAACCTCCCGGGAGGCCTTGGGAAGATGTCGCCTGAATCCTAGACGCGTTCTCGTGCCTGTCAACCCGTGACGCAGACGGAACTACTTCACTTCTGCTTGTGGGGCCGATGCACTCCGGGTCTCTGGATCACTCAGGGCCGGGAGGTTTTGTGACAGAGGGAATTGCTTTGCTCAGACAAGGCCATGGTGCTCGCGGAGGGGAACAGTGACCTTGATGATGGCTGAACGCCCTGCGCCCAGTGACCACGGCCTCAGCAGTCTGCTCCCCCAGCCCACCTGTGTGATGCTGGGGGAGCGTGACTGCCCTCCCGAGCTGCTGCTCAGCCCACCTGTGTGATGCTGGGGGAGCGTGACTGCCCTCCCGAGCTGCTGCTCTGTGCCAGGCCTTGCCCACGCCCCTGCTTCCAGAGATACCCCAGCCCCGCGAGCCCCAGGCCCTGCCCCTGCAGACGGCCAGCCGCCCCCCGGCCTGTCAGCTGCCCATTGGTCCCTTTAGAGGGTCCTCACATTCAAGCCTTGGACCTCTCATTCATGGCCCTCGACGATGAAAGACCAGGAGATCAGCTCTGGCTGGTCCTGGTGGGCCCCGGGCACGGCACCCCTGGCCCATCGGGGTTCTGGGGAGCGGCCCTCCCCCTCCCAATCTGCTGGCACCCTGACCACCTGTCTGTCCGTGGGCACTCCTGGAGACACCCCCGTCCCCTACGAACGGCCTCTCATTTGCAGCCTGCACAGATGGGGAGCCCCATCTCCTGGGCACAGCCCCTGCCCTAGCCCTCCCCATGGGGCTGGTGGTCCTGCCGCCTGGCCAGGCTGGCCCTCTGAGGCCGCCGCAGGGCCGGCCACAGCCCTGTGGTCCCAGGGCCCAGGGATAGGCGTTGACGGGGCCTCAGCCATGGCCTCTTGCTTTGGAGCGCGGCCGGACGGGGCAGGGTGGGGACCCTGCTGGGGCCCCGTGCCCCCTGGTGGCCCTATCGCTCCGCAGCAGTTGGTCAGAAATGTGCCTGTGTGTCCACGAGGTCACAAGTGCCATCAGGGGCGCCCCTTCTGGGGACGAAGGAGGCCATAGGCACCCACCTGACTGAGCCCCAAAGACCTGCTCTGACCCTCCTGTCCCAGAGGGACTGTCCCCGACCTGGGCCTGGCTGCTCCCACACAGCCCATCCCGGTCGCTCCCTAGCAGGGGCTGCCAGCTGGTGCACCCCTCCTGCAGGGCTGGGGGCGACTGGGGCCCCAACATCTTCAGGCACCATCAGCCTGCGATCTCCACTACGACAAGGGACCCCGATTCTTCAAAGCTATAGACATTTTTTTTGTAGTTGTTATTCTTCTTTTCCCCATTTTGGGAGCCAGGAATCTAAAGATTAGAACATTGAAAAATAACTCCAGATAAGGGAGAATTTAGAAACTCACCACAAGGAGATGCTCAGGCTCAGGAAAGGCCTGAGGGAGCCTCGCACTTTCAGTTCTGGGTGATTCTGGGCGAAGACGCAGCCTCCAACCTTCAAACAAGAAAGGAAGGAAGACCAAGGCGGGAGCTGACCTCCAGACTGACCACAGTGTAAGAGCCAAGGGCCCACTTTTCAGCAGCAACAGCAGATCATCAGGGAAGCGAAGAAACACGAAAGTCAGTCCCATGCAAGGGAACACAAGAAACAGAGAGAAAGCGCCCGAGGAGGCCCTCACTGCTGGAGCCGCCTGCGCGCTCTGTGTCCGTGGGCCTGGCCACTGTGCTGTGTCTTTCGGTTCTAGGGGCAAGTGAGTTGAGACGGTATTTACCTTTCTCTGTCTGACCTACTTCACTTATCCCTCAACTTATCCACGTTGTCACAAGTGGTCAGATCACATTCATTTTTTATGAGTGAATACTATTCTGTGTATATGTATTTGCCACACTCCTGAGTCCATTCAACCATCGATGGAAACTTGGGCCAGTTCCATAACACGATTACTGTAAATAACGCTTCAGTGAACATGAAGTGCCTGTCTTTTCAAATTACTGTTTTTGTTTTCTTCAGATATATTTACCCAGGAGTGGAATAGCAGGATCTCATGGTAGTTCTACTTTGAATTTTTAAAGGAACCTCCGTCCTGTTTTCCATAGTGACTGCACCAAGTTACGTTCCCATCGATAGTATCCGAGGGCTCCCTCCTCGCCAAGTCCTGCCCAACTTTGATTGTTTATATTCTTTTGGATGGTAGCTACTCTGACAGGTAGGGGGTGACATCTCATTGTGGTTTTGATGTGCAGTTCCCTGGTTATTAGTGATGCTGATCATCTTTTCATTGAGTTAGACAAGGCTGTGGTCCTAGTGTGATTAGAGTGACTAGTTTTCTGTGAGTATGGTTTCAGTGTGTCTGCCCTATGATGCCCTCTTGCAACACCTACCGTCTTACTTGGGTTTCTCTTACCTTGGACATGGGGTATCTCTTCACGGCTGCTCCTGCGCTTTACTTTGGACAAGGGGTGTCTCCTCACCATCGCCCCTCTCGACCTTGAACGTGGAATAGCTCCTCTAGGCCCTCCTGCGCCCTCGCAGCCACCACTCCTTGGACGTGGGGTTGCTCCTCCGGCCACCGCCCCTGCCCTCGGGCGTGGGGTAGGTCCTCCTGGCCGCCACCCCTGGTTGACTCATTGGAAAAGACTGATGCTGGGAGGGATTGGGGGCAGAAGGAGAAGGAGACGACAGAGGATGAGGTGGCTGGATGGAATCACTGACTTGATGGACGTGAGTCTGAGTGAACGCTAGGAGTTGGTGATGGACAGGGAGGCCTGGGGTGCTGTGATTCATGGGGTCGCAAAGAGTCGGACACGACTGAGTGACTGAACTGAACTGAACTGATCATCTTTTCATGTGTGTTAGCTGTCTGTAAGTTTTCTTCAGAAAAATGTCTGTTTGGCTCTTCTGCCATTATTTAAAATTTTTCACTGTTGTTTTGATGTTGACCTATATGAATTCTTTAAATGTTTTGGATATTAATCCCTTATTGTATATATCATTTGCAAATATCTTCTACATTTTGATAGGCTCCCTTTTCAATTTATTGATGGTTTCCTTTGCTGTGCAGAAGCTTTTCGTTTAGCACCTGATGTCCTAGACAGTTAGAGTGGGGGCGAAGGTGAGAGACTGAATGAGGATGAAGGACAAGCCCAGGATGCTCGAGCACGGATGCTGGCAGGATGACAGCCGAGACCAGAGAGCGATCTGGACTCTCTTCCTTGTGGTTCTCGAGGATGACACGTTCTGGGGGCAACTGCACAGTGGTACCTGCCTCCTCTCAGAGGTTACTGTTTGAGGGTCTTGGGTGGGTGACAAGGCCTCCAAGGCCTCCAAGGGGGCAACAGAATGTGAGGACGAGGGGTGTCTTCCGTGAAGGAAGGGAGAGACCAGATGTCAGTGGACAAGAGCCAGGCACAGGGCATCTGCATGTCCAGTGGGGGAGCCTTAGAGGGTCAGCAGAGCCTCTGTGTGAATGCATGTGCACGCATGTGTGCATGTCTGCACACGTGCACGTGTGTGCACACGCATGTCTGCGTGTGTGCCCATGCCCGCACATTCATGCACATGCGTGTATATGTGCATGCCTGCATGTCTGCATCTGTGTGCATGTTTGCATGCATGCATGTGCGCACATGTGTACACGTATGTGGGTTAGAGGGAGGCAGATGTCTCACTCAAGAGGGGCACAGCAGCCCCTCCCTCTCCCCGGTCCCCAACCCCTGCCTTTCCTACACAGTCTCACTTGTGTTTTGTGTTAATTGCACTTAATATGCAAGTTTCATGATAACTTCAGGAAATAAGCTCAATTAAATGTAGATATATTCAGCTTACTGTTGCATTTTACAAATATAATTTTTCCATTGATGTTTAATTGCCTTAAAATTCTTTCAAGGTTAAAAGGGAACTATCTCTTGAACATTAGTTATTAAATTATGTAATGCCAATTAACTTGCTGAATTGATTTGAGCTTTATGACACTTTTTATTGCTTGTTTGAAAGCAAGCTTCTAATTATCAAAGGATTGGATATTTTCAACTCAAAAGTCCTCTGAGACTAACAGAAAGCTGGCCTGTCATTTTGAAGGTCTTGGTTCCTTATGACCAGTGACCTGAACCCCAGTGTGGGCTCAACCAAAGGAAGCATTTTCCTGGGTGGAGGGTTCCGGGAAGCCTTGAATCTGCAGCTGGTTTTCCACGGTGTTACCCAGCTGCTCTCCAGATCAACAGCGGCACCCAGAAGTAGCCATGTGATCTTCATAGGCAAAGAGCTGCTATTTCCTCCATTTGTCCTGCTTGGAGATAAAGCACCCCGCCCCCAGGGTCTACCCCTGGGTAAACACCAGGGGTCTGCGGTGGGTCCCTATAACCAGGGATGTGTCCTTGCTGTTGAATGTCCAGTGCACTCAAGAGCAGGGATTCTACAAAAAGGCATGAAATAAACTTAATTATGTGTTGAAAGTGAAAGTCATTCAGTTGTATCTGACTTTTTGTGACCCCATGGACTATACAACCCCTGGAAATCTCCAGGCCAAAATACTAGAGTGGTAGCCTTACCTTTCTCCGGGGGATCTTCCCAACCCAGGAATCGAACTGGGGTCTCCTGCATTGCAGGTGGATTCTTTACAAACTGAGCTAAGAGGGAAGCCCCAATTATGTATTAGTCATAATCTTAATTAAAAGCCACCAAGGCTTAAGCAAAAGCTAGCAAATAGCATGTTTTGAAATTGTGAAAATTTTATTTTTAATTTGTTAAATTAAAATTTATATTTAAATTATGGAAGTTTATACTTTTATAGCAGCATCATTAAAATCATAGGGAAAATTCAATGAAATGTGTGTAAAGTCATGCTCTAAAAACTACAAGCACTGTTGAGTAATTAAGCACCGAATCGAGCTATGAAGTTAAAATAATATCAGTCAGCTTCTCGTAGTGATCGTGTTTTCCACGTTGAACAGATTCATGAGATAATTATTCTGTAAAGCCTTTGGCTTCCAGAACGTGGTTTAAAATCACAGCCGAATTAATTCAGCCTTTGGCTCCTCCTCCAGCCCTCTTTTATTGACTTTTCTCTCACTTCCCAAATATACAGATTGCATTTCTGGTTTTATTAAAACTGCCCTGCTGCAGAATACTTAATGGGATTCAAAAATGGGTCTCATTTATTATTGCATAATTAACACACCCAAAAGTTTCCTTTGCCACAAAACCCTGAGTGCTTTATTACTGTATTTTGCAAAACAGAGAAGGGAAAATGATTGCTGGAGACTCTCCAAGAAAAATGTGCTAGACTCCTACTGCTCATTTATGTGAGCTGATGTGGGATTTTGGCCCTTAGTACAGATGGTCCCTGACTTACAATTTTTCTACTTTACAATGGTGCAAAACCGATACAGCTTTAGTAGAGTCTGTACTTGGAATTTTGAATTTTGGCCTTTTCCTGGGTTGGTGATATGAGGCTGAATCCTCCCCTGGAGTGCTGGGCAGTGGCTGCAGCTCCCAGTTGGTCACGAGATCATGAGGGTGAACAACCAATACACTTAAACCATCCTTAAACTCTAAGGGATTATTACTTTCATCATCATCACTGTAACCATCAGCACCACCGCCATCACGACCACGATGTCCGCCATCGCCTCCATCACCTCCGCCACCGCCACGTCACCGTCGTCCTCAGGGGATAAGGCGGCCCTCTGCGCCCCTCTGTCCCGCTGCCTCCATGCTCTCTTCACAGTCGTCAACTCAAATGTCAAAGCTGCCTCTTGTCCTGATACCTTTAACTTCTTTTCCGTGCTTATTTCTTCTATCCGTCAGCCAGGCTATCGCAATCTCAACTCATATAAACAGCAGACTAATTGCATTGTTTTTAACATTTTGAGAAAAACCCTCAAATGCTGCACCTTTGTTGCCCTGACAGTCTCTCATCATTTTTAATTTTTATTAAGTTTATCTACTTATCAAAAAACATTAAAAATGAATAGACATGTGACACTTTGGAACATATTACATAGATTTAGAAATAGGTGCAGATGTAGATATGCAGATATAAAAAGGGAGAGTCATTCTGTACAATTCAACAATTAATACATGAAAAACCCATTGAAAAATGCAAATAGGCATTTCATGAAAAGACATTTGAATACCAACAAGCATATGAAATCATGCTCAACATCATTATTTATCAGGGTGATGCAATTAAAAACCACAGTGAGATACCATCTTCAACCCACTAGAATCACCAAAATGAAAAACTTCTGATGATTCTCATACCAAACACTGTCAAAGGCATGAATTAACTCAGGCATAGCTGAGCGAGTATAAAATGAAACACTCACTTTGGCAAACACTTTGATAGTTTTCTTAAAATAATGTCAAATACACATCTGACCAAACAATTCCACTGCTAGTTCTTTAGCAAAGGAAGTTAGGAATATGTGTTCACAAAATCAATTGTACAAGAATTTGTACAATTGTTTTTTTACAGCAGCTAGAAACTGAAAACAACCCAAATATCCATCAACTGAAGAATGAATACCAAATTATGGAATATTCCAGATGCAGTGCTGCTTAGAAATCGAATGCAACCCATCCATAAATGGAACAAACATTATTCTGAGTGGAGTAGGCCAGACGCAAAGCACGTGTTCTGTATGATCTCACTGACATGAATTTGAAGGACAATCGAATAAGTGAGTTAGTGAAAGTCGCTCAGTCCATGGAATTCTTTAGGCCAGAATACTGGAGTGGGTAGCCATTCCCTTCTCCGGGGGACCTTCCCAACCCAGGAATTGAACTCAGGTCTCCCGTATTGCCGGCAGATTCTTTACCAGCTGAGCCACAATGGAAGCCCAAGAATACCGGAGTGGGTAGCCATTCCCTTCTCCAGCAGATCTTCCCGACCCAGAATCGAACCAGGGTCTCCTGCATGCAGGTGGATTCTTTACCAACTGAGTTATCGGGGAAGCTCCACCGAGTATGGGCTTTGGCTTTGGTATAAAACTCAGCAGATTGGTTTCTTGGTGTAAGCAGGAAGTGTTATCTTAAACAGCCCAAGCAAGCTTTCTGGGGTGATGGAAAAGTCCATGTCATGCTTTTGCAGTAGTTTTATGGGCATGTGAAATCTCCCAAATTTATCTAACTAGCAGTTAAGATAAGTTACGAGCTTAATAAATAAACAGCATGTGTTCATGGGGAACATGATCTAACACCGGCCCTAAGTCTTTTCTGAGCAAGATGAACTGGCAAGCTGGATGACCACCAGCCACACGGGTTTATTTTACGGTTCAGCCTGAGATATTGTCTGCTGACAGCCGTGGGCATGGTCTAAATCACCCCTTCCCCCCGG
Organism: Bos taurus; assembly: GCF_002263795.3. Classification (NCBI taxonomy): domain Eukaryota; kingdom Metazoa; phylum Chordata; class Mammalia; order Artiodactyla; family Bovidae; genus Bos; species Bos taurus. The sequence goes on along the minus strand of NC_037342.1, from coordinate 83,766,598 downwards.
CCAGTCACAATCGGCAGTCATCTCACAAAATAATGAGTCTGCCAGGACAGAGAATCCCAGAAGATCTCGAAGGAATCCACTTCTTGAATTTCATTTCTAACTTTTCCTTCCCCTTGAAGTGTTTCAAACCCCAGTAGCCCTCCTCACAAGACAGTGACGCGAAGTCACAGCAGGAGAAAAACATCAGCAGAAGCACCGTGACCAGCTGCCATCGGCCGAGGAGGGACGCTCAAGGGTGAGAACAGAGGGAGAAGGGGACCAAGGGGTGCCCGGGGCGGGCGGGGCACAGAGGGCAGCTGGAGAGAGGGTGGAGGAAACACACACAGGAGCCAAGGAGAGCCTCAGACCGGGATGGAAATTGGTAGTTTTGAACTAGGTTTCTGTCCCAGGCAGCATCATGACTTTGTAATAAAAGAGACGCCCAGGTATCCCCAGTAGAAACACATTGGACAGAGAAGGCCCAGACTGCTTTATGTTTTGTTTTTGGCCGAGAGGCATATGGCATCTTAGCTCCCAGACCAGGGATCAAGCCCGCACTCCTGCACTGGAAGGGAAGTCTTAGCCTCTGGGCCACCAGGGAAGTCCCTCAGTTGATTTCATTTTGTTTATTGGGATAGAGCTGCCTCAGAGCCTTGTTTTACAATAAGCAACTCCTTCCAGGATGAACACCTTTCTCTGAGACCTGTAATCAAAGCTTTTCTTTGAGGTGTGCTCTTTGTATTTAATGATCCCGGAATCTGTGACCAATTCTTCCTCTCAGAACTTTGTGGTGACATCAGGGATCCTCTGTCTCCTGCTGCTTCTGTAGATTTTCATTTCTTGTACATATATGTATGAGGAACGGGGAAACTCCTTTTGCCCATTTTAGTTTTCATTTGATTTGTGGGTAATATGTTTTCTAGAGGACTAATTTATCCAAAACATTCTCATTACTGACTCTTCAAACCCTGAACGGTGTGCAACAGGGGCAGCAGGGCTGCCGCGTGAGCCTCCCGACCGCGTTCTGGGGCCAAGAGACAGAAGGTGAGCAGGGGCGGCTGCACGTCTGTGGGCCGACTGGGGATCTTCAGCCGCGTCCTCACCCTGCCCTGGGCCAGCGCTCCGGGACGGCCCAGGAACCTGGTTCTAGGTCTGAAACAGCCTTCTTGGTCTTCAACAGTTTTCACGGGTCAGGCTCTGTGAGCCCCACTCCAGAAAACCTCAGAAGAGGAAGAGAAGGACAAGCCGTGTAAGGGGGTGGAGGGAGGCTGGGGAGAGCGCCGGTTCCAGGGGCGTCCCTCCTCAGTCCCGCTGACTGCGGCCTCGGGCTCTGCAGCGTCTGTCCTAAGGAAACGCCTTCCCTGTCGCAGCCAGCGACACAGGTGGGGGCGTGGACGGGGCACAGGGCTCAGCCGCTGTCCCTGGCCCCCCGCCTGCTGGAGCGGAACCCGGGTTCTTGGGTCTGGGTGACAATATTTGGGATTGGTTCCTGGGGCTGAGAAAACTCACGCTGGAAAGAGGACTGGCCAGTGTCAGGGCCGAGTGGGCAGTGACCCGTACAGGGCCGTCTTTCCAAAGAACCTAAGTGACTCTCTAGTGAATGGGAGGTGTAGGCTGCTCCGGAAAAAGGATGCATGTGAAAAACAGCTTTGTATGACGCAAATCTCTCCCAGGATCGTTGTCATAATTTGAGAGCTGAAGAAACCTGGTGACATGCGCAACTTTTATTCTAAGATAACTTTCATTCTGTCCACTTGACAATGGCTTTTATGAGGCTCAAATGAGGTCACACACAGTTTGAGAGTAACGTTAATCTGGAAACACTTTGCAAATACTGGCCATGGTCTGTGTGACATTATTAGTATTAATCCAATCAAAAACTTTTTCTTGGAACCTCCTGAACTATTTTCTAGTGCATCACAAAACTACATGGATAAATTAGATTTAATTGTTTCCATTTTATTCCAAGGCACAGAGGGAAAATACTTGGAAATTTATGACAAAACTGTGGCTGGAATCCAGGTCAGTTGTCTCCTGAGATGGTGTGTTTCCTATTATGCTGCATTACTTCTATTCAGAGAAATTTGACCGGGAAACCACAGCGCCCTGGCTCCGTGTGCAGACAAGGGACATGGTCCCCTGGGGCAGGAGGGCTGCCCGTGGGAGCCGGGTTGGCAGCTTCTGGTGCGGGTCTGTGGGAGACGGCACAGCGTCTCGGTCTCTCCAGCACACACGGGCTTTCAGCTAACCCCAAAGCCACCAGCAGCACAAGAACATTTAACCCTGAAAGCGCCAGGCCCTCTGACAGGCGGTGACTAAGACGTGAGCGTGCTGGGGGCGTGAGCTCCGTGACACCACGGCTGGGCCTGGTCTGAAGAATCTCCACTCGGCACACGCCTGCTTATTCATCCGATGCTCCCGGTGACGAGTTCCAGAGAGAACTCATTCCTTCGTCTCCTTTTCAAGAGTCACTTCTCGGGACCAGGCCCTGTGATTTCTTGTCAACCCACAATGCGGAGACTGTAAATGATGCTGACGGCCTCGCCCCTTTCAGAGGTTGTTTATTTTTCTTCCTCATAAGTGCCCAGATGGCCCTGGCTCTTTGCCACAAAGAGCATCGGGAGTGAAGTTAAGAGCAGGGTTTGTTGGCAAAGATTTTCCTCAGCAACATGCTCACAAAGAGCCTGGAGATGGGATCAGGTGGACGGATTCTCCGCATTGGTCGAGGGGGGCTGGACGCTGGGGCCAGTGAGAAAGACACGGAGCAGAGAGGCCGGGACTCGCGTGGCAGGAGGCGGACAGATAAACTGACCGGAGAAGGAGAGGAATCGGGGCTTTATGTCAGTTGCCCTCTTCTCCCGTGTCGAAGCGTAAGTCCGTTATTTTAGGACCTGTTGTTGCCGTGTGATAAGACCGCTTCCTCCATCCTCCTCACAGCAGCCTTTCCTCCTTGTCTGACAGCAAGTTTCTCAGAGATCTGAGAGTGGGTTTCCTGTCCTGTTTTCCCACCACTTCCTCCTCTGACTTGGCTATTCCCTCCCCTCGACCTCTCTCTAAATCTGATCTCTGTCTCAGGCAGGAAATCCTCCCAAACTCAAGAAAAGCCTCCTCCTCTGCAGAAGATGGGCGGACCACGTCGGCTGACCAAACTCCAGGCTTGCGACGGCTTCTGCTGCACCCAGTGTGTTTCATCTGCTGTAAAAGTGTTTTCATGGTCGCAGTTGAGGTTACTGTAAATGTTTAACAATACGCATTTCTTGGTTTTGCAGAGGCCTGGACGGTCTCTATGCAGATCAGTGCCTCGTCTAATGTCTGTAAGCACGGTTTCTGGAAGAGCAATGGCTGGAGTCATGGATAAACTCAAAGGGGGATGAGGAGACAGGACCAAAAGGAAGCAGAGCCTCTGCAGTGAGAGGACGGACGTTCCTGGAGACATGTGCTCCACCGCCGCCTGCAACCTCGTGGGGAGATGAGGAAGCAGATTTCATCCAAACCACTGGGCGTGCTCCCCTGTCTGGCTCGGCCTCAGTTCAGGTCAGTCGCTCAGTCGTGTCTGCCTGTTTGCAACCCCATGGACTGCAGCACACCAGTCTTCCCTGTCCAGCACCAACCCCCAGAGCTTGCTCAAACTCATGTCCATCGAGTCGGTGATGCCATCCAACCATCTCATCCTCTGTCGTCCCCCTCTCCTCCTTCCCCCAATCTTTCCCAACATCAGGGTCTTTTCCAGTGAGTCATCTCTTCGAATCAGGTGGTCAAAGTATTGGAGCTTCAGCTTCAGCATCAGTCCTTCCAGTGAATATTCAGGGTTGATTTTCTTTAGAATGGACTGGTTGGATCTCCTTGCAGTCCAAGAGACTCTCAAGAGTCTTCTCCAACACCACAGTTCTAAAGCATCCGTTCTTTGGTGCTCAGCTTTCTCTATGGCCCAACTCTCTCATCCATACGTGACTACTGGAAAAGCCATAGCTTTGACTAGATGGACCTTTGTCGGCATAGGAGAGCATTTTTTTTGATTCAGGTTCATCAGGGGAACCATGTTTTAGGTAGAAGGCATGGTGCACACGGGGGCCCCCAAAAGATATAGACCATGATGTTGTAAGGAAAGGGAGTGAGGAAGGACACTGCCCAGCAACCGTGCTGAACACTGCATTTATTTCTTGTAACCCTGGCAGCAATTCTGTGAAGTCAGATGTTACAGGCTGGGGTTCTCTGGACGCTCCCACTGAGATGGCGTTTACCCCGCAGGATACTGATAAAGGATGATTATTATCCTGATTTGTGACAAAGGCACACAGGCAATTCAAGGGAGAAAAGATAGTGTCCTCAGCACCTGGTCCCAGACAAACTAGACACACGTGGGCAAAAGAATGTACCTACTGTGCGCTTAGAAAGGGAAACGCACTGTTTCTGTTTAACGTTTTACGCCACAGCACGTATTCTAATTGAAAAGTGAAGATCTTAGGTCCTACAAAAAGTTAACTCAGAACACGTCATAGAACTCAACATAAAATGCAAAACTGTAAAACTTCCAGAAGAAAATAGAGTGAAAACCTACCTGACTTCAGATTTGGTAATGAAAGATCAGATACAGCACCAAAAATATAATCCATGAGAGAAGGAACAGGCAGGCTGGATTACTGACATTAAAGAGTGGACCGGTGAGGCCCTGTGGGGGCAGAGCATGGTAGGGGGGAGGCGCAGGTGACCCCACAAAGGTTAACAGCACGTGGCAGAGCACCTCTCCCACTCACCAGAAAGAAAACAAAGTTCTGGGCTCTGAAAGCTTACTTTTCACCTTCTGAACTGTGAAAACCAGAATTTAGTTCCCCTTTCAGACAGAAGTGAGAACCGTGTGCACCCCTTCTCAGATTAGGATGCTCCTAGGGCGTCTGCTGAGCCCCCGTGGGACCGCTGACACCCAGGAGCCTCCGTCCCCACCCACTTCCCAGGCATTTCCAGGGAAGCCTGCAGCTGTGGGCTCACAGCCTCCCGGAACCTGGCGTCCTCGGCCTTCTCATCTGCCCTGTTAACCCTTGACACCCTCTCCACCTTCACCGGCCTACATGAAAATGGCTTTCTGCCCCACAGTTTTAAACCAAAAATGAGACATTTTCCTCTGCCCATCTTCCACTCCGCATCTCATCCTTGGAAAAACTGTGACTTGAACCCAAGAGAGGGTTTGCTTTTCAGAAGAGAGGTGGTCCTTTGTCCATGAACGTGAACAACGGAGGCTGACTGCAAATTCAAGTTCAGCCCAAGCCTGCTCTGAATGGGGCCTGCGCTTCTTGCAGATGCAGGTGAACGAGACCAGGGGTTCCCGGAGCTGAGCTCAGCGCCCTGTGCAGTGCCCCTGCGCCCAGCAGCGGGTTCCCCTCGGGCGCAGCTCTGAAGGGAACCAGGTCCCCGACATTGGGGGCCGCGGCCTGGCAGGGCGGGCAGGGAGGGCAGGGCGGGCAGGGCGTGCGTCAATGAGCCGAGCACTGCACACCGCTGTGCCGGAGCCCCGAGGCTGCTTTAACAGCACAGACCTCTCCTCTTTCACACGCATGTTGTTTGAAGCGGGTCTGAACCGGGGACGCAAGTGTGCGTCTCCTGTGTCATTTCAGATACAATCACACAGGCGGGTCTCGAGACGATAAGACACCTCACAGACCCTTGGGGTGACTCCTGTCCCTTTAATTCACGAATGTCACCTCCAATATCTCCTTCAATTCATCTTCCACGCTCTCCTGGAATTGCTTCAGTGAACTGCGTGACCGTCAGTCACCTAAGCCTCTCTGGAAAGAAGCGTGGACTCCTCACGGGTGCCCACGGCCTGTTTCTGCCCAACAACCAGCTTCGCCCCAGCGCCTCCTCCAGCCGCCCTCCTGCAGGTCAGGGCTGGCCCTCGGATGCAGGGCGTGGGGAACAGACGTCCCCTGGGCCCCGGTCTCCCCCTTCACCCAAGGGGTGACCTACAGCTCCTCCCCCAGCACCAAGAGGAGCAAGACTAGCCAGAGCCCCCAGCTCCCCAGGCCTCGCCTGTCCATCACGACCCCAGGAAAGTCACTCACGAGCTCCATCCCAAGCCTCAGCCCCTAGGGGCCGACAAGGCGGCAGGAGAGGGCCTGTGGGGGAGCCCTCTGTCCCCACACAGTGACGGGGCAGGGTCCTCTCGGGCACAGCCCTGCATCAGCCTGCACTTTCCTCCCTAGCTGAGCCCACTGCCAGGCAGCGTGTCGGCCTTTCTCACCCGGAGGAGCCGGGTGTCCAGGAGCTGCCCCGTCACCTGCCCCTCTGGCTCCCCTGTTCCGTGGCTCTCACACCCACGGGCAGTAGGAGGCTGGCCGGCCTGCCCCAGCTCAGGGGAAAGTCCTTCTCACCTCCCGTGGGTGTTCTCCTAAGGAGGAAACTCACACCCTGCCCCCGGATCTGTTGGTGTCATTCAGTCACTCAGTTGTCTCGACTCTTTGCGACCCCATGGACTGCAGCACGCCAGGCCTCCCTGTCCATCACCAACTCCCGGAGTTTACTCAAGCTCATGTCCATTGAGTCAGTGATGCCATCCAACCATCTCATCCTCTGTTGTCCCCTTCTCCTCCTACCTTCAATCTTTCCCAGCATCAGGGTCTTTTCCGATGAGTCAGCTCTTCGCATCAGGTGGCCAAAATATTGGAGCTTCAGCTTCAGCATCAGTCCTTCCAGTGAATATTCAGGGTTGACTTCCCCGGGACGTGTTCAGCCCTTATTTAAGGGGTGGTTTTATCATCTGACTCAAATATTATCTTGCTGAAATTACAACTTTGCTATCTCCCCCTAAGCCTATCCTCCAGCAGATCTGTAAACAGAGGCTGCTGCCAGTTGCTGCCAGAGTCTGGGACACGCCTGGGGGCGGATTGCATCCGTGGTGGGAGCAACGCAGGTCTGGGGTCCTGGGAGCACTGGCACCAAACACCAAGGCCTCCAAGTCTGGGAGCCTCAGCGCAGCCAGGAGCCACCTGGCCATGCCGCTGGGAAGCGCAGGGACCCAGCGTTCCTTCTCCCTGTCCCGGGTGGACCCCGATGCTCAGGGCCCCTCGCCCCACGAGATGCTGTTCACAGCAGGGAAGGCCAGGAGGGACTGGAGGCGCCCACGTAGCATCCGATGGATCTGAGCCCAGGAGCCCCGCCCCCGGGCCCAGCGGGCTGCCGCAGGGCCTCCACCACGCCTGCCGCTCACCATCACCATCCCCGAGCCCCAGGCTCCTCTCAAATGCTCCCACTGGTCACACCAGCCAGATCCTGCAACTCGTTGCGCCTCTCGTGGGGAGAGCGTGCGCCCTGGCCTGGGAGATCCACAGTGGGGAGGAGCAGCTGCAGAGTCCCTGGCACATGTCTGCTGTCTGCCGGCTGTGTGCTTCCTGCAGGGCCTCAGATGACGCGTAAACGTCGGCCAAGACCACGCTTGGTGTGTGTGGGAATCTTCTTTTTTTCTTTCTTTTTAAAATCAAGCTGAGTTACAATGTTGTGCTAGTTTCAGGTTTACAGCAAATGATTCAGACACACACATGTTGAGTGTACGCTCCTTCTCATCCTCTTCCGTTACAGGTGATTGTAAGATGCCGAATACAGTTCCCTGTGTTGTACAGTAGGTCCTTGCTACTTACCTACTTCATGTAGTGTTCAGGTCAGTTCAGTCACTCAGTCGTGTTCGACTCTTTGCGACCCCATGAATCGCAGCACGCCAGGCCTCCTTGTCCATCACCAACTCCCGGAGTTCACTCAGACTCACGTCCATCGAGTCGGTGATGCCATCCAGCCATCCCATCCTCTGTCATCCCCTTCTCCTCCTGCCCCCAATCCCTCCCAGCATCAGTCTTTTCCAATGAGTCAACTCTTAGCATGAGGTGGCCAAAGTACTGGAGTTTCAGATTTGGCATCATTCCTACCAATGAACTCCCAGGACTGATCTCCTTCAGAATGGACTGGTTGGATCTCCTTGCAGTCCAAGGGACTCTCAAGAGTCTTCTCCAACACCACAGTTCAAAAGCATCAATTCTTCGGCGCTCAGCCTTCTTCACAGTCCAACTCTCACATCCATACGTGACCACTTGAAGTGTGTGCATGTCAATTCCAAACTCCTAATTCATCCCCCTCCTTTCCCTTTTGGTAACCATAAGTTCAGTTTTTAGGTCTATGGGTCTATTTCTGTTTTGTAAATAAGTTCATTGTATCATTGTGATTCCACAGATAAGCAACATCATATGATAATTCTCTCTCTCTGCCTTGCTTCACTCGGTACGATAATCTCTACATCCATCTGTGTTGCTGCAAATGGCATTATTTCATTCTTTTTCGTGGCTGAGTAATATTTCATTATATATGTGCCACTCCTTCTTCATCTGTTCAGCTGTTGATGGACACCTGGCTGCTTCCATGCCGAGACCATATTTTCCTATTTATCACTGCATACACGTGAATCAGGGGCCATCACCACTCGTATCCCGAAGCCCACCCGTCTTCCTCACTGTCTCTCAGCCGCACCCCCTCCTCGTTACTGCAGCAAGTCCCCTCACATGCACATGGTAAAGCCTGTCTCTGCCCTGGGGTGGAGGGGGGCATAGTCCTGATGCAGGGTGCCCAGCATGGGCCCAGCAAGGAGAACGGGCAGCTTTTGCTCGAAAAGACCTGAACTGCCCACGGCTTTCGGACCAGGGTGTTGGAAGCCAGGTTGAGGGGGACGGTTGTGAACTTCTGAAGGGTTGGTGGTGAGGTAACAGGGTGATGTCTTGAGGATCTTCAGTGTCGGTCGGCAAGTTCCAGCCGCTCGAGGTCTGCGGTGGGCAGCGCACGTTTTCTCCCTGCTGCAGGGGGTGTCAGTGTCTGCGGCTCACAGTATTACCCGCAGTCCTTGAGGACAAAGTAAATGTCCTTGACTGTATTTAATGGCTTAACTATTATTATTTTGTCTTGCTTGATTGTCTTCCTTTGTTTTGGATTTTTCTCACCTCTCTGTTTCGATTTGCTCTCTGGAACGTGGACAAAGCCTCAGAGGCTAAAGCTTGTCTACAAACAAGAAGGGTGGTCGGGCACACAATCGGGTGGGGTCCCATCCCTGAGATCAGGCCTCAGGGAGGAGTCCCCGCCTCTCCCCTCCCTGGTCTCCCACAGCCCAGCCTCCCTCCCCCCAGTGTCCAGGGGCCCCGCACCATGCCCCTGCATCCCTTGGGAGCCTACGCGGGACAGTGGGCTGCCCAGGCCCCTCTGCACACCGTCCTCTGAGGGTCAGAGCTGCTCCAGGCAAGAGGGTGTCTCCGGCTGGACTCGCCCTGCGAGGCCTCGGACCCCCACCTCTCTGCCCACCCCCTGAGATGAGTCCCTCCTGGGGGCTGCTCGTCCAGCATGTATAGCAGGGCTGAAAACCCAGTTTCCACAGAACGAGGCTAGTTTGCTTTGCTTCATGCCTGGCCCTTAATTAGAATAAATAGCCTGAGACACACAATAAAATAAAAAATTGATGATTCAGTGACAGCTAATCGTTTGCAAGAAACAACAGATGCCCTTACAATGAAGATGTATTTCATAGTTTTTTTAAAGCACATTTAACTAACTGAATAATGCATTATAATGATCATGCTGATGTTTCTAAATACGTTTTTAAGAATGTATAATACAATTTTTCCTTTGAGGATGCCAAGGAGTTTTACTTAATTGGTGATGAAGTTAAAGCAGGAGTGGGTGCTGGCTTTTTACACTTGCCCATCACCAAGCTCCAGACAGAGGAAGGAGGACGCCCTGAGGCGGGAGGGTGGGGACATGCTGTCAGGGAGGGCAGACACAGCAGGGACTCACCGCAGGCTCCCTGACCCTGGAGGGCGGAGCAGGAGGCTGTTGGCACAGGCCTCGGAGGAGACGTCCTGACCCCAAGCAGGGCCCACACAGCTGGAGACTGGGCGAGACCCTGCAAGGCTGGGCCCAGGGCCAGGCGTCTCCAAGCAGGCATGCCCGACAGCAGGGCAAGGCTGGAGGGCAGGAGAGGGCCTCTCAGCTGGCCTGCTTCAGACCCAGGGCAGGAGCGGACTTCCCAGCTGTCCAGAGCCGCCAGACACCAGCAAACGTGGGCTAACCACCTTGCAGCCCGAAAGAGGGAGAGGGACCAGGTCTACCGAGGTCGTCCGCTGGGTACACGGGGGCCTGAATCTTTCAAACAGGCAGCAGGTGTGGACCCCTCCCTCGAGCAGCAGCCAGGCCCCGTGGCCAGCCCACCCGGGAGGCTCTGCCCCCAGGTGTGAGCATCACAGCGAGTCACTTGACCCAGAAGCACCACGAATCCTGCTGATTCTGTGATGACCTCATTGTAACTAATTAAAGACAGGAGTTCTGTTCTCATCTCCTGTCTGTTCATTTTATAAATGAAAACCTGATCCTATGACTCTCCAAAGTCTCCCACATCTTCAAATATAAACCTAATCTTTCCCGTTGCTCCAGTCTGCCCACCCCACCCCGGCCTGCGCCACCCACCTGTCACTGCTCCACCTGAGGCCGCCTCTGCTAGGACAGCCCCCCACCCTCCGCCATGGGCCCGTCTCCTGAACCTGGGGTCTCAGCACCCTCCCCAGCCCCCAGCCGTGGGCCTGTCTCCTGAATCTGGGGCATCAGCCCCCCACCACCGTGGGCCTGTCTCCTGAATCTGGGGTATCAGCCCCCTGCTGTGGGCCCATATCCTGAACCTGGGGTATCAGAACCCTCCCCCACCACCATGGGCCTGTCTCCTGAACCTGGGGTACCATCTGAGTCCGCATCCATCCTTAGCGACTGCAGACAGCTGGTGAGATGCTCTGGCATCAAAGCCCGCATATTCTTGAAAAGAGGGATTAAGTGGCTCAGATTTCATGTTTCTTGGCCAATATATCAAACTGGCACGGCCAAGAGCTCGTGGGTTTCTGTGAGACTGCATCTTGACGGTGAAGGATGAATTTCTAGCCGAACATCCTGAGGCTCTGACTCACAGAGAGGCAGGGGGCGGAGGTGGGGGCGGGGGCTGGGCTGCTTCCCAGCTCCGTGGCCTCTGCCTGCGAGGCTCTAGCGGCCTTGGCCGTGCAGTCCCTGGAGGCGCTGCTGAACCAGGAGGAACCAGGCCGGGGAGGAGGAAAGAGCAAGGGCTCCAACTGGGGGGCCGACACCCCTAACCCTGGTCCCGAAGCTCAGAGGGGCGAGGCTGGAGGTCACGAGTGTCCAGCACTCGCAGCGACTCCTGTGGGTCGGGGTAGTGAGCTGTGGAGTTGGCGCCCTCTGACTCCTGGCTCTGGAAAAGGGTCCCTCCCCTGAGGACAAGGCAAGACATTTGCTGGTGCTGATACTGACCCTGATGCTGGGAAAGATTGAAGGCGGAAGGAGAAGGGAACGACAGAGGATGAGATGGTCGGATGGCATCACCGACTCGACGGACATGAGTTTGAGTAAGCTCCAGGAGTTGGTGATGGACAGGGAGGCCTGGTGTGCTGTAGTCCATGGGGTCGCAGAGAGTCAGACACGACTGAGAGACTGAGCAACAACAGATACTGAGTGCATGTGAGGGATCTGGAGACGCTTAAAGGGAAACTGGTTCATAAACCGCTGCTCAGCACCACCCAGGACACACAGCCTAATGAACAGGGGCCTTGGGAAAGGGGGACCTGCCTCCCTGGACAGGGAGCACAGCTGCGGGGGGATGAGCTGAGGGCGGGAGTGGCCTCCCTGGGCTTAGACACCGTGAGGGGACCAGCCACACGCAGGTGGAGGGCCCGGGGCTGAGGGCCAACGGTCAGATGCAGGCGCACACAGGCCTCAGGCCTGGAGGTCTGCATCCAGAGCCAGAGCTGCAGGGCGTGGCCTTCCAGCTGAGCCTGCAGGCCTGGGCGGCGCGGGGAGGTTTCAGTGGAGGAACGGGGACCTCTAGAAGACAGAACTGTCTGTCTCTCGAGGGCTGGGACCAAGAAGTGAGCCACCTCACAGGCAGGAACCTGGAGGAGTGCCCTGCAGGGCCGGACGGGTCACCCTCAGGGACCCCACGGCCGCGCCGCAGGCTGAGTCCCCTCTCGCCTCCTGATGCAGGCTCTTCTCTGGCCCCCGCCGATGCGGACTCTGCTCTGGAGGCCCCAGGCCGTTCTCCAGAGACGCCCTTGCGGAGGAGGAGCCCCGCGGAGGCCCTGAGGCTCAGGAATTCCTGGGTCGGCCATGCTGAGCTGTCCTCTCAGGGCCGTTCGGGGAGCCGCCCTCCCCCTCCCATAGTGCGGTCAGCTCCGAAGCCGCCCCGCGCACCCCGCAGCCTCAGCCCCTGCCCAGAGGAGATGCCGCGGCTCCTAGTTCCCCCAACAGCAGGGTCCTCACGGGCCCGTCGGGGCGCGGGGCCTGTTCGCCCTTGTCACCCCGTCGGGTCTCATATCTGGCTTCTGAGTGCGCGCTGTGGAAGCAGGCCCAGAGCAGGTGCCCCGGGGTCTGTGCAGTCACGGAAGGCGGGATGGCGGCCCTCCTGACCCGGGGCCCCAACTCTGCTGCAGGAGAGGCGCCTGAGAGCTCGACGCGCTTCCACACCCAACGGTCTCCCCTCCCCGTTCTGCAGCCTGGCGTGGGGACAGGGTGGCCCTGAGAGTCAGGCCATGGGTGTGCTGTGCCCTGGCCACAAGCCCACTTCAGTCCCATTCGGGGCCCTGCCTGACTCCTCGGTGGAGACCCCAGGCTCCCGGCTAACCCTATCGGGCAAAGACTTGGCTGACAAAAGGCGTTGCAGGGGTTGGTGACCACTGACTCTGACTGCTTCTGTCTCCTGAGAGCAGAATATAGAATTAACCAGCCTTTAGGCATCATAGTTACGGGGCCTTGGGAGATCACCTGTGGCAGGAACCCAGCTCTGGAGCCCACATCCTGTCTAATGCTGCCCGATTGGGATGCCAGCCCTGGAGTGAATTCCGCCTCCAGCCCTCGGCTGTGGGCAAGTCACCCAGGCCGTGGTGGCCGGCCTGCTGCCCAGTCGCTGGGAGCTTCTGCTGACACAGTGGCATCTCCAAAACAGACGTGAGCAGATGTCCCACAGAGGGAAGGTAGTGCACAAATCTTACAGAGAAGGAAGCCTTGTGAGTCCACAAGACGCAGGTCAGTCCCATTTGGCGCTCATTCACTAAGATCTTTTATGATTCAAACAATTAGATCTGGCCCCAGCTGACATCTGCGGATGCCTCTTTGTTGAAGCCAATCAAGGCTTCAAAGCAGCTACAAAAGGAGGGGGAGCTCGCTGTCCCTGAGGGATCAATTAACACCTCGAGTTTTTATCTCAGAGCTTTCTTGACGCAGCCGTCAGCTCCAATGGGACTGGTGGTGTAACACTAAGAGTTGCTTGGCCGGATTGCTAGTCTGTACTGAGCAGCAGTCAGAGGACAAGAAAGAATCGGGGTTAGTGAACACCTGCAGCTGTGCACGGAAAAAAACCCCAAAGCATCCTTAACAATCCTCTTCTAGCTCATGTATGCAGCCATAAACCTTACCCGTGATACGACACGTGATTAAAGAATGTTCAGAGACACAGATGGGTTTTCGCATAAGCTTCTACACTAACAGAAAGCATCAAAGAACTCAGCTCTGTTTGTTGCAGGCACCGCTCCCTCCGAAGGAACGCTGCCCTGGCCGCGGGGGGCCATGAGTCCCTGGTGGCCATTGTCTGGGCGTGGAGCGGGAAACACCCTGCGTCTGGCTTTTCTGCGCAGTATTTGCTTGGCCAAGCATCCGTGTCGCAGGGCGGAGCAGCAGCTTCTCTTCTTCGCTGCGCGCTATTCCATTGTGTGGAAGCATTACAAATCATTCTGCTGCTGATGGATTTCAGGATTTCATCTGGCATGGAGAGCGACCCCCAACAGGAGCCCCGGCTCCATAGAGGCAAGGCCAGCCCAGGAGAGGAGAGGGAGGGGTGGCACCGGCCTGTCCCCTCCCGGCAGCCAGAGCACAAGGGCCGACAGGCGGGCACGGCTCCCAGGCCTGGGTCTGGAGGGTGTGTGGACTCAGCCGGCAAGTGCAGGCGTGCAGCGGGGCAAGGGCCGGGGCTGGTGGCTCCCTGAGCTCTGCTGGACATCTGACGGCAAACTGCAGCCCTGCTCCCGGGAGCCCCGAGCCTGCTGCCGTCAGCCGAAAGCAAAGGCTACCCCACCACATCCGGGTGCACCAGGCGCTCCGCTGCTGGGGCCGCCTCTGCCGTGGCTTCAGGGAGTCTCTGCGCTGAGCTGGCAGACCCTGAGGCTGCAGCACAGCAGGCAGACAGTCACAGCATCGAAAGAGCACAGCCTTGACTCTGAGACCTTTCGGGGGCACTGGGAGGTTAAGCATGGTTTCCAGAGCTGCACAGCAAAGTCACCTTTAGGGAGCTTTGGGTCATAATAGATAGATGACCATAAAGAAGGCTGAGTTCCGAAGAACTGATGTGTTTGAACTGTGGTGTTGGAGAAGACTCTTGAGAGTCCCTTGGACTGCAAGGAGATCTAACCAGTCCATCCTAAAGGAGATGAACCCTGAATATCCATTGGAAAGACTGATGCTGAAGCTGAAGGTCCAATCCTTTGGTCACCTGATGTGAAAAACGGACTCATTGGAAAAGACCCTGACGCTGGGAAAGACTGAAGGCGGGAGGAGAAGGGGACGGCAGAGGATGAGATGGCTGGATGGCATCACCGACTCAATGGAGATGAGTTTGAGTGAACTCCGGGCGTTGGTGATGGACAGGGAGGCCTGGCATGCTGTTGTCCACGTGGTCGCAAAGAGTCAGACACGACTGAGCGACTGAGCAACAACAACAGACAGACAGATACGCCAGTTTTCAGACAGGAGAGGTTATTAAATTGTGGAACAGGTCCTGGGAAATCTGAATTCTTCCCAAAAAAGTGAACCTGAGGCTGACCGTTGAGGCCGAGGCTGTCTGAGGCTCAGGTGATGGACTCGAGTGGCGGGCGGCTCAAGCGGTCCCAGACACGGGTCTGGGGCAGGGTCTCCTCTGACTCCCCGGGGTCCTTCCCTTCCCACCTGGGGCAACACGCCATCCAGTCCCGCTCAGTCCTCCTTGCTCGCATTCCTGGATCCTGAAACGCTAAGTGAAGCCGAGTTCTGGCTGGTGGGTTAGCAGACTACAGGGGATGATCCTGGCGCAGTTACTGAGGACGTTCGCATCTTAGCAGCCTTTCCAGAGAAGCTCCCGCCCGCTCTTATGGGGTCAGTGGTAGCCTGTCTGCCTGGACTCCCCACCCTGGACCTGAACTTTGCAGAAGCGGGTGCTTAGCCCAACGCTTCCCAAGGTTGTAACTGGGCCACGGATGAGGCAGGACCTGGACCCCTGGACGGGCAACCCAGAGACCACATCCAGCCTCGGGAGTACAGAGGACAGTAGGAAAGTGGGGATTGGAATCGTGCCTGTGCATTTTTACTTTTAATTTCAGACCCAGCTGTCTAATTGTTGTTTAGTCGCTCGGTCGTGTCCAACTCTGTGACCCCATGGACTGCAGCCCACCAGGCTCCTCTGTCCATGGGATTCTCCAGGCAAGGATACTGGAGTGGGTTGCCATTTCCTTCTCCAGGGGATCTTCCCGACACAGGGTTTGAACCTGCCTCTCCTGCACTGCAGGCAGATGGGTTCTTTATGGCTGAGCCACCCAGGAAGCCCCAGGTATCTAACTGAATGTCTCTTGTTCGGCAATGCTGGCTGAATGACAACGGGGGTCAGGACATCTCCAGGAGAAGAGATGCCGGTGTAAGAGATAAATTTTGGCTGCCAGTCTCCCATGCATGTCTGCCTCCCGTGCAGGCCCATCTCACACACCATTTCCCTTCCCCGACCGTGTCATGTCACGCTCAGGTCGGAGTGTCCCTGCGCTTGCATGCAGGGCCCTGGGCACCTGGCAGCAGCCACCCTCATTTTTCCCGCTCAGAGGTGAGAGGAGGTCATAAATCCGTACTTCAGCCGTAGTAGAAACACACGCGGGCAGAGCAAAGGCTCCTGTGGGAACTAGGAGAGCCCATCACAAATCGTCTCTCTGGAAGGATGGCTGGACCTCATCGGGGCCGGGAGTGACAGAGGAGGCATGTCTTTCAAGGGACAAGACACGCCTCAGCCAGGGGAGATGAGACTCTGGGTCTGTGACACGTTGGTCCCCAGGCCGTGCCCCACCGGCCCCCAACAAGGGCGCATGTGCCAGTTCCAGGCGGGTCACGCACACCAGTGTGGTGGGGGACACTCGCTGAGCATGTTGGGACCACGGGCTGCAGTCGGGAGAATGGGCTCGTCTTTGGTTAAAGGAGAGGGGCTGTACGTTTAGACCATCACTTTCTCATGATTCAGGCTCTGAACACAGTGTGTGTCAGGACAGGGTGTGTGAACCAGGAGGCCTCGGTCCATCCACCTCAGATGGCGACCCCTCCGCTCGCTGGACACTGGGACAGGCTGGAGGCGACCCGGGGCTGTCTCCAGCCCTTCCTGTCCTGTGTGTTCAGGGTGGAGGGCTTCTGTGAGACCTCACCATTTTCTGCTCATGAGATGACGGACCCACGGGAACAGCCTGCGGTCTGGCACAGGCGATGTCCCCGGTGTGGGAGGGGAGGGCTCTCTGTCCCCTCACCTCAAACCTGGCAGGAGCCTCCATGCCTCACGGGACTCCCCGGGTAGGGGGATGGTGGAGCCGGCTGTGAGAACAAACAGGGTCCACGTGGCCGGGCCGGGTGCCCGCAGTGGAGACAGGTCCAAACCCCGGCGAGCGCCCCTCACATCTGCTGAAGTGCCCCTGTTTCCCAAATCTCTCACCCTCCCATTAGGCAGCTGCAGCCAGTGAGGATCATAGGCTCATCAGACGTGGACGCAGAGCTGACCACACGCGCAGAGCAGAGGCCCCAGCCTCGTCATCCAGATGCGTTCATGGCCCAGGTTCCTGCAGGAGAACCACTGACCGGGGGACAGGGAGACCCAACCCGCCCTCCGTAAGCTGGAGGTGCAAAGTTCTAGAGCCTGCAGATTCTGACACAGATGGAGCGTGACCTCTTTGGCCACCCTTCCCAGTCTCGGAGTTCAGGCAGCGTGTTCCCTCCCTCCACCCAGAACAAGCTCTGAGCACTGCGCTCCCGTGACACTGACCAGCAGGGCCAGCATGGCTGAGGCTGCACCTCACCCTGTGTGGGGCCGGCCAGCACTGGACCTTGGCTGAGCATCTGCTCTGCCCTCCGTCTCTGCACCCAGGAGACAGCCTGGACTGTCTGAGGAAGCCCTGATCTGGAGGCGTTTCCTGTCCGCCTGCAAGGGCACGAGGCCCTGTCAGGCCTCCTGAGAGTCCCGTTCGGTCCAAGGCACGGGCCCCTGACAAGGCGTGTGTGTGCGAGGCCACTCGAAATGACCCCTGGGCCTCCCACCAACCTGCCCGCTGCCCCTGCCCATCCCGACCACTGTCCCAGTATCAGGGGCTCTGTGGCAGGCCCTGGGGCCCAGCCCATCAAGAGTAGGGAACTCCAGGCTGCGAGGGAGACGGGCCCCCGGCCATACCAGATGTCATGCTCCCTGCGGAGACGCTGCTCACAGAGCTGAGCTGTGGCCAAGAAGTGTGGGTCAGGCTCCAGAGATGAGAGCAAAGCAGGACCACTGGCGAGAAGGGCGGAGGGAAGTGAGGGCAAGACACAGACTAAACAGCCCCCCTACGGCAGGCCGGGGTGAGTCGGCAGGCCGGGGTGAGTCGGCACGCGCAGCCAAGAAAGAGAGTTTGATCCGAGGGCGCTCTGGTCCTTACCATCTCTGGAGGTGCCCTGTTTACAGTGAGGAGGGGTGACGACCGGCTCCTTTTCCCCAGTCTGCTCTCCCTGCTCTGCCCAGCAGCCCAGCTTCCTGGGGTCTCCTCCTTGTCCCAGCGGACCTGTCCCGGCAGGGTCCCAGAGGAGGGGGGCGCCAGGGCGCTTTGAGGGGCTGTGAGCCCTAGACCTGCACAGGGTCCCGCCCTGACAGCCTCTGCTTAGGTGTAGCCATCCCAACGCGTGACAGCTTCACTCCCTGCGTCGGCCACGTGCCCACCGGCACAGGGGAGGCAGATACCCTCTCCAAGTTCGAACCTGACTCGCAGCACCCAGGCTCCTGGCTGGCTCTGTGTGCCCCCTGAAGCCCTCTGCCACAAGCCCGCTTGCCCAGACAGCTTCCATTTGTCAGAAAGGGCAGCTTTGCCTGGTTAATCACATCGGTGCACTCAAATATTTCCATAGACTGAGTTGGGGTAACTGGATGTCCTCAGACACCCCCCACCCCCACCCCCGTCCCAGCAGGGCTGGCGTCCTGCCCCTCCTGTCCTCGGGGTCCGGGGCAGGGGGAGCGTCTGGCTGAGCTCCAGGCACAGCCTCCCTGCAAGCAGAGTCCCCGGGCCTCAGCGGGTGGACAAGCCCTTAGCGCAGGGCAGCTCCGGGATGGCAGGGGCCTGGCTGGGCGGGGGGCCAGCTCACCCCTCAGAGCCTCCCTCTGCCTCCCTGGCAGTGGAGACTGCTGAACGCCGGCCACAGGAGACGACCCAGGCCTTTGAGCACCAGCCAGAGGGGACCTGCAGAACAATTCTTTCAGAAACACCCCCATTTGGAGCCTCGGCTGAAAATGGGTTCCTAAAACTGCAGGAGAAATTGGACTCTCTGTTTTGGTGAGGAATAACTGGGCTGCTGAATCGCGGGGGAAAGGCCTCATTTCAGCATCCGGGCTCAGGCGGCAGCCCCCGTCACTGCCCTGCAGGAGACTCCCCGGGGCGGGGGGGACCTCCGCATGCCGCCCCCATTCCCTCGTGAGGGAGGGCCCCCCACCTGCCGCCTGGAAAGCCCCACCTCTGAACGCTGGGTGCTGAATCGCATCAGCTCTGGAGCAGACCCCAATTTAGGACAAGGAGACCGTTGCTCCGTCCTCCTCCGGGGCTGAGTCTGCTGTGCCCTTGGCCTGAGCATCGGATGTGGGTGCTCTAACGGCCCAGGGCTTGGTGCTCCCCGGGGACTGCACTCCACGGGTGCTGTTTGTGTCCAACTCTCTGCGACCCCATGGACTGCAGCATGCCAGGCCTTCCTGTCCTTCACCAACTCCCAAGGTTTGCTCAGACTCGTATCTGTTGAGTGATGCCCTCTACTTCAGAGAGACCATCCTAAACTGTCATGTTGGGTCCTCACACAGCCTCCAGAGGTGTTTAATTCTGCTTTCTCCATTTTCTCCGGAGAAACTGAGGTCACTAAGCTCTTACACCTGTTCCCAAACTATGCCTCAGCAAACGCAGAGCCACAGACCTGCCCCGAGCCCTGAACTCAAAACACCAGGCCGGTTCTTCCAGCCAGAAACCACCTCCTCTCCAGGCGTGGACAGAATGTGAACTCCAGGAGTCAGCACCTCCTCCCAACCCGCAGCTGCCATGGAAGGTTCTGGAAAGACCCTACGGCATGGAGCTGACGGACGTCTACCTCCTTCATGCACGCCCAGGCCCTGAGGTCTACCCAAAGGGCCGTCCATCCCAGCATGCTTATGCCCCGCCCACAGAGGTGGTGGGTCCCAGGAGAGACGTCTTCTGCAGAAAGTGAGATCAGTGGGGTAACTAGGAAAAGGAACAGGTCATAAATCACAAATACTGCATTCTTTAAGGCACAGATTCCAGGGAGAAAAGAATGCAGCCAGGTGAGCTGAGGACTGCATGCTGGTTTTCCCAGTGGGCAAATTTGCTGATTCTGGGCTCAGGTCAATGGCAGGAAAGAAGAGCCAGCAAAGCTGTCTGCCTTTGCTCCAGCACCAGGGGGAGGCTGGCTGTTTGAGACGCTCAGACACCGGGATGTCTGGGGGTCGGGGCGGAGACCGGCTGTGGAGGCGCTTGGAGCCCGAAGTGTGTAGGAGTCAGGACAGCACCTCCTTGCCGTTCTCAGGGAGCCAAGCCCTGCCCAGGGAAGAGGCCTCCTCCTTGGCACTTTGGCTGGCGAGGCTCCTCGTGGCCTGGGGCTGGAGTTGGGGCTCTGACCGCACTGGACGCCCACAGCCGCTGCTGAGTCATGAGCCCTGCTGTCCCTTCCTTGTGCTTCGGCCTGGGATGTGCCTTTAAAGCGCGGTCCTTCCCTCACAATGGCGGTAACCGGAGGTTTCATCCAGGCGGCTGCCCCTGCTCTCGTGTGTGGACGGGCGCGGAGTGGGTGGGTGTGGCTGAGCTGCGCTTGCCCCTGCAGGCGGGTCCCCGTCGGCTCGGCGTGCTTGCCCCGTGCTCGCGGGCATGTCCTCCTGGCTCCATCCTTTGTGCAACTGTTGTTACATCTTTTCCCTCCACGTCTCAAATCCCCAGGTGACTATCATCACTTTGAGTCATCACTTTGAGTGAGTCATCTGTCTGCTAAGAAAATGGACTGAAGAAAGCAGACGGCTTCTGTCTTGACCCACATGTGTAAGTTTCACAGCTCGTCACTTCCTCCTGTGGAGCCCGGTGTTCATCTGGTGCAATTTCCCTGAAGCCCAGAGAACATGCTATAGTTTTCCTTCCAGGGCAGTCTGCTGGCAACTCATGCTCACAACTTTCGTGTATCAGAAAGTGCCTTTATTTTTGCAGCCACGTTTGAGGGGTGTTTCACTGGATATAGATTCTGCGTTGACATCACCCTGTTCTTCCTTTCATTCCTTACGACATTGCTCCATTACCTCTGACCTTCACAACCCCTGACCTCTGCTGCCTCTGACTGCCACCTTCTAGATGTGATGTTACTGTCGTGACATCATGGTCCCTTGTATGCGGTCCATTTGCTCAAACTGCTTTGGGAATTTGATCTCCATTTTTTATTTCCAGGGGTTTGCCTAAGTGTGGCTTTCTTTGTTTATGTCCTTCTAAGGGACTGCTAAACTTCAGCCTATTGGTCAAGTTTGGGGCTTACTGGGCCATTGTTTCCTCAAAGAACTGTTGTGACCACACTCCTACGTCTGCTCCTTCTAGGGCCCAGTTACTCATTACGACGTGCAACATTGTCTGACTGGTTAGTGACAGCTTGCTCTTTCCTTCCCTCTCCTTTCCCCCTTCTTCTCTGTGCTTCAGGTTGCATCATTTTCACTGAACTGTCTCCTAATTCATTACTTCTTTCTTTCTTCCACTTCCAGTCTGCTGTTCAGCCCATTTGGTTAATTTTTTCATTTAAGTAACTCTGTTTTTAGTGCTGAACTTCTTTTTGATTCCTGCTTGTAATGTCTGCAGCTTTGCCAGCAATCCCTACCTGTCCATCCATTAACATTAATTTTGTAAAGTGCTGTAACAAATTGGCAGTAACCGCTTTGAATGTTTTGGCTGCTAAACCCAGTACCCAGGCCATCCCAAAAGGTTTTATTCGCTGATTTTACTTCTTTCCAGTGGATCAGGTTTTCCCGTTCCTTTGTTTCTCTAATAGTATTTTATTGTACGCAAGGTGCTATGCTCACTCACTTTGGGGTTCCTGGGTTCTGTTACGTTCCTCCGAGGACTGTGGGTATTTGTTCTAACAGTTAGTGTGATAGCAGCTGAGACACCTTGACCACAGTCCAGGTTCCATGTGCTGTGATGGGACCCCGTGGAAACCCCAGCCCTTTTCACGGGCAGAACCAGACTCCAAACTCAGAGTTAGAATCAAAGTGTCTCATTAACTTCACGCTTTGTTACCTTGAGGAGGACTCACCTTTCCCAAGGGGTGTCTCCCCCAAAGCCACGGCCTCCACGTGCCCTCCAAGTGCCCGGGGCACAACTCATTCCTGCTCTGGCTCAGCTGCAACGCCCCACCCAGGGCCCCTCGACCTCTGCACGCCCTTCACCCACGAACCCACGACTGTTCGGTTCACTGGTCTCACCACCCGTGCACCCCAGGCTTTGGGAGGAGCCCCAAGAAAGCCCCCACATGGACATGGGCCACCTCCCGCGGGGGTCTCTGTGCTCCAGCCCTGTAAGCAGAGTCTTACCAGAGCTCAGACCCAGCCCCAAACCAGCCCGTTTCACTGCTAGAGGGAAGCCCTCCACTCCTGCCCCACCAGGAGAGGAGACCCCAACGTGAGGGGTAAAACATCAGCTGGAGTCGTTAGATCTCCTTACACACAACGTGTGACGCAGAAGAAAGCAGACCTCACTAGGCAGGCAACGAAGTAAAAAAAAATAAAAAGCCTGTTGCTGCTGCTGCTGAGTCGCTTCAGTCGTGTCTGACTCTGTGCAGCCTTAGAGACGGCAGCCCACCAGGCTCCCCCATCCCTGGGATTCTCCAGGCAAGAACACTGGAGTGGGTTGCCATTTCCTTCTCCAGTGAAAAAGCCTGCTAATAGGATGAAAAGCAGACCAACAACTCAGATACGGGACTTAGCAGCAAAAAGTTTTATAGTTCAGTTCAGTCGCTCAGTCGTGTCCGACTCTTTGCGACCCCAGGGGCTGCAGCACTCCAGGCCTCCCTGTGCATCACCAACTCCCGGAGTTTACCAAACTCATGTCCATAGAATCAGTGATGCCATCCCACCACCTCATCCTCTGTCGTCCCCTTCTCATTCAGCCTTCAATCTTTCCCAGCATCAGGGTCTTTTCCAGTGAGTCAGTTCTTCGCATCAGGTGGCCAAAGTATTGGAGTTTCAGCTTCAGCATCAGGACTGGTTGGATCTCCTTGCAGTCCAAGGGACTCTCAAGAGTCTTCTCCAACATCACAGTTCAAAAGCATCAATTCTTCGGCACTCAGCTTTCTTTATAGTCCAACTCTCACATCCATACATGACCACTGGAAAAACTACAGTTTGACTAGATGGACCTTTGCTGGCAAAGTAATGTCTCTGCTTTTTAATATGCTATCTAGGTTGGTCATAGCTTTTCTTCCAAGGAGTAAGCGTCTTTTAATTTCATGGCTGCATTGGCACTGATTTTGGAGCACAAGAAAATAAAGTCTCTCACTGTTTCCACTGTTTCCCCATCTATTTGCCATGAAGTGATGGGACCAGATGCCATGATCTTTGTTTTCTGAATGTTGAGCTTTAAGCCAACTTTTTCACTCTCCTCTTTCACTTTCATCAAGAAGTTCTTTAATTCTTCTTTGCTTTCTGCCATAAGGGTGGTGTCATCTGAATATCTGAGGTTATTGATATTTCTCCCCGCAATCTTGATTCCAGCTTGTGCTTCATCCAGCCCAGCATTTAGCATGATATACTCTACATGTAAGTTAAATAAGCACGGTGACAATATACAGCCTTGAGGTACTCCTTTCCTGATTTGGAACAGATCTGTTGTTCCATGTCCAGTTCTAACTGTTGCTTCTTGATCTGCATATAGGATTCTCAAGAGGCAGGTCAGGTGGTCTGATATTCCCATCTCTTTAAGAATTTTCCACAGTTTGTTGTGATCCACACAGTCAAAGGCTTTGGTGTAGTCAATAAAGCAGAAGTAGATGTTTTTCTGGAACTCTCTTGCTTTTTCAATGATTCAACAGACGTTGGCAATTTGATTAATAAAGTTGGCAATTTGATTAATAATAAGTCTGATTAATAATGCCATAAACAGTAGAGAAGATCGACAGTGTAGATGAAAAAATGGGCATTTTGACATGTATAATTGGAGCCTATGAATAAGTGAAAATGTACTGTTTGAGTATTAATCAAATGTTAAGTATTAATATTTAATTGATAGACGTGAAGTCCTACAGGATGGAGCCAAACACAAGGTTAGTGAGCAGACAGAGGTGTCAAAAGCTTGGGAATCACACCCAGGGGAGTGGGATCAGAGCCCCAGGGCGGCTCTCCGGCTCTGAGGTGCAGGCCCCGCACTGCCGCGGCCTCCTGGGGCAGCTCGGGCGCCGGAATGGGGGCTCGTGGCCTGCGGGCTCAGTGCCCGCAGCGGGTAGAACCTTCCCGCACCAGGGAGCAAGCCTGGTCCCCTGCTTGGCGGCAGATTCTTAACCCCTGGAGCATCAGGGAGGTCCTTCAAGGCTCATTTTTTTAAATTGTCTTTGTTTTTACAGGAATCACACTTTTTTTCTTCTAATGCTTTAAACATCACGTTCCATTATATTTGCCGTAGGGAGCAGAGGCACCAGCCAGCGTGGGGCTCGGGTGGGCTCCTCAGAATCAGGGCCAGGGTGTGAGGGTGATGCCCATTCCCAATTTAGGGGAATGTGTGGAGAGGAGGAGAGGAGTGGGGTGGGGAGGGGTCTGGTCCCAGCCAGAGGAGGGAGCAGCGAAGACCCCACACAGCAGCAGTGTGAATAAACAAGTAAATCTTGTAACAAGCCCCTGGAAAAGAAGCACATCCGGAGAAGGAGCCTCCAGCCACCCTCCTGAGCACCTGCCTGTGATGCCTCCCCGGGGGATGTGTCCTCCTGCTTGATTCTGCCGCCTGCCCGGCTCCAAGTTGAGAACAGAAGCAGAAATAAAGTCCATCAGAAACTCTTAGCTCCAGGGAGCCCTGAGAAGGCTCCGACGACCTGTCATATTCTACCCCACCCCGCCGCGCTCCGCCCCCCAAACCGGGCCTCCCCAGCAGGGTCAGCTGCCCCAGGCACTGCAGGCTGCACGCAGCAGAGGCTCCTGGCTGTGAGCATCCCCCTGGGCCCTGGGGAAGGGAGCAGCTGCCTGGTCCTCATTGGTTGAGAACTCTGGACGCTCTTTGCAACATCTCAAGAGAGAAACGACTCCATTCAGGCCAGTGGAAGGCTGTCTGGGGCTTCCCTCCCCTGGGGAGGGCCAGGACAAGGCTGGGCTGGGGGAGGGACAGGCAGCCCAAGGCTGCTTCAATAAGGCTGGAGTCCAGGAGCCCCCGGTCTCCCCTGTCGCAGCAGGAACGGCTCAACCTGGGCGTGGGGAGAGTGGGTGCGGGGAGAGTGTCTGCACTTAGATGACCTGCAGACGCCTAACCCCTCTCCCCAGGCCGGGACCAGACCCCTCCCCACCCCACTCCTTCTATCCTCCCTTCCACACATTCCCCTGAACTGGAAACAGGCATCAGCCTGCACACCCCTGGGCCCTGATTCTGAGGAGCCCGCCCGAGCCCCACGCTGGCGGCTGCCTCTGCTCCCCACGGCCATCAACCTGACAGGTCATGCGGACCTCCCCTCCCCCAGTCACCTTCCCCTCCCCCACTGACCTCCCCCTCCCCCAGTCACCTTCCCCCTCCCCCAGTCACCTTCCCCCTCCTCCACTGACCTTCCCCCCAACTGACCTTCCCCCTCCCCCACTGACCTCCCCCTCCCCCACTGACCTTTCCCCTCCCCCCACTGACCTTCCCCCTCCCCCACATCCTGGGCTGGCCACCCCACCAGGTTGGGGCCCCTGCAAAGCCAGCCCAGGATGAAGGCTGTCCCCTAGCAAGGCGGCCGGGGCTTTGCCCTGGGGTCAATGCCAACACCTCCTCCCCAGGTCCCCATCCCCATGGGGAGCAGCACCCCGAGGCTTCCCTGAGACCTGCTGGAGCTGTATCTCAGGCCATGTCTAAGGGATCCAGGGCCCCTGCGGGACACGGGGACCAGGCAGGTGCCAGCCTTCCTGACCCCGACATGGATTCCAGGGCAGAGCCGGCCCAGCCCCCACTCCAGGCCTCATGGCAGGCAGCTTGGAGTGTCTTTAAGAGAGAGGAGGGTGGAGGGTGGGCACACAGTGAGGCGCCTAGCCCTGAACTGCACAAACTAATGAATAAACCGCCCTTGACAGCCTCCCCCACCGCAGACAGGATAATTGTGCCTAATTTCTTAATTTCAGCGCCGTTGTTGCATTTGGCTTCTGCTAATAAGATGTAAGTATGTGTTGCGGGTTTGCGGATTTGTTTAATTGCAGGGCAGCTAAACTGCGATTGGCCAGAAGGTTAGACTTGTACTCGCTTTACTTTTGTTTGCACGAGGCCCCCAACGGCAACGGCAAGAAGGTGCCGCTGGGAAGGGCAGGCGTGACAGCAGCCTCCCCCTGTGCCCTCTGCTCGGAAGCAGCGGAAGCAAGGTCTAGGGCGCCAGGTGGGGGCTTCCAGGCTGGGAGGGGGACCGACGGGAGGGCTGCCTGGACCGCGTCCCTCTCTGGCCACCGTGCCCTCGGGAGCCGCAGGGGCGTCCAGACCAGAGCCCTCAAGAAGCGCTGACACAGCCAAGATCCCAGCCTCCAGCTCCTCCGGAGGGCGGGCCCCCTGCCGCCGGGCCGCCCTGCATTCTGCGCTTCTGACTAGACCCTGTCCTGCAGTCTCAGGGCAGGTCTCTGCACCACCGTCTGTCCAGGAGCAGCCTCTGGACCTTCAGAGGAGGACACGAGGTGCCAGCCTACTGCCCGCGGGGACGAACAGTCACTGCCTCCAGCCCTGCCTTCCGTGGTTTCTCTGAGACCGCCCGCTGCCCTCCTTGGGTCCCATCAGGGCTGCAGGCCCCTGGCTGAAGAGGACGCTGTTTAGTCAGGGTCAGAGCGGCAGAAGCGTCTCTGGGTCTCAAGGATGATGACTCTGAGAAATGGACGGTGTGCCTCTCAGGATGCCCGCCTGACCCTCTGCCCAGGTCCTCCCCCAGAAGACCCTGGAAGGAGCTGGCAGGCATCAGGGCCACTGGCGTCAGGGTCAAGCCGGCCTGACCCCAGCACAGAGGGTCCCCCCGCCCCGTCGGCCCCGTGGAAGCAGCAGCTTCTCCGGCAGCCCCTCTTGCCTCCAGCAAATGTTAATTATACATGAAGCTGCTTCCAGCAGAAGGGTTATAATTAATTTATGTCGGGACCATGATAGATTCCAACACAGACGACTCCACTGCACCCAGCTGATCTCTGCGGCTGCAGGATCCCGAAATTCATCTTTCGAGCTGCCTCCGCCTGCCGGCCCTCCCGGAGCCAGGAAGACATGGCTCCCTCTCCCCAGCTAGGCCGCCCCGGACTGTGCACCCCGCACGGGAGCTCCCGCCCGGTGACCCTCTGTGGGCCTCAGCTCCCTCGCGTGTAAAGATGGAGCCGTGGGTGTTCACAGCATCTGTGAGCACTGAGTCAGGCAGACTTCGGCAGAAGTCAGCACAGCGTCAGAACATGCCGGGGATTTAACGAAGGAGGCGCAGCAGCAGCTCAGCCCCGATGCTCCTTTCCGTGTGTGGGGGCCCTGCCGGGGCCTTCCACTGGCTGGATTCCCTGTGGGTCAGGCCCCCGAAATCGCGGCAGAGCTGTCCTGGCGGTGGGCCCTTCTTCACCCCATGGGTGGGCATGGAGGACACATCCAGATGCTGCTGCACGGAGCCCCCTCGGGGAGCAGGGGGAGGCGGCTCCCTCCCGAGTCGGGGCTTGCGGTCCCCCAAGGCCTCGGGGATATGAGGAGGAAGGACCTCAAGATGAGGGAGACACGCCCAGGCCCCTCCCTGAGGCCCCACCCCTTCCCTCCGCCCCTCCCCTGCCCCCGCCCGTCCCGCTCCCCTCCCCATCTGCACTTCCCCTCCCCCATCTGCACTTCCCCTCCCCCATCTGCACTTCCCCTCCCCCATCTGCACTTCCCTTCCCCCTGCTCCCCCTCCACTGTCTCCAGCTGAGTGATTCAAGGGCTCCTGAGGCTCTGAGATGGATGCTGCCCTGTTCTGGATGCGCAGGTAATGGACGTGTGAGGCCGCCTAGGGGAGCTGCCCTTATCTCACCTGCAGAGGCGCGCTCTTCATCATCTTGAAGAATGGGAGCTGTGACCACTCTTCAGAGCCTTCAGTGGGCTGATGGATGGATCTCCGCTCTCTGCAAAGAGAGACTTTGAAGCAAGGGCTTCTCTGCTGGGCTCTAACGAGTCCCTGCGGGGAAGCGCGGGCCCTGGAGGCTGGAAGGAGGCTTCTGCCCAAGAGGACAGGGCCGTGGACGAGGCGGGGCGGGCGGCAGTCACAGACCTCCAGGGCGAGACGGATGTGCGAGTCTATCGCTGCAAGCCTTCCTCCCGGGGAAGCACGCAAGAGGAGCCGGGCCTGCGGCAGAGACTGGCCGGCGGGCAGTAGCGCCCTGCAGGCCGGCACCCCAGGGTGGGACCCTGGGCACAGAGCTGGTCCTAGACAGCACCCCCGCCAGGCCCCGGCGTCTCCCCCGCGTGACCATGCACGTGCCTGCGGCCCAGGAGGAAGCCAGGACCCAGAGGCCTGCTGTGCTGAGGGCAGGCTGATGCTCTGCTGGGGGCTGCGGGACTCAGGCAGGTGTGGCCGGGGTCTGCTTGCAGGGGGCGGGGCCTGAGGCAGCCGCGTGGAGGGGGATCCAGGCTTGGCTGGTGACCTGGGGGCGGGAGGGCCCTGGGCAGCGTTTGAGAGCGCCCCTCGCCCGTGTCAAGTGAAGGAGGAGAGGGAGGCCCACTGGGCTGTCCCCCAGGGCCCGGGGGAGGGCTCACTGTCCTGACTCCCTGGGGACCCCAGCCCCGACCCCCGCCTCTGAAGCACCGGCTTGGATCCCGCCCAGCACAGAGACGCCTCTTGCTGATGGCCACCCAACTCCTGTGGCTTCGCCCCGTTTCCTAAGAGGAGGGCAGGGCCTCCCCAGGGAGGCAGGCCCCCTTGCCCACACGCGGGCTCCACGTCCTCACCCCGGAGCTGGTCACGCCTCTTCCAGCCTCCCAGCCCGCAGACAAGCCCAGTGCGGTCATCCTACGTCAGCCACGGAGAAATCGAGTCCTTTGGTTTTCTCCTGACTAGAGATGGAAGAGCACAGGTCACAGGAGCCCCGGGGCAGGGGGCCTGGCCTGCTCCCCGGAGGCCAGCACCACTGAGCTGGGATCCCAGGGCCCCGCCTCCAGCCTGGGGGGCGGGGGGAGCAGGACCGCTGCTGTAGAGACCTTCCCGGCCGGCGGTAGCCTTAAAGGATTTCACGGGAGAGAGAATTCGCAAACAGGCGCAGGGACAGATCAGGATGCGAAGCCTGACCTTTACCGGGTGGCTGGGGAGGATGAGAGGCCAGAAAAGATGCAGGGGCCCTCGGAGAGGGGGATTGAGGGAGAGGGGGAGGGCCGAGGAGAGGGGGTCGAACTGGGAGGGGCGGGTTGAGGGGGAGGGGTGGAGAGGGGAGGGGCGGGGGAAGGGCGGGGGGAGGGGATTGGATGGGGAGGGGAGTGGTTGAGCGGGGAGGGGCGGGGGAAGGGGGACGGGTGGAGAGGGGAGAGGGATGGAGGGGGAAGGGGAGAAGATGGAGGAGGAGGGGTGGAGGGGGGAGAGGGGGTGGAGGGGGGGAGAGGGATGGAGGGGGAGGGGCATGGGCATGGGCAGCCGTCCTGAGAGCTGCTGTCTGCCCTGCCCTGAATGGAGGAGGACTCTCAGGTCCGGTGGCCCATGGACGCATCCTAAGTCTCAGATGGGAAAAGGATGCAGATGGAGTTGGAACGCAGCTTCTTTGACTCCAGAATCCTCAACCCTTCTCCCGCTCTCTGGTCCTGCTGAATCGGCCGAGTGATCCAGCTCCCAGTTGTGCTGGGAGCCGGGCAGACAGCAACCATCTCCCTTGCGGCTCACCTGGCCCTGGGTTCCCCAGGGTCTGTCCCCTCCAGCCCTCCAGGACAGAGCCTCTTACTCAGGACTAGAGATCTCTGGAACTCCAGTTTCCAGGGACAGAGCTTCAGCTGCAGAGTGGCCCTAAATTCTGGAAGCACAGATCACAGACAGTTTTCTGGCATTTCATTAAACATATGATCTAGGTGAGGACTCAAATCGATGATATGCTAAGTGAAGGAGGAGGCGTTGTGGGGGAAGTACAGAAGTTCTTCAGGGACCACGAATATTCAGAGGCCAACAAGTTGCATAAACTGAAATACACAGACACATTCCTTGAAACATACAATCTACCAGGTCTGAGCCATGAAGAAGCAAAAATATCTGAACAGCCCAATAATGAGTAAGGAAATTGAGTAAATAATTCAAAACTTCCCAACAAAGAAAAGTCCAGGACCTGATGCATTTACTAGAGAATTCTAGAAAATGTTTAGAAAATTGGTACAAATTCTTCTCAAACTCATCCAAAAAATTGAAGAGGCAGGAACGAACATTTCCAAACTCATTTCATGAGGCCAGTATTACCCTCACACCAAAACCAGACAAGAATACTACACAAAAATAAAATTCCAGGCCAAAAATTTCTGATGAACACGGATGCAAAAATTCTCAACAAATATTAGCAAGTGAAATTCATCAGCACTTTAAAGGGATCATGTACCATTGATCAATCCTAAAGGAAATCATGGGGTCGCAAAGAGTCCGACACAACTGAGTGACTGAACGGAACTGATTGCCCAAGTGTTCTGGCTACAACTTACAGCAACGTGTTGAATAAAAGCAGTGAGAGGGCAAGCTTGTCTTATTCCTGATCTTCAGTTCAGTTCAGTTCAGTGCAGTTGCTCAGTCATGTCTGACTCCTTGCAATCCCATGGACTGCAGCAAGCCAGGCTTCCCTCTCCATCACCAACTGCCAGAGTTCACTCAAACTCATGTCCATTGAGTTGGTGATGCCATCCAACCATCTCATCCTCTGTCGTCCCCTTCTCCCGCCTTCAATCTTTCCAAGCATCAGGTTTTTTCCAATGAAAAGTTCCAGTTTTTTGCATCATGGCCAAAGTGTTGGAGTTTCAGCTTCAGCATTAGTCCTTCCAATGAATATTCAGGACTGATTTCCTTTAGGATGGACTGGTTGGATCTCCTTGCAGTCCAAGGAACTCTCAAGAGTCTTCTCCAACACCACAGTTCAAAAGCATCAATTCTTCAGCGCTCAGCTTTCTTTATAGTCCAACTCTCACATCCATACATGACCACTGGAAAAACCATAGCGTTGACTAGATGGACCTTTGCTGGCAAAGTAATGTCTCTGCTTTTCAATATGGTGTCTAGGTTGGTCATAACTTTCCTTCCAAGGAGCAAGCGTCTTTTAATTTCATGGCTGCAATCACCATCTGCAGTGACTTTGGAGCCCGGAAAAATAAAGTCAGCCACTGTTTCCACTGTTTCCCCATCTATTTGCCACGAGGTGACTGACTGGATGTCACGATCTCAGTTTTCTGAATGTTGAGCTTTAAGCCAACTTTTTCACTCTCCTCTTTCACATTCATCAAGAGGCTCTTCAGTTCTTCTTCACTTTCTGCCATAAGGGTGATGTCATCCGCATATCTGAGGTTATTGATGTTTCTCCCGGCAATCTTGATTCCAGCTTGTGCTTCCTCCAGCCTGGGGTTACACACATACACATATACTCATATAGTCCAGGATGCACACATACATATACACGTAAGTGATATATGGATAGATTGTGCAGAATAGCTACCTTAACAGGACAAAAAGTACAAAAGTCATAAAAATCAGTGAAAACATACATTTTTTAAATGAGCGTGAAAGTGCAATTGTGCAAGAGTGCAGAACATAGATTTTCACACTTCTGTGAAAATGAAACATGCCAGGGCTTGTTACTGGCTGGGACAGCGGGCTGGGTGAGCAGGGCGGTGGGCTGCACCAGCGCCTCCTGCCCATCTCGTTAACCCCACCGCCTGAGAGGACCTAATCCCACTGCCCATTTCTCAGCAGAGCAAGGGGCCCAGAGAGGCTGTGCCGCTTGCTTTAAGCCACACAGTCTGTGAGAAGGGAGGGCTGAGCCAATGGCCGTGACTGCCCGGGCCCCTCGCCACTCCCCTGGAAATGCGCATGGGTGTGTGAGGGGAGCTCTGCAAACCCTTACTGCACAGCCTCTGGCCTGTGTCTCCGGCTGCCCGCTCACCTCAGTCCTCCTAATTAACCTGGAGTCTTGGCAGGAGCCACAGTCCCTGTCCTGCCCCCGCTGTCGGGAGACGAGGTCCTCGGGGGAAGGCGCAGTTCCCGAGGCCACACGTGGCAGGGCTTCTGTTTCTGAGCTCACCCACCCCCTGCAGTCTTCGTGGCAGGCCTGGGGGCGGGGGCCCCCTCCACCTCTGTACTGGTAGACCTGCTGGGACCGTCCCGGGGTAGCACCAGACGGCCGGCAGCCAGCACCCCCTCGACAGGATGGGCTGTTCTCGGCCAGCAGCCCCGGGGGGCCGGCATGAGAGGCGCCGTGGGCCTAGAGCAGGACAGTTGTCCGCGGGCTCTGGGGTCCAAGCAGGGGCCTGGCCTTGAGGCCCGCAGATGTGAGACTGAGGGGTGCCTTGCCTCCCCCAGAGGCAGGCTCCCCCACACGGGGCCAGGGGCTGCACTCCGCCCCTCGGGTGAGACTGGGTCTCACTGGACTCCTGGGGCCAGGCTGAGCTGGGCGACTGGAGGAAGCAGGCCGCCCATGTGGTGGTGCCACCGAGGGACCCCAGGGGCCCCTTCGTCCCCCTTGCTGCCCCCCCACCGCAGGCCACTTTGCTCCAGGCTCATAACCCACTTTATCATGAGCTTACAAAGGTCATAATGAGGCAAGCCCAGCACGCAAGGCGGTTTCCAGCTTGGGGGACCCCCTGCTCTCTGATGGGTACAGA
The DNA here is from genome assembly GCF_002263795.3 of Bos taurus. Lineage (NCBI taxonomy): Eukaryota > Metazoa > Chordata > Mammalia > Artiodactyla > Bovidae > Bos > Bos taurus. The sequence goes on along the minus strand of NC_037342.1, from coordinate 83,734,286 downwards.
CGACCCCCGCCTGCCCCCACACCCAACGCAGCAGAACTCTGAACTCTCAGTCACAAGTGTGGGAGCTCCGTCAGGGCTGCTGAGCATAAAACAATAAATCCAGGCTCCAAATCTCAAGGGTGTTCAGGTCTAAATTTTGTCCTTGAGCCTTAGAAAGCAGACAGATCTCAACAACAATTTAGTGCACCCAGGGGCATTGGAAAAATACTCCCACGTGGGCCCTGGGAGCAGGCAGGACAGGGGCCAGGAAGCAGCTCAGTGTCTTGCCTTCATGACCACACTTTGACCTGGGTCCTACTGTCTCCATTTCACAGATGAAAAAACAGGTGTAAGAAAAGGAATAAGCAACTCACTTAAGGGTGCACAGGCCATAACAGTGATGCTGGCCTGAACCCATCAGGCCGATTCCCACGAGCTCCTTCCTGCCAGGCCTTTGGTGGAGGGAGCCCTGTAGGTCATGGAGGGCTGTGGTGGCTCCTGCTCTGCCCCTCCGAGCTGTGTGTCCTTGGGCCAGTGGATGAACGTCTCTGTGCCTCAGGCTCCTGGATAAAGAGATTGTGAGAGTAGTGCGCACCCTGCGGGAGTTCACGACAGCCCTGCAGAGGGCATGTGTGAGGTCTGGATTGCACTGCCCCGGCCGCGTCTGCCCTGCAGAGGGCATGTGTGAGGCCTGGATCTCGCTGCCCCGGCCACTGCCCTGCACTGAGCACGTGTGAGGCCTGGATCTCGCTGACCCAGACGCGTCTGCCCTGCACTGGGCATGTGTGAGGCCTGGATCTCGCTGCCCCAGCCGCGTCTGCCCTGCAGAGGGCATGTGTGAGGCCTGGATCTCGCTGCCCTGGCCGCGTCTGCCCTGTGGCCCCCTGGCTGCACGCACAGTGCCACCCATGTGAGGACCTTGGTGCTCTCCCGAAACGGGGCCTCTGCCCCGGATGGAGGCAGGATGGGGAAGGGTGGCATGCCCTTAGAAGGAAAGACCCCGGAGGGGACCCTGCTCCCTGGGCTCACCCGACCCTGACCTTGGCTTCAAGATTCATCAGAGACAACTGAGGAAAGGGCCAGAGTAAGTCCTGCGCCCAACCAGAGCTTCTGAAGGTGGGACTGTCCCGAGAGAGGCCCCGAGCCCGCCCCGCTTTAGCTGAGGGCCCTGCGCTGCCCCCTGGGGACCCAGGCCTGGTCTGAATGGGCCCCATCACGGTCCTCCACTCATGCCCAACATCGGAGGGCCCGCAAAACACCAGCTGCATGCTTATGATTTCAGCCCTTCCCCAAGGGGGGCTCCCCAAGTCCCCCTCCTTGGAGAAGAGGCAGACCCCAGCTCCGGGCTCCCATGGGCCCCCATCAAGGCCCAGGCGCCCCCTGGGTCCCAGGGCTGAAGCAGGTGCTGAGTCAGGGACGGGACCCACTGCTGAGTGTCGGCCTGCGCTCAAGTGTCTGCGATAATTACCCTCAGAGTGCCAGGCTATTTCTGTCTCCAACAGGAGGATGGATGCGGGCAGAGTCCAGAAATAGCAGAAGCAGTTAGAGGCGAGCTTCTCAGGGCATGGTCTCTCCGTGAGGACCGGGGCCTGGCCAGGCCAACCTCAGCCCCGTCTCTGGGTCGGGGAGGCAGGGCGTCATCCCCCAGTCCCTCGCCTGGCTTTGCAGGGCCACCAGCTTCGGGGGGCCTCCTCCCCGAGTCCTCTGGGACCCAGCAGCCCCCGCTGAGCTGAGGGGCTCTCGCAGGGCAGGGGTCTTGGGGGCTGGAGGGCACATAGTGCCCTCACCGGCAGCCCCGCGACTCCAGCAGGACAGCCAGGTCCAAGGCCTGGAGAGCAGGTCCGCAGACGGGGTCAAGCCTGGCAGTTCACCCCTGAGCTCCACGAGCTGGGCTGAGTCACAGCCCGTCCAAGAGTCCGTTTTCTCTGCTATGCGATCAGTGGCCTGAATGTCAGCATGAGCGGGGACAGGCTGGGTGGCCCTGTGGGAGAGGCCCAGACTGGCACGGAGGCCCGCAGGCTCGGAGCGGGTCCCCTGGCTGTGGCATCTGCAGGGGCCTCGGACAGCAGGGGAGCCACCCTGGAGACACGTCCACTCATGAGGCTGTGCTCACAAGGGCCAGCCAGGTCTCCACCTGCAGAGACCTCCTCTGGCCCCTGCTCTCATCCTGAACCTGGGGCCCGTTTGCTGTTCCTGTAGGTTCGGGGTTAGCAGGCCTGAGGCAGAAGTCTGCCACCAGCCCGCAGGCAGCGGTTTGGGCCAGGCAGAGGCAGGGAAGGAGACCACCAGAGCCTTGCCCCCTCTGCCCCCTCCCTGCCTCGAAGGGCTGCTAGAGAGAGCTGGGATCAGTGCTGTGCAGCGTGAGCCCACAGGAGCCCGAGGGTACCAAGCGATGGCGGCGGGGGAGAACCAGAGGTGCTTCCTGGAGGCAGCGTGAGCCCACAGGAGCCAGAAGGGACCCAGCAATGTGGCGGGGTGGGATGTGAACCAGGGGGCTTCCTGGGGCAGGTGCTGCCAGCCAGCCTGCCCAGGGCCCCGGCTCCCACCAGGCTGGCTCCAATGCCCCGTGCTCCAAACCCAATCCCTATCTTGCTTCTGAGCCTGGAGGGTAAGCGTGTGCCAGCCTGCTCTGCCCCTGGGTCCTCCCTCAGGCCCAGCGTTACCACCCTTCTTTGCACCCAGGGCAGAATTGAGGGGCAGCAGTCAGGGTGCGGGGAGCTCTGCCAGGCACAGCTGTGGGCTCAGGCCGACCTGGTCTGTGCAAGCTCTGGTCTCCATACAGAGGCAGGTCCGTGGCTGTCACGGCCCCAGTCCGTCTGATCTGGGGCCCCCGGGGCGCCTGGTGCCTCTTCCTAGACCGTGCTGTGCTTTCCTCTCTGGTTTAGGGGAGGGGTGGGGTGAGGCAGGGTGGAGATTAAAGGGGGTGCCGGGGGCTGGCCGGCGGCTCGGAGCTGCAGAGGTCTGTGTGGGGACCACAGGGTTCCAGCGTGGGCTCCTCCCCACCCAGGCCTGGGGCGGGGGCGGCGCTCGGGCTCCCTCTGAAGGGAGAGCCCGCCCCCTTGTCTGACTCTGAGCCCCTGGTCCCCGCGCCTCTGGGCACCAGGCTCCCGGGACGGAAGGGGAGTGGGCAGCCAGGCTGGGCCTGCCTCCTTCGGCCGCGAGGCTGGTTTGGGGCCAGAAGCCAGGGGAGGCGCCGTATGCTGGGCTAGCTTCTTCCCACGAGCAGCTGCACAGGCTGGCTTCTCAGAGGCCCAAGCTCTACCCCTCAGTCATAGGGCAGGCAACTGAGACCTGGACGCGGAGCCTCGGGGCCGACACCTGCCCATCCTTCCTCGAGGACCAGACCGGGCAGGGGCTGCTGAGACCACCCACGGGTGCCAGCGGCTCCAGGCAGACAGGCCCCCAGAGCAGCAAGCCCGGGCAGAGGACAGGTGCCCGAGACAGTCCCCCCCTCCCCGGCCCTCAGTGGGGAGCAGGCTTTCCTCGGATCTCCCAGGAGACATTGGAGCCAGCTGTTGGAGATTCAGGGAGACAGATTCTGAGGCTTTGTGTTGAGTCAGTCGCTCAGCCATGTCCGACTGCGACTCCATGGACTGCAGCCGCCAGGCTCCTCTGCCCATAGGATTCTCTAGGCAAAGATACTGGGGTGGGCAGCCATTCCCATCTTCCCCACCCAGAGACCAAACCCAGGTCTCCTGCGTTACAGGCAGACTGTTTACCGTCTGAGCTGGCAGGAAGCAGCTTTCACGGAGGCCTTGAGAGGAGGCCTGTTCCCAGAGTCTGCTTCCAAAGGAAGGCGCGAGGCTCCTGCCGCTCGGGAGTGCCCAGGCCCGAGGATCACAAACAGGAGATGCAGGCTGTGCTCACCCCTCCTCACACCCCACACACGCACACGAGTGTGTTACAGCCTGACGCGCACGCCTCACCCCTCCTCACACCCCACACACGCACACGAGTGTGTTACAGCCTGACGCGCACGCCTCACCCCTCCTCACACCCCACACACGCACACGAGTGTGTTACAGCCTGACGCGCACGCCTCACCCCTCCTCACACCCCACACACGCACACGAGTGTGTTACAGCCTGACGCGCACGCCTCACCCCTCCTCACACCCCACACACGCACACGAGTGTGTTACAGCCTGACGCGCACGCCTCACCCCTCCTCACACCCCACACACGCACACGAGTGTGTTACAGCCTGACGCGCACGCCTCACCCCTCCTCACACCCCACACACGCACACGAGTGTGTTACAGCCTGACGTGCACGCCTCACCCCTCCTCACACCCCACACACGCACACTGAATGTGTTACAGCCTGACGTGCACGCCTCACCCCTCCTCACACCCCACACACGCACACTGAATGTGTTACAGCCTGACATGCACGCCTCACCCCTCCTCACACCCCACACACGCACACGAGTGTGTTACAGCCTGACGTGCACGCCTCACCCCTCCTCACACCCCACACACGCACACGAGTGTGTTACAGCCTGACGTGCACGTCTCACCCCTCCTCACACCCCACACACGCACACGAGTGTGTTACAGCCTGACGTGCACGCCTCACCCGTCCTCACACCCCACACACGCACACGAGTGTGTTACAGCCTGACGTGCATGCCTCACCCCTCCTCACACCCCACACACGCACACGAGTGTGTTACACCCTGACGTGCATGCCTCACCCCTCCTCACACCCCACACACGCACACGAGTGTGTTACAGCCTGACGTGCACGCCTCACCCCTCCTCACACCGCCCCCGCACACGCAAATGTGTTACAGCCTGACGTGCACGCCTCACCCCTCCTCACACCCCACACACGCACACGTGTGTTACAGCCTGACGTGCACGCCTCACCCCTCCTCACAACTCCCCCCACACACACTGAATGTGTTACAGCCTGACGTGCATGCCTCACCCCTCCTCACACCGCCCCCGCACACACTGAATGTGTTACAGCCTGACGTGCATGCCTCACCCCTCCTCACACCGCCCCCGCACACGCGAATGTGTTACAGCCCTGACGTGCACGCCTCACCCCTCCTCACACCCCACACACGCACACGAGTGTGTTACAGCCTGACGTGCACGCCTCACCCCTCCTCACACCGCCCCCGCACACACTGAATGTGTTACAGCCTGACGTGCATGCCTCACCCCTCCTCACACCGCCCCCGCACACGCGAATGTGTTACAGCCCTGATGTGCACGCCTCACCCCTCCTCACACCCCACACACGCACACGAGTGTGTTACAGCCTGACGTGCACGCCTCACCCCTCCTCACAACCCCACACACGCACACGAGTGTGTTACAGTCCTGACGTGCATGTCACACCCCTCCTCACACCCTCACACACGCACACGAGTGTGTTACAGCCTGACACGCACGCCTCACCCCTCCTCACAACCCCCCCACACACGTATGTGTTACAGCCTGACGTGCACGCCTCACCCCTCCTCACACCGCCCCCGCACACACGAATGTGTTACAGCCCTGATGTGCACGCCTCACCCCTCCTCACACCCCACACACGCACATGAGTGTGTTACAGCCTGACGTGCACGCCTTACCCCTCCTCAAACGCCACACACACACACACGAGTGTGTTACAGCCTGACGTGCACGCCTCACCCCTCCTCACACCCCACACACGCACATGAGTGTGTTACAGCCTGACGTGCACGCCTCACCCCTCCTCACACCCCACACACGCACACGAGTGTGTTACAGCCTGACGTGCACGCCTCACCCCTCCTCACAACTCCCCCCCCAACACACTGAATGTGTTACAGCCTGACGTGCATGCCTCACCCCTCCTCACACCGCCCCCGCACACGCGAATGTGTTACAGCCCTGATGTGCACACCTCACCCCTCCTCACACCCCACACACGCACACGAGTGTGTTACAGCCTGACGTGCATGCCTCACCCCTCCTCACAACCCCGCCCACACACGTATGTGTTACAGCCCTGACGTGCACGCCTCACCCTTCCTCACACCCCCACACACGCACACGAGTGTGTTACAGCCCTGACGTGCACGCCTCACCCCTCCTCAAACGCCACACACACACACACGAGTGTGTTACAGTCCTGACGTGCATGTCACACCCCTCCTCACACCCTCACACACGCACACAAGTGTGTTACAGTGCTGACGTGCACACCTCTTTCCTACGAGGAGGGGAGTGGTCTCGACCCTTGAAATTCGACCACATCCACACCACAAGCTTGGATTTAGGACCACAGGTATTTCCGAAGATAGAGAAGCTGAAGGAAGAAGCCTTCGCTCGTGGGAGATGGAAAGTGCCCGACACAGGACTAGATGCCCGCAGAGTAGAGCAAGGCTGCGTGTTCTCAGCGGATCCCAGGGCGGGGTCCAGCAGACACTTGAGAGTGGGCGGGGGCCCTGACTGTGGGGGGCCCAGAGGAGGAGACCCCAAGACCACAGAGGCGGGGGCTGGGCTTCCAGGCCTGCGGGTCCAGACTCACAGCCAGGCCCCGGAGGCGGGGAGGCCGAGGCCCGCTGGGGTCCCTCCCAGGTCCTTCACGTGCTCATTCACTGGTTCATTTACAGGTGGGCGCTCGGGCCCAGGCACAGGTCGGGGGATCTGCACAAACCCACCTGGCCGCCTGTGCAGCAGGGCCCCAGGCCGGGTTTTCCCTGGGACACAGCCCTGCCTCCTGACTGCCCGCCCCAAGCTGGTGGGGGCTGGCCCTGCCCTGGGTGCTGAAGCTCCCTCCCCGAGATGAGGACATGGAAACCATGAGCAGAGCCCCGGGCCGCTCTGACAGCAGAGGAGCCCCAGGCTTCTCCCCCACAGCAGGGCTTCCCCGGGGCGCCCAGGACCCCCACCGAGACCCCTCTGTTGGCCCTGCCGCAGCCTCTGGGGTCTCCCTACAGGGAGGAGGTGCCCTGGGCAGTGGCGGGGCGTGGACAGCAGGTGTCCAACTCCTCCCTTCATTTAATGCTCTGAATAAAACATTATTCACAGATTAACTGAGCAGTTTCAAGCGAACAACCATTTTCCTGTGCTTTACTTTTTCATGGGTACTTTCCTGAAGAGCAAGTGCATTAATAATTGAGGGGAAGGAGCCCTTGCAAATCTCGCCATGTTTCCGTAAGGTCCTATGCACTCCCGCCCTTTTCGTCTAAAGCAATTTCAGTTTTCCCCAAAGTTGCTTCCTTTGAGATGAGTCCTGGTGGGGCTGGCTGGGGGGATGGGGACCTCCTTGTCCAGAAAAAAGCCTGGGAGCTGGTCTTGGGGTTCAAGAGCAGCTGGAAGGGTGTGGGTCAGCACCAGGGGTCGGGAGGGGGCCGGGGAAGTCACAGCCAGTCCCAGACCCCGGGGCCGGCAGAGCCGTGGGATGGGGCAGGGCCCGGGGACTAGCAGAGGATGGAGCCCCATCGGAGGGGTGCGGAGGGCGGGGGCGCTGTTCCCTGAAGGCCCCTCCCCGGCTCCAGGGTGGGCTGCAGAGGGTCTGTGGGGAGCCCAGCACCAGCCATGTTCTTGACCCTGTGAGCTGGGGCAGCAGCCCTAGCGCTGCAGCCAGGGGGAGTCCAGCCTCAGCCAGCAGGGCCCTGGGGTGCGGAGCTCCTCAGGGCCCTGGGCCTGGAGACTCACTCCCGGATGGAGTCCGGGGCTCTGAGCACAGGCCAAGCAGTGATGTGGGCCCATCCCCCGGAATCTGCCCTGCAGGCCGGGCCCTGCGGGGGATCTGAAGTCAGGGCCCCCCAGGCCGCCTTCCCCAGGGCCCCCAGCCGCAGAGGTGGGGGCCCCACACGGCTGGGAGTGTGGCCTGTGGCTTCATGCCAGCCCTGGACACTGGCCCGAGGAGCTGTGAATGCAGCCTAGGTGATCAAGCCACCCCCAACCAAAGGCAGAGGGCGGTCACGGCCACCTTCTGGGGGGCCCTGCTGGGCAGGCCTCTCAGCCTCTGTCTTGGCCTTTTCCTCCTTGGCTGAGCCCATATGTCCAGCAGATGGAGCTCCTGGAGGCCGGTCCTGGGCCTGGGGTGAGGCTCTGCCCACACTGAGAGGGTGGCCAGCCGCGAACGGTGCTCACGGACACGGGCTCCGAGCCGGAGTGGGCACCCCCACCACCTCGTCCTGTCCGCCCCTCCGGGCACCCCTGCACTGCCCCGGCCACGGGTCGGAGCCTGATGCCCCCTCAGCCTCTGCCCGCCCAGGCCATCTGCTGGGTGGCCTCACACACTCTTCCTTTCTCTTCCTAAAGTATCCACAAATAGCCAGGGATGACTTTCATGGGTTAAATGACTGGAATCCCGATTTCCTTGTGGTGCAGTTGAGCCATTCCCCACGTTTCCTGTGCAAAGTAACACGAGCCACGAAAACCCAGGCCAGGGCTGCAGCTGCTGAACTTGGAGGCGCTTCCAGCGTCACCACGCCTGTGCCTGAGTGGCCCCCAGAGCCTATGGCCGGCCCCGGAAGGGAAGTGAGTCAATCCTGCTGTGGGGGTGTGTGTGGGCAGGAAGGAGGCCAGCTGGACGGCTCCTGACCTTTCAGGGGGCTCTCGACATCAGGCGGCTGGTGGCCCGTCTCCCCCAGCTCTCCGCGTGTCCTGATGGCCAGCTCATTACTGTTGACAGGACTACAACGTGCATGGTCAGCAGAGACTGGGGAGCCCACAAACAGCCGTGTGAACCTGAAGAGGACACAGGGTCTTCAGGGAAGGCGTGGCTCGTGGGCTTCTCTAGGTCTGAGTGAGAGGCGTGTTTACCCCGAGCCCCAGTATAGGCTCTGGAACGAGGCCTCTCTCTCAGATGTCTGGGAGCTCCCAGAATTTGGAGCCAGAAGATCCAGATTCTATCCCAGGCTCTGATGCCCACCAGCTCTGTGACCTCACAAAACCCACTTGACCCTGGGACTCAGTTTCTTCATCTGTGAAAAGGGAACAACACCCTTCACAGGATTGTCTCAAGGATTGAATGAAATGGTCTGTGTCATTAGCGAAATGATGGCTGGGGGAATCTTCTGTCTCACGAGTGACAGGCTCACGGTTGTGCCGACCAGCCCTCGTCCTGGGCGTCCTGAGTCTCAGGCCGGAGCTCTGAGCACGCAGAAGGGCGGAGGTGGGGCTGTCGCCAGCATCGCCCCAGCCCGGGTCAGACGCTGTCCACCTGCCGTTCCCATGCCTTCTGCCCTGTCTTTGCCAGAATCCCTCCCCTTGGCTCTAGTTCCTAATCCTGGGAGCTGCCAGAGCCCCTGTACCCCATGTCCCCAGTACAGGGGTGGGCATGGTTACAGGGCAGGCATGGGGCAGGTGGACCCTCCTCACGAAGTGGCACAAGCCAGCCATGTCCTGGCTGCTGCTGGGCCCCAATGGGGTCAGAGCGTCAGTGTGACCAAGTGGGAGCCAGGCAGCCGGAGGCAGAGGAGGCGGGACCCAGTCACCTGCTCACACCAGGCACCAGCCACACTCACCAGCAGGAGGCGGGGTGGGGGCTGGCTGAGTCTCCAAGTAAAGCGCATGGCCCTCCGGAGACACGGGGTGGCCAGCCTGCAGCTGGAGACGGCCCTGCTGTCTGCATCCTAGGGGGGAGGCCGTCAGTGCGGGACTGATTCCTCAGAGCCCGACTGTCTGCTGATAGCGTGGTGAAGCGAGAGATAAATCGTCACCCTTTGCAATCAAAGATGCTGTCGCCCTGCGGTCACCCTCTGCTGGAGGAAGAGGACCAGGGTAGAGTCACCTGCCGTGTGAGCAGGGTCCAGTCCAGCTGGCTGAATCCAGGGACCCAGCTGCATGTCCACCAGCGCTTTACTAGGTGGGGTCGGGGTCAGTGTGGAAGGGGTCTGTGCTCTCAGGCTGTGTGGCCTCAGGCAAGTTGCTGAACCACTCTGAGCATCAAGCTCTTCACCAGCAAAATGAACATAAGAGTAACACCTACCTCATAAGACTGTGAGAAGGCAATGGCACCCCACTCCAGTACTCTTGCCTGGAAAATCCCATGGATGGAGAAGTCTGGTGGGCTGCAGTCCATGGGATTGCTAAGAGTCAGACATGACTGAGCGACTTCCCTTTCACTTTTCACTTTCATGCATTGGAGAAGGAAATGGCAACCCACTCCAGTGTTCTTGCCTGGAGAATCCCAGGGACAGGGGAGCCTGGTGGGCTGCCGTCTCTGGGGTTGCACAGAGTCGGACACGACTGAAGCGACTTAGCAGCAGCAGCAGCAGCATAAGACTGTTGGCTCAAGAAATAATGTACATGTCTGAATGCAAGTGCCACAACTGAGCACCGGGCCCCACCAGCCGCGATGACCAGGGCCCTAGCAAGCTCTTCAAGAGGACACACTCACCTTATAAAAACATTTTAGTAAGCAAAATGTTTGAGGATCTTTTTTGGATTTATGTTATTTACTCCAAAACTGAATCCAGGCACTTAACTAAATACAGTTACCAGAAATCCACATTAATGCCAGATTTATAATTTAAAGAATTATTTAAAAGAACATAAACATTTAAGAACATTTAGATATAAACCATACCAACTTTCAATTTCTGCCCTTTGGGGTGTTCTTCAGTCAGTCGCGTTCCACTCTCTGCGACCCCATGGACTGCAGCACACCAGGCCATCCTGTCCATCACCAACTCCCGGAGCTTGCTCAAACTCATGTCCATTGAGTCAGTGATGCCATCCGACCATCTTGTCCTCTGCCTCCCTCTTCTCCTCCTTCCCTTTGGGGTGAGCTAAGCAATTTCCTACTTGCAGGAGCTGGCCCTCCTTCCCAGCCCATCTGGGGTCTCACATCTCCCCTGGTGTGCTGGCTGCAGGCAGGGCTCTGACCAGCAGCGCCTTCGCTTCCTCAGAATGCGTCTCATTTGCTTTGGTCAGATGCTGTGATGGTTCCCAGTCCCCTCCTCTGGTCAGATAGTGGTGGTTCCGGTCCCTTTCTCTGGTTAGTCAGATGCTGAGGTGCCTGCCGCTCCCTTCTTTCATTACTCCGGACTTGCTTGCTCCTGGGTTCCCCTCTCGGGTGAGGGCAGTCTTCTCTCAGCCCCGTCCTGTCAGCCCCTGGAATCTGAAACGGGGCCAGACTCTGTCGTTGAAAACACTCGCTCTGATTCTCTGCCATCAGCTCCCTTCAGCTCTCAGGGAGTCCACGTGGGCGCCTCCACTCAGGACTCTCTGTGCTCCAGACACGCAGGCGGAGGGAAGAAGGCTCAGACCATGACAGGAGCGGGTGCAGAGCCCGGTCCACAGCGGGCAGCGGTGGCCCGGTGGGTGGGGTGGGATGGGACCCCTGCTGCTGGGCCTGCCCAGATGTGGCTCTGGCCGCTCCCCAGGCAGGCGCGGGCCCCAGAGACGTGGGCAGGCAGGCCCGCCAGACCTCAGGGATGCGGGAGCCCCTCCCAGGAGCACGGCGCCCCCCACCCGCACCCCTGGGCCAGTGCCTGAGCCCGCCTGGATGGGACGGGAGACAGCGGGACACCCCCACGGCTGTGCCCCTACGTCCACTCCTGGTCTGGGCAGATGCGTCCAGAGCCCAGCTTCCTGTACCTGTAGGTCAGAGTTTATGAACCTGCTTAATTTAGCTTTTAATTCCATACAGGTTCAAATGACTAGCAATTGATTTTCATAATGGATGTTTCCTTCTCATTCAGAGAGAAGGAAACAGCTCAGGTCCTTGGGGCAGGTGGAGGGAAGGAAGGGGCACCTTATCAGCCAGAGAGCACACGCGTCACCACATCAGGGATTTGGGAGTCACGTGGCCAGGCCACCAGTCCTGCAGCCTGTACTATATTCGGTCCACTTTAGATCAACCTTCCTTCTCCCTTGGGGACCATCAGGGACCCCTCCCCAGTAAAATGCACCCATGGGAGTCAATTCTTGACACTTGGGAAGGTCTCACGGAGGACAACTTAAATCCGCCTCGCTCTGAAAGGTTATTCTTCTCGCACTTCATCCCTATGGAGCAGGCCCCAGCTGTTATTTGACGCTGAAGACTAGAAAGTGTGGGCTTAACTCCTATGTGAAGCCCCAGCAGTAAATTTCAAAAGGAAACAATTCCAGTAGCCATCAGTGCTGTGAGGGGCCTTTGTCTTAACTGAAGAATATCTTTCTCAGAGCCCATCTGCCACCCCACCGCCTCCCTCAGTTTCTAGGTGGGAGGGGAATAAGGAGAGCTTTGTGCAGAAAGGAAACTTGGGCATGGAGACAACCTCGCGTGTTCTGCTACGGGAGATATTAACAAAACTGCACTCAGCGCAAAGCCCTCCTCTTAGACCAGCTTAAGGCTGCAAGAAGGAGCCTCCCAGGTGTGAGTGGAAGCAGGCGTGTTTACAGGGGGTGACACATGACAAAAGTCAAATCTAAACTAGGGAGCGGAATCAGTAGTTAAGCTTTAAGTGAAGATGCTGCTGCCTGGGAGCTTAGGTGACAAAGACTTCTTGGAACGGGGGCTCCGAGGAGGTGCCCACAGAGGGGAGGACGGAGGGGCCTGACTGCCCAGAGGAGGACGGAATGGACAGTGCAGGCAGGGGTCCCAGGAGCCGCGGACCCCAGCATGGCAAGAGCACCCTTGTCAGCCTTCATCTTGGGGCCTCGGAGTTTCCACCAGGGAGAAGTGACCCAACAAATGGGAGGTGGTCCTGGGAGGGGAAGGGCAGGTGCAATCCTTTGCCCACAGCTCCGGGGGCTCAGGCTTCCGGACCTTGGACCCCTGATTAGGGTCAGGGTACCGCCTCCTGAGAAGTGGGCAGGACCCTATGGGGAGGGCCTCATCCCTTCCCCTTCCCCCTCCCCTCCCCCTCCCCCTTCCTCATCCCCCTCCCCCTCCTCTCCCTCCCCTCTCCCCTCTTCCCCTCCCCTCACTCCCTTCCCCTTCCCTCCCCTCCTCCCTTCTCCCCTCCCCTCCCCCTCCCCTCCTCCTCCTGCCTCCTCCCTGCCCTCCACCCTTCTCCTTCCCCTACTCCTTCCTCTCCTCCCCTCCCTCCCCCCTTCTCCTGCCTCCCCTCCCCTCTACCCTTCCCTCTCCCCGTCCCCTCTCTCCCCTTCCCCCAGTCCCTTCCCCCTCCCCTACTCCTCCTGCCTCCTCCCTCCCCTTCCCTCCCCTCCCCTCCCCCTCTCCTCCCCACCCCCTCCCCTCCCCCATCCCCTCCTCCTCCTGCCTCCTCCCTCCCCTCCCCCTCTCCTCCCACCCCCTCCCCTCCCCCATCCCCTCTCCTTCCTACCTCCTCCCTCCCACTCCCCCTCCCCTCCCCCTCCCTTCCTCCTCCTGCCTCCCCTTCCACTCCCCCTCCCCCACTCCCCTCCCACTCCTCCCAACTCCACCCTCCTCATCCCCTCTCCCTCCTGCCTCCCTCTCCCCTTCCCCGTCCCCTCCCCCTGCACTCAGCTCTCTCCTCCAGACTGGATTCCAGGCCCAGGCTGGGAGCAGAGCCAGCGAGCACGTGGGTGGCATGGGCTGTCTTCCGGCATCTGCCTCCTCCCCGCCCTCCCCCCAGCCCTGCTCCTCTTTGGTGTTCTTTCTCTCTCTCCTCTCGCGGTCCTTCTTCAGTGCTCCCTCCCCCACCTCACAAAGCTTGCAGACCCCCTTCTGTGGCGCCACCCCTCTGGCTGAAACTCCACCGAGGTGGCACCAAACTGTCCTCATGTGACCCAAGCCACTTCAGTCTGCACCCCTCTGGGGGAGCGCTCACAGCCCCTCTCCCTCTCCAACCTCTGAACCCTCCTGCACTAGGAGCAGCAGAGGTCAGTGCCGGCCCCAACCTCCCTCCCGGCTGTGACCTCCTCCTCGGGATGTCAGAGTTCCACAGGCCCCCTCCCCACCTCCAGCACAACCCCTGCCCATGTGGACCGGGTTCCCTGGAATGACGCCTTGCCTGGTTTTCAGGAGCTTCCTCTGCTGGACAGTTCCTGCCCCTCCTGCCCATTTGTCACCAGGCACGTCCCTTAAGAACTTCCCCAGTGGCTCAGCAGGGCCTGCAATGCTGGAGCCACACGAGGTGCAGGCTCGATCCCTAGGTCAGAAGATCCCCTGGAGGAGGGCATGTCTCCTCACTCCAGTGTTCTGACCTGGAGATCCCATGGACAGAGAAGCCTGGCGGGCTACAGCCCACGGGGTTGCACAGAGTCAAACACAACTGAGCACGCACACACACACACAGTCCCTTAGATGTGCAGGGTCCTTGCACTTCTCCCTGAGAGGACAGGTCCACAGTAGCCTCAAAGGCACGTCTCCTGGGTCTCTGGGATCCCAGAGGCCAATTTACCTGACTTCCCCCGCAGCCTCTCAGCTCCATCACTTACCACCTCTGGCCTCCCCACCAGGGAAGAACAAAGACCAAAAACGATGAATCCTGGAGATCTCTCCTCCCTGAAGGCTTCCAGGACTCAGGATGTCAGGAGTGGGGAAACCCTGAGAAACCAGCCAGTGCACAACCCACAGTTCACAGCAGGGAAGCTGAGGCCCAGACTGGCCTGAGAACCCGGAGACCACCCAGCAGTGGGTCAGAGCTGAGGACATGGCCCCCCGAGACCACTCAGAGGTGGGTCAGAGCCAAGGACGTGGCCTCCGAGACCACCATGCTGTGGGTCAGTGCCGAGGACGTGGCCCCTGAGACCACTCAGAGGTGGGTCAGAGCCCAGTGGACGCGGCCCCCGAGACCACTCAGAGGTGGGTCAGAGCCCAGTGGACGCGGCCCCCGAGACCACTCAGAGGTGGGTCAGAGCTGACGATGTGGCCCCCCGAGACCACCCAGAGGTGGGTCAGAGTCCGGTGGACATGGCCCCTAAGACCACCATGCTGTGGGTCAGAACCAAGCACGTGGCCCCTGAGACCACTCAGAGGTGGGTCAGAGCTGAGGACGTGGCCCCCGAGACCACCCAGAGGTGGGTCAGAGTCCGGTGGACGTGGCCCCTAAGACCACCATGCTGTGGGTCAGAACCAAGCACGTGGCCCCTGAGACCACTCAGAGGTGGGTCAGAGCTTAAAAGGTGGTGGGGCGTGGCTCCAGGACCCTCTCTGCACTCCCCCGTCCCTGGCTGCCCGCCCCCTCCTCACCTCCCAGCCAGGCCGCCTGAGAAGCACAGTGTCTTCAGCCTCAGCAAGCAGAGCTGGGTTCTGCTGTGGGCACACTCAGGCTGGCTGTGACTCCAGCCACGGGCAGCTGTCCTGCTGGACGGCCCGCCCCAGCTCCACCCGATCCCGGCACTGCCTGCGTGCCTGGGACGGTGTTGTGTAAAAGTTCTGGGCCCCGCCCCTCCTCCAGTGAACCAACACAGAGACTGGCCGTCAGCCCTGACCCTGAGGCTGAGGCTCTTAACGCAGAAAGCACCTCAGCTCTGTGTACTCAGACCTGCCCTGGACAGTGGGGACCGCTCTCCAGCCTCACCCCCAGCCCCTTCCACCAGGGAGGCCAGCCCCTCCGGAGGGAGGCCCACGTGTGGCCTGGGGGCCGGCCTGCTGCTGCGGCCCGCTCTTTCTCTGGGCGCCTTTCTCCGTCAGCGCCATGCTGACCGCTCAGGGCCCTGGGGCTGCCACAGGAGGAACCTCCCAGAGGGTGGGGGGGACATGCACCTTGACCTCTCTCCACCGCCCCACCTCCACGTGTCTCCGGGCCAAAGGGTAGCGAGGAGGGTGGTCCCGTCACCCTCTTCTCCAACCCTGCAGACTTCACGCCAAGTCTAGAGCCACAGTCAGGGACCCGGCTGGCTGGGGACAGACACACGCCCGGCCGCATGCAGTGCAGGGCGCAGAGGGCAGATCCATGGTCAGCGGCTGGGCCAGGCCCGCAGGGCCCTGGGCGCTGACCAGAGAGGGTGAGCGGCCCTGGTCCAAGGTGTCCCTCCTGGGAGGCTCGGAGCCGGCTCGTGACCCAGAGGCCCCTCTGAGAACACAGCCTCTGTCTCTGGGCAGTGGGGTGGTCATGAAGGCCTCTGTGCAGAGACAGCCTGGTTCAGAGCTAGTTTTAGCCAAGTTACTTCAGCAGCGGAGGTCTGAGACCAGGATGCTCCAGGAGAGGCTGCCAGGGGATGCTAGAGTCCTGGCTTGCAGCCCATGTCCCAGCCTCGGGCCCTGAAGCCAGGGTACTGTGGGGAGCGCTGGGCCAGACGTGGGGAAGGCCAGTGCCCACCGCCCGGGATTTCCCGAGGAGCAGAGCCCGCGGGGGGCTCCCCCATGGCCCACATGACTCCTGGGTCCTCCTGTCCCATGTCCAGGACCACAGCCTTCCATGCCCTCGGTGGGGAGACCCAGCTGACCCCAGCCCGCAACTCTGGTTCCCTGCTGCCCATCTGGCGTCCAGAGCTCAGCCCCGGCTGCCTGCCCTGTAAGACACCTGGGACTTCTTGGGCACTTCATTCCAGCTTCCGTGAGAAGACTTCCCGGTCCCTGCAGGATGGGCATGGCCCCTCCTGACTTCCTGGCTCACCAGGCCGCTTCAGTGTCAGTGCGGGGAGGACAGCATCTGGGTGAGGGAAGGATATGGGGAGGAGGAGATGGAGAGGGTGAAAGGGAAGAGGCCAGGCTGTCCTCTGTGACCTGTAACCTTGTCCTGTGACCTTTGACCTTGTGACTTGTCACCAGCCGGCCTCCAGGCGTTGCTCTTTCAGATCTGACCTTGAAAGCTCCCCTTAGACACAAGTCAGTTTCCCAGAGGAGAAAACAGTAATGGCAACATCCTGTGTCTCCGAGACCCTCCCACCAGACTTCGCTTAGTTCTTGAGCAGCCCCTCGAGGCGGGAGAACTTGCTGTCTCCTTCGCAGGAGAGCGCCTGCCTCCAGTGACGGAGGAGGGGGGCGATGCCTGTGCCGCAGGGCCATGGGGGGCGGTAGCTGGCCTCAGAAGGGGCGTCTGCACAGTCCTCAGACCCTCACGGGCTTCACCCGGCTGTGGCCAGGGCCTGGCAAGAGCCAGCGGCTGACTGTAGCGAGCCCTGCGGTCAGACGTGGGCTTGAGGCACAGACCCCCACCTGGGGACAGGCCGCAGCTGGGGGCCTAGGCGGGGTGGCGGGCACAAAGCCGGGGATGGGTGGGGATGAAGACAAGGCCCCTCTCCCAGCGCTGTCTCCACGGTCCTGCAGGAGCGCTGGGCCGCAGCAGAGCCGGCCGGTGCCTGCTGACGGGGGCGGTGGTGGGGGTGGGTGTGCTGCCTCCAACACAGAAGCTAGATGGGCATTTCCCAGAGCTGAGACCCCAGGAGCAGGGCCACCCCCAACACTGAGACTGCCAATGGGGCTGTGCAGCAGCCCTGGCAGAAGAGACACCACAACCCAGCCTTCATCAGCCCTGTGGTGACGAGTCCTGGCAATGGTGCAGTCTGGGCCTCGCTGAGGTACGATAAGGGGTTATCACCAAGCTTACCACTAATTTACAAGCTTTCCTCAAGCGGTAAAGCATCTGTCTACAATGCAGGAGACCCAGGTTCAATCCCTGGGTCAGGAAGATCCCTTGGAGAAGGAAACGGCAACCCACTCCAGTACTCTTGCCTGGAAAATCCCATGGACGGAGGAGCCTGGTAGGCTACAGTCCATGGGGTGGTGAAGAGTCGGACACGACTGATTGACTCTACACACACACACACACACACACACACACACACACAACGCTAATTTACGAGCTAAGGCAATAGGTCAAGCTTCAGGGGCCAGTAAGTAAGACACACAAATATTCCGACTTAAAAGTTCTGTCCAGACGTGAAGGACGTTGCTGAAGTGATTTTCTCACCGAAAATCAAAGCAAAGAGTCCAGATGCTGGTCGGGGTGGAGGAAACCAAGTCTGCAGAGTTCGGCCTCCACCTGCCTGAGGCTGGGAAGCCCAGCTCCTGGCCCCAGTGCCCAGACGCGGCGTTGGAGCCCTGCCCCCAGCGGGACCACCTCTCCAGGGCTGGGTCCACGAGGTCAGGACCCTCCTAGGCTGCAGCCAGAGACGCAGGGCCCGGCCCGGGAGCCTCCTGGAGGCCGGGGAGCGACTTCCTCCATCCCTGCCCAGCGGCGTGGCCATGCCGGCGGAGCAGCCATCGGCTCCTCCTCCCCCTCCTGGATGGTGACGGGATTGTTTTCCCTGTGGTTTCGTCTCCTTGTCTATGCGGTGGAGTCTGAGGCGGCTGGAGAGACGAGCAGGCTTTCTGTCCGTGGTTCTCCAGGCCCTCAGGAAGGGCCGGGCGGTGCTGGTCACAGCCCTGAGGGCTGGGCGGCGGTGACTGGGCGGGACCTGTAGGGTGACGCGGCAGACACGGCGCTGGCATCATGGGCATCCACGTGCTCAGCATCAGGGCCCTGCCCAGCTCGGGTGACGGCCTGCAGAGGACTCCACGGCCAGCCCTGGGCAGCGGTCACGGCCCCGGAGGCCAGCAGGTTTCGTGTGACGCTTGTATGGAGACGCGGGTCCTCTTCCCCTCGCCCCTGGGGTGGAGGGCAGTGTAAGCCCGTGTGCCCTCCCAGCGTGAATTGCAGAGTGAGTGTGAGCAAGTGTGAGTGAGGCCCGCCCCATGCAGGCCCGGGCTCTCCATCCCGGGGGGCATGGCTGCAAGTCATCTGAGCTGTGGGTTACGCCAGGGACTCCCAACTGCTGCAGGCACATCGCTTGTTCTCTCAGCATTCTCAGCATCTGTAAGGTGGGGACAAAAAGGATGTACAAGCAGGAGTTTTTCTGAGACTTTAACCAGGACCAGCTGTTTAAAAGGTGCAGCCCGACGCTTGTCAGACGCCAGTTGCTGAGGTAATAGAAACGGGCCCTGCGTCTCCGAGACGCCCTGCATCGTTATCATCCTGTGGCGTTGGTGACCGGCCAGAGCCACATCCCAGCACAGCTGCTGGGCCCGCCACAGCATCTCACTGTCTCTTTTGTTCTTAGCTCTTGGTGTCGGCCAGAGGGACTCAAGGCCACAGCAGAGGACGGGTCAAGAGCCAGGCAGGTTTGCTGCTGCAGTAAGGGAGCTAGGGGCAGGCGAGCCCCTCCTGCTGAGGGTAGAGAGCGGGTGAGGGGCCCCGAGGCTGCAGCCCCAGCCCAGCTCCAGTCCGGGCAGCTCAGGCGCAGCCCCAGGGTGAGCCAAACTCTCTTCTGATAAAGTTTCATTCGGGCAACAGGCTGGATTTGACTGGGGGGCAGGGGGTGGGGGGTGCGGTTTGCTGGCCGCCGGCCTTGGGGGTGAGGAACCGTGGGGAGAGATGCACGACAGACTTCAGGTTCTTGCATCTTAAAATCCTCATCTTGAAAAGACATTCTTTTCAGACCAAATGTCCTACCAGCCTCCACTCACCGCAGGCCTTCACTTCCTGCCCCAGGCTGCTCACTCTGCATAGCGCTGGAGGCCCATATCACGGTCAAACGGGGGTTCCTGGGAGATGGAGCTTAGGGCTGCAGGCCGCCTAATATGGGGGGTGGGTGGGAGGGGGCAGGGGAAGGGGGCACCCCCGGGGTCACAGGGCAGGACAGGTGGGCTGGGGGTCAGTCCTGAGCCCTCTAGGAGCCGGCGTGTCCAGCAGGCTTTTAACCTTGGCAATGAAAAACGGGACTGGATGAGCCCCGAAAACTGGCTCAACTCATCAGGTTTATTCCTAATAGAAAACTCACGCTGGTGAGCGAGCCGGCTGCAGAGAGGGCCCCTGGTTCCAGATGTGAGAGAAAAGGCAGAGCTGTGTCCTGACGTTGACGGGTGTTTTCTCCTTCACTACTTCACAGCAGACGTGAGTTTTAATCATCTTCTCTTTTGTGAGGAAGATGTAGCTCTCCAGCCCCATGAATCTCATTCTTCTCTGGAGGAGGAAGTTGTTGTTCAGTGGCTCAGTCGTGTCCGACTCTGTGACCCCATGGACCACAGCATGCCAGGCCTCCCTGTCCATCACCAACCCCCAGAGCTTGCTCAAACTCACGTCCATTGAGTCGGTGATGCCATCCAACCATCTCATCCTCTGTTGTCCCCTTCTCCTCCTGCTCTCAATCTTTCCCAGCATCAGGGTCTTTTCCAATGAGTCAGCTCTTCGCATCAGGTGGCCAAAGTATTGGAATTTCAGCTTCAGCATCAGTCCTTCCAATGAATATTCAGGACTGATCTCCTTTAGGGTGGGCTGCTTGGATCTCCTTGCAGTCCAAGGGACTCTCAAGAGCCTTCTCCAACACCACAGTTCAGAAGCGTCAATTCCTCGGCGCTCAGCCAGGGAGCAGCACCCTTGTAAGACTTTGTCGTCAGTAAGAACTGCATTGCAGAAGCGAGCAGGGCATGCTCACCAGGCGCGCGCGCGCGCGCGCACACACACAAACACACACACACACACACACACACACACACACACGATGGCTACAGGCTCGGCTCCTTTAAGAGGTCGAGCCAGCACTTCTTGGAGAGCTCCTTGTGGTCGGCAGTTTGGAGAGGGCAACCTTGTGAGACGCAGCAGGTGAGCGGAGAATAAACATCATATCTGATGACACAGTCTGAGCAAACTTGTGCAAGGCCACTTTTCAGAAGATGTATTTGTCCAGTAGCACATTTAAGATGGATAGGAATGTTGCGGTGTTTATTGAAGGAGTAAAGCATTAATGATTTTGTGTTGGTTGAGGCGTAGGTTCTTTTTCTAACCTACTGACATTAAGAACACCCTCGTAAGGGGAGGAGCTGACCTCCTCGTCAGAGGCCTCCCATCTCCAGAGAAGGAAAAGCAGAGAAGCGATCTCCAAATTCTGCTCATGCATTTCCACGGGGTTTGTTTTGGTTGGGAAAGCGGGCCCTCCTGGGGGGCAGGGACGATGATGGGACCCTGCGGGAAACAGCAGTACGGGCTGGGCACTCCCGCCCCCGGGGTACACTCGCCCAGGGCAGTGCCGCAGCCCCCCCGGGCCTTCCACTGGGTGTCACCACCCCGGCTCCTTGCCACATAGACCCAGACACCCAAGGCTCCAGCCTCCAGACCCGCGTGCGGCCTGGCCTAGCCAGATGCCCAGAGGACCGTGCAGGCAGGCTTCCTGACCTAAGGGAGTCAACCCGCACTGGGGCGGAGGATCAGGCGTGTGAGATCTTCCAAAGCAGAAGCTGGGGTGGGTCAGTTCTGCGTGACCGCAGACCCGCCCCGGAGTCCCAGGCCTCCGGTCCTGATAGATTCCTCTGAAAGTGTTCCGTCAGCTGAGCTTGTGACAGTGCAGATGGGACCCTGCAGAAAACCTGAACGCCCTGGCCCTGAACTGGGAGAGGAGGGGTCCAATGGGAAGTTCTGAGAACATTTAACCAACGTACCAAATTGACAGCTTTCTTATTACAAATGTGACAGAGCAATATGATCAAAAATCACTGCACCCAAACCTGGCGCTCTGAGACAACCTGCCGGGGCGGGATGGGGTTCAGGCTGGAGGGGACGCATGTCTCCTGTGGCTGACTCACATCGATGCATGTCAAAACCATCATGACATTGTAAAGTAATTATCCTCCAATTACAATATAAATTAATTTCTTTTTAAATTGCCAAAATAAACCTCTCTCTCAAAGCTACTCAGTTGCGTGCAATTCTTTGCAACCCAAGGCAAGAATATGGGAGTGGGCTGCCATTCCCTTCTGCAGGGGATCTTACCAACCCAGGGGTGGAACCTGGGTCTCCAGCATTGCAGGCAGATTCTTTACCATTTGAGCCACCAGCCTAAGCAGCTCTTTGAACAAATAAAAATTACTGCATAAGAATGCATATTGGCAGACTTTTTTTAAATACACAGTACATAAAATAAAAATATGATACAATCTTTAGTGTTAAAGTCAGTGAAATATGCGTTAGGTGGGTGAACAGGATCTGTGGTTCCTTTAGGGAATTCCCACAGGACACAGTCTCACGAAGGTGTGTTCCCTCCTCTGATTGAGTTTGGGTTGGTTCACCAATGTTTTCTTTGTGATGATTAATCTTTGTGTCAACTGTGGTGTCCATCGGTCAGTCAGATGCTAATACAGACGCTGGGGGCTGTTGGGTAGATGTGATCAATGTTTACCTTCAGTGGACCTCAAAGAAGCAAGAGGTTATCATCCATGATGTGGGAGGGGCTGACCCAGCGAGCCGAGGCCTTCACAGAGGGAGGGTTGTGCTCTTCCCTGGGCTCCAGCCTGCCCTGCAGACTTGGGACTCCCAGGCCCTGTAGTCCCGTGAGCTGGTCCCTTAGAAATCTCTCCCTCTTGGTTCTGCTTCCCTGGAGAGCGCAGATGAATGCAATCTTCTAACACGTGGTGGACAGACCTGAGCGGCGTGGCCCCATGAAACAGGGGGCACGTTAGAGGTCAGTGTGGAGGGACTGTTTCTGCACCCGTGGGCTGACTGCGCTCAGCGGCTTATGCTGCAAACTCCACACCTCCCCCTGGGCCCCTTGGTTAGGCAGCCCCACAGCAGACCTGTGTCTCCCCGAGTCACCCGGTTTCCATGTGTCTGGCCCGGGCTTCAGGCAGCAGGTACCCCCCCGGCTCACGGCCAGGGCCCAGCCACCCCTGGTCTGTGGTGTGTATGACCCGGGAGGCCGAGCCCCTGTCCCGGGCGGCAGGCGGGGCATCCTCAGGCGGCCGGCCACCCCGGGGCACTCAGCATCACCGGCCCCTCCCACCTGGCTGTGGGAGGGCGGGGGGAACGCGCGTGTGAGCAGGACGACCCATCACTGTCAACCAGGCCTCGCTGACAGTTCCTTAGAATCCACACAGTGGGTACCGGACGCGGTGTGTCGAGTGACAACCGCCGGAGATCCGCGGGGCAGCGCCCGTGGGCCTGGACACCTGCCTGCTCACTCGCAGCGCATCCTTCCACCCAGCACTTCAGACGCCTTCCTCATGTCGAGGGCCTGGCCCGGAGGCTGAGGGAGGGGAAAGTGCCCGCTGGAGGCTGAAAGCCTGCCTCTCCCAGGGCTGCCCTGATGGGGACGGAGGTGGGAAGGACTTGACCTTCTGATCCCAGTGGGGGCGGCTGCCGTGATGGGGGCGGGGAGTGGGAGACACCCTTGGAGGACACGGGTCCATGGGTCCCCCTGCTTGTCCCCGGGGCCCTGCAGCCGGCCAGGGAGGCGGCTGGGCTCTGTCCGGACGCCCAGCGCAGATGAGGGCTGAGGCTGCAACCCCGCCGCCCTCCACCCCAGCCATGCTCAGCACCATGGCTGAGCCCTAGGCAATCTGGGGCTGAGCTGCAGCCCAGGGTCTCTTAGACCTGCTGCCTTCCACTCCACGTCCCTGTGTCCCGTCCGCAGCTCACGGCTGGGCGTGGACGCAGCCCCACCTTCTCAGATGCCTCTCCATGTCTATTCGGGGGCCCCACTGGACACAGGCAAGTAGAGTCCAGGAGCGTCTGAGGACCTCACCACTCGGGGCCCAAGGAGCCTGGTCCCTCCCGTCCGCACAGGGCCCAGCACCCGGGAGCTCAGTCCTCCTCTGCTCCAAACAGCGGTGGGTGGGCAGCCCGGCATCTCAGGCTCCTGGCCAGCTGGGTCTCCATGGTTCTGTGCCCACCCCAGCCCCTCCCCAGTCCTCTAGACCAGCGACCTGCGAGGCCTGCCCGTGGGAGGCTCCACTGCCCACCCGCTCTGCGAGGCAGGAGACCACGCACCCCAGAGACTCATGTGGAACCGCCTCGCCTCAGCCTCACGAATCAATCAGGCGGTCTCAAGCAGGCCAGGATTGTAACGAACGTCCCCGAAGACAATAAACGGAGGCTCCTCAGCCACCATCACATGCATCTTGATCCGCCTGCAGCCCAGACAGGCTGGGCCCCGCCAGGCCCCAGGTCATGAGCCCGGGAGAGAAGGGTTTCCAGCTCTCTCTGGAGCGGGGAGACGGCCTTCGGGCCTGAGA
Source organism: Bos taurus (assembly GCF_002263795.3). Taxonomy (NCBI): domain Eukaryota; kingdom Metazoa; phylum Chordata; class Mammalia; order Artiodactyla; family Bovidae; genus Bos; species Bos taurus. The sequence continues at coordinate 83,710,527 of NC_037342.1, read as the reverse complement.
GCGGCCCCTTGCTCTGCAGGGATTGCAGCGTGGCTGCACCGCATGCCTTACCTGAGCTGAAGGGAGGGGAGCGGAGGCCTTCTGTTCGCTCAGGGTCTCTGGGGCCAGTTGAAGAGGCAGCGTGGCAGAGGCCAAAGTCCTGGGTGAGTCACGGACTTGGTCCAGCCAGGCCAAGGGGGCTGCTGGTGAGCTTTGCTGCGAGAGCAGAGCAGCACCCTGACCCGTGCCTGCAGGGTCACTGAAGGCGGAAGTGCCTGTCTGCACAGGGCCCCCAGGGACATGGGGTGCTCTCGTGAGTCAGTGACACCACGGGCCACCAGATGCACCCCAGCCCGGACAGTCATGTCCTGGAAACGGCTACCCTGTTCTTCACGGCTCAGCCTGCAGGTTGCAGGCATGTGGGGACCCGGGGCCTCCCCCTCCACCACCTGTCCAGAGCCAGGTCAGCCCACCCGAAGTCCCCGGCCATCTGCACGGATCTCGGCCCCTGGAGCCAGTGGAGGAGGGCCACGGTGGGCGGGCTGGGTCCACCGGAGGAAAGGTGTTCAGCACCTACGCCCAGACCGCGTCCTGCAGCGCGCCTGCCCACAGCCCCACTCACGGCGCCCTGAGTCACTCCTTCACATCAACAATGCTGACTTATACCCACTTTACAGATGGAGAAACTGAGGCCCAGAGTGGGCAAGTGTCTTGGTCGAGGTCACACAGCGAGCAAGGGTCAGAGCTGGGCTCTAAACTCAGGGAGGCCGACTCCAGAACCCACCAGATTGTTTTTATTTCCCAGGGCCCGCATTCCTCTGGAAGGGCTGGCTTTTCCATTATCACCACGTGTGATAAAGCCCAGAAGCAACAGGGCTTTAACAGAAAACAAGCCCTGGTAGCCCAGTCCAGCAAGTCAGATCTGGTCGCGGCTGGGTCTCCGATCAGCCCATCGCTGAGGGGTGCATCTGCGTCCTCACCAGTTGGTTAACACCTGCTGCTGAAGCCTGTGCACCCCTCCCACCCCAGCACCTCCCTGGGACTCCCAGGCCCCCCACCCAGCAGCTGACAAGAGACTCACACCCCACGGCCTCCATTTCTAACCTGGCATGTGAGGCCTTTTGCGGAGGGTGGTGTCCAGGGGGAATAACTGCTTGTCCCTCCTGAGTGAATGGGCCGGGCTGTGTGTGGACCCAGAAGTGGCCTGAGGCGGGCCCGGCCCACGGCCTGTGGTTCAGCCCTGGGAGAGGACATCACCCACAGAGCTGGCCCCACCTCGAGTCCCCGCTATCCCCGGGCAGGTGCTCCCGTGGACGCTGTAAACGTGGGACCTTCAGGACCGGTGACAATTTTGATGGGCTGCACTAAAAATTCTGTAAAGATTCTTAAGATTTAACAAGACTGACTGCCTAACTGCTTCTTTTTATGTGTCTATAAAAGCGATATCACCAAAGCAGAGCCTTGGACAATCAATCTGCCTGTGGTCAGCGGGGAACCCAGGGTGGGACCACTGCCCAGCAGAGGTAGCCAGAGGGCTGGGGCCAGAGCTGGCCTGTGGGAAGGACATGAGGCTGGGTGGGCAGAGGGCGGCCTGGGGTTGCAGGTGACTCTGGGGGGGTGACCAGGGGAACAGAGCCCACGAGACCACAGGAGGGTTGGGAGGTGATGAGCTCCGCGTTGGGCACCAAGCACTGAGCGTGCAGGCAGCCTGGTGCCTCGGGGGAGAGGAGCGCGACCCTTATCCTTGGTGGGCGGGGCCCGCGTGGCTTCCCGGGGACCCTCAGAGCCTGAAACTGCAGGGGACGAGTCCCCGGCGGGAATGTGGGGAGCAGAGATGTCACCAGGCAGCCCCCCAAGACAGACAGAGAAGGGGAGACACAGGGAGTCTGCGAGCTTTGAGCTCCACCCTCCCTGAGCCCCTGAGGATGCACCACCCCCAGAGCGCTGCGGGTCCACCGCGGACTCTGCAGAGGCCACCGCTGGATGGCTAAGGCAGAGCGACCCTCGGGAGGCGGATCCAGTGCTCCTCCCTGAGTCCCTGCGCCGGGGCGGGAAGACCTGCCTGGGGACGGGCATGGGGCTGGCCCCATCCTGGGTGGGCACCTCCTTCCCGGCCTGCAGGCCCTGGGTTCTGACCTTGAGGCTGGGCGGGGATCTGCCTGTGAAGGGCTCTCCACCTGTTTCTTTCCCACCCTTTCCTTAGACCCATCGTCTCATCACCCCTCCACTCACCACTGGGGGAGCAGGAGGGGTCCCCAGAGCAAGCCACGAAGCTGTGGATGCTGGTGGCAGGAGAGGGCCGCACACGGGGCGCCCCGCTGCCCTGGGTCAGTGGCATGAAGGTCTCCCCGAGGGCCCGCTGCCCCAGATCGTGAGGCTCGGGCGGGTTTGTGAGGACTTGGCAGGAAGGCTGTGGGTTTCAGGATCACCCAGGAAATCGTAACTTTCTCAGGTCAAGCAGAGAGGCAGGAACACACCCAGCCCTCCCATCTTCCCATCCACCCATCCACCACGACCCCCACGTAGACAGCCCTCCAGGGGCTGACCCTGGAGTCAGACGGTTCACAGAGGCGCGTCAGCTCACCAGTGTGTGCAAACGGCTATACAAGCCTCAGAGAAAGTGCAGACAGAGACTTGATTCACCTGAGGGGCCGCTGGAACCCAGAGGGCTGGCTCAGGCCAAGACTTTGGACTCCTGGGACTAGAGGGTCTGGACCTCCCAGCCCACGTGCTAGGGGAAGTCCACCCCCAGCCAACTCCCGACCCTCTGCCCCAGGCTCACAGCATTGGCACGGGCCTCACCACCGAGGGCAGGCTTTGGTTTTCCATGCTTGCTGGGATCACAGAGGTGGCTCAGAACGGCCAGGTAGAAAGGTCCCCACGCTGCCATGCTTCCCTGGAACCTGGCCCAGGGCCTCCCAATGGGGCAGCAGGGCCCGGAGGTCACTGAATGGCTCCCAGCAGGACGGCCTAATCGGAGAGGGACTGCGGGGGCTCCACCACACTGAAGGGACCCTCAGGGAAGCAGACACTGGGAGCTCACGTGGGCTTTCCAGAAAGCAGGCAGCCTTGCGTGGCCTAGAACCCAGTAGAGGGGCAGGAATGAAGCAAGGGGCTGGCCCAAGGGGCCTGGAGATTTTGCACGGCCTCGGAACTGAGGGAGAGGCCGTGGAGCCAGGTCCCCCCGAGACAGCCTGCCCAGCCGGGTCCCTCCTGGGTCGGGGGCACAGCACCTCCCGAAACCTGGCTCGGAGGCAGCCCAGCCTGAGAAGGAGCAGGCCCAGCTCCACCGGGAGTCCCGGACTCCCCACCGACACAGGCGGGCGTGGTCAGACCACGTCCCTCCAGGGGGCAGTTTGGGAGAAGAAGCCGTGTGCGCCGCGGAGCCCGCCCCTCTCTGCCCCACGCAGCTTGCTTCCTGGACGGGTTAGGGCCTGCCCTCTGTCCTACTGCTGGGCACGCTACCCCCTCCGCCTGAGCCCTGCCCCAGGCCTTGAGCAGCTGTCCCCCAGCAAGGCTCTCTGCTAGGACAGGGGGACCTAGGCCATCACCCTCGTGCTTTCCCGAGAGCCAGGGCTGGCGGGCTCAGCGGCTGCAGGCCCGGGACCACCCTTAGTCAGGGCTGGCGGGCTCAGCGTGGCCAGGGGCAGGGACCACCCTCACCTTTGCCCATGACCAGGCCCACAGCCGAGGGCCCAGGACGCAGCCTAGGGGCCGTCTCCAGGTGGAATCTCCCCCCAAACAGCGTTTCCTTGGCTGTGACGCCTCAGCGACTTTAAAAATAAGTTGTCTCTGTGTCTCGCTTCTCTCCGAGAATGTTGCGATCAAAAGAACAGCTTTATTCGGGAGAAAAGACACGTGACGGGACCGTTAGGATGACCTGTCTAGGCACACAGCCCTGCATCTGGGGCTCGTTTTGATTTCCTTCTGTCCCTGAGACGTCCGGTGGAAGGCCTGTGAGCATGGGGGGATGAGCCCCCGGCTCTGAGAGCGTCACACAAGCTGCCGGGGGGACCAGGCCCAGGGCCCAGACCGTCTTCACAGCGAGTCAGGTGGGAAAGAGGGTTCCCCACTCCCGAGAACGGTTCCGGCACCAGGGGTTCCTGGACACTCGTCTCCATGGCTGAACACACACCTGGGCAAGCGGGAAGACGGAAACACACCCAGGCTGGGCTCCCCGCCGAGGGCCCCGGGGTGTGAGACCTGGCGGAAGCTGAGGTCCTGCAGGGAGCTCGTGAAAACACCTGGCCATGGAGGCGGCTGGACGCCAGCCAGGGCACCGACTCCAGACACGGCCAGGCCCGATCCACCCTGTGCACAGGGGCAGCTCCGGAGGGTCCTCCCGGCCAGACAAGATGTGGACCAAGCCCTGCCTCTCCCCAACGACTCTGTGCCCGTCGAACAGAGTGCTAGTCCTGGTGCCGCCAACACAGACATCGCCGCTGAGTGCTTCCTGCTCCTTCAGCGCCTGTTTTGGTCACAGTGCTTCCTACTAACGGGGGTCAAGGCATTGCATGCAGCTAACCTATAACCTCGGATGCACTGAACAGTCCCTCAGACATTCCCGGGCTAACTTGGCATTCATCACACCATGCTGAGTGGGGTGCCCACGGAAATGCGGAGCTAAGTCAGATACACTTGCTGACCTTGCTGGGGGTTTACTCCGGTGAATGAGCGTGGACTGTGATTCACAAAAACCCAGAGGGGAAGCCCAGGGCAGGGGGGCTGGTGAGCTGGGCCTGGGAGAGCCGCTGGGGGCCTGGGGAGAGTGCAGCAGCAACAGATAATCGGAAAGAAAGGGCAGAATGTGGCGGAGATCAAACGCGTGTTTGGACAGCAGGTGCCACACAGGATGGAGAAAAACACCTGTTTGAGTTGGGGTGGTTGGGAAAGACCACTCGGCCTCACAGAGAAGAGAGGCTTCTCATAGGACCCTTGGAACGAGCTGGCTTCCCGGTGCGGTTGGAGAAAGGGGAGGGAACTCCTGCCAGAGGACAAGCCGGTGATGGTGGAGATGGTGGAGATGGTGGTTTTGGTGGTGATGGTGGAGATGGTTATGGTGGAGATGGTGGTGATGATGGAGATGGTGGTTTTTGTGGAGACGGTGGAGATGATGGAGATGGTGGTGATGGTGGAGAAGACGGTGATGGTGGAGATGGTGACGATGAGGACAATGCAGATGGAGCGGCAGTCACCCTGGAAGATGCTGCTGTCCAGTGAAAGATCGATCTTTGCTTTGCTCATCCTGCCTACGAGCTAAGAGAGATTAAAGTGCTTTAGTACAAAGTAAACAGTATACATATTTTATGAAATACATTTCTCTGCCTGTTTAATTGTGGGATCTTCAATAGAGGCAGAAAGATTCACTGCTCACCACTGGCATGAATGAATAGGGTTTCAGCCTTCTGCCTCAGGAGGCCCCCTGACCTCTGGCTCCTGGGTCCTGCTGCAGGGAGACCAGTGCTTCCACGATGTGGTCTTGGCAGCTTTCTTTCCTCTGTGCTCCTCTGTGGGCTCAGGCGTAAAAGTAAAATGTCCACTTTTTATTGCTGAAGGCTTCTGAAGCCTGGTTATCACAGGTGAGACTGCTGAGTTCACAAGATGATTGCAGTTCACCAGGAAATAAGGAGAACTGTCCTTAGGAATGGTCATCCCAGCATCTCTAGTGATCCTCCCAGAAGCCCTCTCATTGCTAGGATGCGTCCATCCTTCCCCTGAACTCTTAATCCACAGTGTAGGCATCCCAGTCCCTTCCAAAAAGTGCTAGGAGCTCTTAAGGTGGCTTCACACTGGGACCTGCTGGGCTTCGCACACAGCAGTCGTGGTGTTCTGCCAGGTGGTGTGTGGGTGACCACAGGTGGCCAGGCAGACTGTCAACACTGATAGGCAAAAGCTACTTCACAAGGTAGGTTTCCAGCAGCCTGATGGCCTCTGGGGACCTCTCTCCTGGATCCTGGAGCTGAGCCATGGGCCAGGTGGGCACTGACATGCAGAGGGGGCTGGAATCCGACAAGAACCCCTTCCCACCCCCCAGCACCATGCCACCCGCTTCACAGCAGTGCCCTGGTCCCGTTTCGAGTCTCTTTAACAGCTCCTCTCCCTGGTGGACCGTAAGCTCATGGAGGGCAAGTCAGCAAACTGTCTGGAGACCAGTGGACGCCCCGTAAATGGCAGCCGGACGAGTGAACAAATGAGGGTGATTTTTTTCAAAAGGAAGCAGGAAAAGGAGAGGACACATGAGCCACCGATCTTTGGAGCTCAAACAAGGACTCAAGATGCCGCCCAGTTGGCAGAAGTGGCCACTCCCCTCCCTCCGTTCACGGCAAATGCCTGCAGAGGCCCGAGGCACGGGCCCTGCTCAGCCCATTCAGCTCAGACTCTTCACACCGCTGCTCATCTGGCTGGCAGGCCGCCCTGAGCCCCCTCCACCTCGGCAGGAATGTGGGCCCAGCCCTCCCCTGGGGCTTCCCTGGTGCCTCAGCTGGTAAAGAATGCGCCTGCAATGCAGGAGACCCCAGTTTGATTCCTGGGTCAGGGAGATCCCCTGGAGAAAGGATAGGCTACCCACTCCAGTATTCTTGGGCTTCCCTGGTGGCTCAGCTGGTGAAGAATCCACCTGCAATGCAGGAAACGTGGGTTCAATCCCTGGGTTGGGAAGAGCCCCTGGAGAAGGGAATAGCTACCCACTCCAGTATTCTGGCCTGGAGAGTTCTGTGGACTGTATGGTCCACGGGGTAGCAAAGAGCCGGACACGACTGCGCGACTTTCACGGTCAGACCTCCCCTAACGACCTACTCAAAGCCTCGTCTGCCTGTCACTTTAAGGAAGGTCCTGTCCTTTTAAGCAAACAGCTCTGGGGCCTAGAAAGGGCCGTCTGTGGATGAGAGTCCAGCCTGGTGATGTGCAGCCCTCCTGCCAAGCCCAAGGGGCTTCTGGAGTCCAGACACTGCTGGCGTCCTGATGCCCAGCACAGATGCCACTGTGGGCGGCCCTGGCCTCGGTGCTGAGGCCACATACACACACGTAAGGCTACACTGAGGGGGTGCGGGGGCTTGCTCTGCTGAAGCAGGGACTGGAGACCGGGAAGTCCAGAATGACCCTCCGTTTGCAGACAGTGGGACTGGAGAACTAGGACTGTCAGATCTGTGCTTGGACCCCGAGGACCCCCCCAGAGTGCCCCCCGAAGTGCTCGGACCCCAAGGACCCCCCCAGAGTGCCCCGTGAAATGCTCGGTCCCCAAGGACCCCCTCAGAGTGCCCCCCGAGGACCCCCCAGAATGCCCCCCGAGGACCCCCCAGAGTGCCCCCCGAAGTGCTCGGACCCCAAGGACCCCCCAGAGTGCCCCCCGAGGACCCCCCCAGAATGCCCCCCGAGGATCCCCCAGAGTGCCCCCCGAGGATCCCCCAGAGTGCCCCCCGAGGACCCCCCCAGAGTGCCCCCCGAAGTGCTCGGACCCCAAGGACCCCCCCAGAGTGCCCCCCGAGGATCCCCCAGAGTGCCCCCCGAGGATCCCCCAGAGTGCCCCCCGAGGACCCCCCCAGAGTGCCCCCCGAAGTGCTCGGACCCCGAGGACCCCCCCAGAGTGCCCCCCGAAGTGCTCGGACCCCAAGGACCCCCCCGAGTGCCCCCCGAAATGCTCGGTCCCCAAGGACCCCCTCAGAGTGCCCCCCAAGGACCCCCTCAGAGTGCCCCCCGAGGACCCCCTCATAGTGGCCCCCGACTCCTGTCCTCTGCCCATCACCACTGTTCCAGGACAGGCCACCCGACCCCCTGCAGAGACCCCACGTGCGTGCAGGCAGAGGCTGCGCTGGGTGGAGGCCTGGGTGCAGCCATCCTCAGAGGACCTGGGGAGCAGCCCCAGTCTGGGCAGGGCTCGGGGCGGCAGTCACAGGCTCTCACTGATGGGCCACTGCCGGGCTGTGTTCAGGCTTCTGCCGGCCTCGTCCTGTCACTTCTCCCCAACGTCGAGGAAAAGCTTGGTCCTCAACGTTCACAGCCCTTCCCTGCCGCTTCCTTCTTGCTTCCCAGAAATTCTGACACTTGGTTGCCTCATCGGGCCCAGACCCTTCAGCTTCTCAAGACCAACGAGGCTTCGGGGAGCTAGTGTGAGCTCCCTTTCCTAGTCCCCGAAAGTAGAGAAGGCCACCTGCAGGGTGACAAACAGCACCAGACCACGAATGCTGGGCATTCCCTGTGCGCCGCGTCCCCATCCCTTCTCTAGGCTCCGGGGAAAGAAAGAGAGGAGGGGAGGGGGAAAGGAATTCACAGGCCCAAGGAATCCCAAGGGAGGAGAGAGCCTGCTTCTGACAGACTGAGCACAAAGACCTCGCAAGCCTTTTAACACAAACGCTCTCTTTGAGAATGTGCCTGGTCAGAAAAACCTCCGAGTCTGAAAGGTACCTGTAGCTGTTTAGTCCCCTGGTTCTCCTCTTCCCCCAAGCCCCCATCACACCCGCGTTGTGAGCGAGACAGAGAGGCGGAGGCCTTGCCCACGCTCAGCGAGCTCCACAGCCACCGTCCCTCGGGATTTCTGCAGGTCTGCCCTTTCCTTCCAAAGAGAAGAGCAGGCGTGGGGAGAGCCACCGGCGGGAAGCCGGAGCCGGGCCTTCAGCGTCCTTGCAGCGCGAGCGGAGCCGGCGGGTGACGGGCTGAAATCCAGGCTCCCCCGGGGCCCGCAGCCTCCTCACCTGCGCTGTGCGTCCCCACACAGAGGGTGGGCGTCGGCCCGGGGGTGCTGCCCCGGGCGTCTGGACGCCCCCTCCCCAGGGCCTGGGCAGCGGACTCAGGAGCACCCGGCACGTCTCCTGGCAGACACGAGCGTAGACGGGAGCGCGGGCCGGTCAGGCACATTCGCCTCAAGGCCCACCTCCTGCCACACTGACCCCCGCTTGCTCAGTCTTCTTTCTCAGACACACGGAGCGCCCCCAGCCCAGCTCCGTCAGCTTCCGTCCCATCACCGCTGCGGGCCTGGGGGGCCGTGACCCCGTGAGGGTCTGGGGGGCCGTGACCCCGCTGCAGGCCTGGGGGTCCATGACCCCATGAGGGTCTGGGGGGGCCGTGACCCCTCGCCTGACCCACTCACCGCTGTGGGTCTGGGGGGCCGTGACCCCGCTGCAGGCCTGGGGGTCCATGACCCCGTGAGGGTCTGGCAGGCCGTAACCCCTCACCTGACCCGCTCACCACTGCGGGTCTGGGGGCCCGTGATCCCACACGGGCCCCCTCTGGCCCCAGGATGCAAGGAGCCCCCCTGGATCCCCCTAAGCTCTTCGCCCACTGATTCTGCCGAGTCCTGCAATAAGCCTGCAGCATCAAACGCCAGCTTTGTCACTTCCTGCACACGCGGCCTTGATGGAATCCCCTGAACACCACGCCCCAGACTCCTGACCTAAAGAGGTATTTCTAGTAGAGCCTCAGCATACCCAGTGCCTCATAAATGACACCTCACATCATGGAAAGAGTTCCTGTTGGTAAGGCTGCAGGTCAGTGCCCGGTGTACGCAGACGGCTGGGTCCAAGTCAGCTTTCCCGCCGGATCCCCATCACCCTGCGTCCGGCACCCAGGGCAGCAGCAGATGAGCACAGGGCCATGGGTGCGGCGGGATGTGAGCACCCGCAGGCAGGCAGAGCAGAGCCTCCCGTCAGCCCAGAAGACCCGCAGGGGGCGGGGAGGCCACCACTTCCCCAGACTGGAGCCGGATGGGCTGCAGCGGCCTTGGGCTCGCCAGTGACTGACCGCGGCCGGTTGAGGGGGGCTCCAGAGGGCCTGCGGGCGGGTCCGAGGGCAACTTGCTGTCTCTCCCCGTGCCAGCCCAACGAGCTGGCCCTCCAAGTCCAGGGTCCTCCCCACCTCCCTCAGCTGCGGGAAAACACGGCAAGACTGCAATTCCATTACTGAAGCCCGGGGCAGCCCCTTCTGTGGACTCAGGGGTTCGCTGCAGCTCAGGAAGAATGCTGGCCCCTGGACAGGGCGGGGAGCAGGTGGCTGAGGGCCTGGAGACTGGAGGGCATTCCCACTCATCAAGGGGGATGAGGACGGCCCAGAGCTCGGACCCGAACTCGGCGGAGGGGAGGCATCGGAAGGCTGCCTCCTCGAGCTCTCTGCGCAGGAGCTCAGCCAGCCCTGGCCACCGTGGGCAGCCAGCCAGCCCACGGCCCGCGTGCCCATCAGACACCGTGCGCCACGGCCGGGTGGGGGTGCACTCTGGCTGGGGGACGGCTGTGCCTTGGAGAGGCCTGCACACCCACAGCGTCTGACCTTCAGTCACGTCGGCCAACCCCCTGCTGTAGATCCCAGGGGCCGGTGGACGGCTCCCTAGAAACGGGGGTCTCAGCAATGAGACAGCCAGGGATGTCCCCCAGGCCGGCAGTGGCTCAGCTGCCTCCTGGCATCGCGGCGTGCGGCGGGGTGGGGTGGTGAGCTGAGAGGGAAGGGCCGTGTTCAGAAATCAGGGGCTCCGGCACAGAGGGAGGCCGGGCAGAAGGAACCGTCAGCTGATAAGAGCACAGTAGCTGTTGTTCATACTAAATTGGGGCCCAGGTGACTGGGAGAAAACCCACAGACCATCCCAGAGGTCTGCCGGGTCTGCACTGCAGACGGAGGCTTTACGGGACCCTCGGGGGCGGCTGCAGGAGCTGGGCAGGGCTCCCGTCGGGCCAAACTGCACAACGGACACTTACTGGCTTGTCCCTGAGGACAGACAGGCCTTGCATACCAAACATGTGCGGTGGCTTTGGGGGCCTCTGGGCAGCGGGGCTCGCTCCCGAGCCCCAGGGGCTGCTGCAGGTGTTTGGAGCGAGGCTCTAAATTCAGAGGGGGAGGGAGACATTCTCACAGACCCGTCGGGCCGACAGAGAGACACGCGCGACCACCCGGTGGGGCTGGTGTGTGCACACGTGTCCACAGGGTGCGGGTAGCTGCCCCGGAGCAGGGAGGGCGTGGGTGTGTGCGTGCGCGTGAACCTGCTTTTGTGTGCATGCTTTGTGTCCACAGAGCTGTGTGTGTCCACTCACTCGGGGTGTTGCCCAAACTTCCCGCGGAAACGGGCAGGTGTCTGTCCTCAGGGAGCCTTGGCATGCTGATTTTAATCCCATGTTATGGTGTTCAGCTGCTTCTAAAAATTAAAGTGTAGAAGTTCCATAAGCAGAGCCCAGGGCTATACTGCAAGGCGGGTCCTGGGAAAAGGGTCTCTTGTCACCTTGCTCTTCCAAGAACGGTGAGCCCGGCCTGTCTGGCCACTCTCCTGCCGGACAAGGGAGAGCCCGGCGGGCCGCAGCGGCGAGGACCGTCGCGACACAGCCGGTTGGTCCAGCCCCTCCGCTGACTGCTCCTGGGAGACGGCCAGCCAGGAGGGGTCTCAGGCAGGGCCTTCAGAGTTGGCCTGAAGGCCTGGCTTCTGTACAAACTCCCCCGAGCTCAGCGCCTGGGGGCCGTGACGGACAGCCGCAGTCCTCACACAGAGGGTGACTCCTCTCTGCTGGCATGATGAGGGCTTGGCTTGCGCTTTTACTCCTCGACTCCCCAGGAAGGAGTGAAGGCCCAGTCCCTCCTCAGGGCTGCTCTGCTCCCTGCCCCCCGCCACGGGAGCACACAGGGGAAGATGTATTCTGGGAGCAGGGTTGCTCCAGCTGGGGAGGAGGAAGCAGAGCAGGCCCCTGCCATTCTCGTCTCATCACAAGACCAAGAAGACCCTGCATGCAGCAGGCGGTGCTCGGGCTAGGTTTGCCATGGCCTCCGTGACGGCAGAGCGGGCTGTGAAACACGCGGATGGGAGAGGGGGTGGGGGAGGGCAGCTGGCCCTGGAGGCAGTCACTCACCCTGTTTTCAAATGTCCCTGAAGCAGCTTGCACGGGGACCCCCTCCTCACCTCAAGACCTCAACCAAAGCAGCCGATCGCGAAGCCCCTGCTCCCGCCTGCCCCCACCGCCTCACACCCTCAGCACAAGGAGCAGGGCCGGGCTCCGTAGTGCCCAGGCCAGAGAGGGGCCAGGAGAGGGCCCCATGGTCCCAGTTCAATGCAGAAACACCCAACAGAGGGCCGGGAGGGGGCCACCAAGGGAGGGAAGGAGGCCCCTGACTGCCTCAGTCCCCTGGGGCCGGGAGGCCCCCCACTACTGGAGCTGGCCCCTGTGCTGTGGGAGAGACACAGCGTGGCCCTAACTGCACGTGTCCAGGAGGACGGCCACCTGGGCTGCAAACCCTTAAAACATGTACAAGGAAGGCCTCTCCGTCTGTGGAAACTTGACCAAAGGGCATTTGGAAGGCTCTCCACGGAGGGCTACAGCCCACACCCTCACGCACACACGTGCACACGCAGGGCTGACACCCCTAGACCGTTCGCAACACACAGGCAAGGAACAAGCAGCCACTTCCTGGCCCAAAGAGCCCTTGAAACTCTGGGAGCCTGCGCCTCTCTGCTCCTGTGACCCCTCTGCCCCCCACACCGCCTGGCCCGCGTCTTTCTCCGGGGAAGTCCAGGCTCCTCTGACAAGGAAGGTGGGGTCTGGCCTCCGACCAGGCAGCAGCGCCCCGACGGGGGCCCCCTGGGCCAGACCCCGAGGAACCCCATCTCCACGCACCAGGCACCCCTGCGGCCGGGCAGGCGCCCCTTGTCCCCACCGGCCATCTCCCTCTCCGCCCTCGCGCTCAGCCTCCCAGGCCCAGAGAACCGCCCCCGACTGCCCGCCCGGAAACAATCACCCTTTGAGAAAGGCAGCCAAACTGGGCGCCAGGAACGGCCGGGATGGAGGCGGGGCTGGGGGCGGGGGGCTCTAACTCCCGGAGCGAGGCCTGGCGGTGTCGCCCCCTCCCGCAGCCCCGCTTCAGAGAACAGAGCCGGGCCGCCTGCGCCTGGGAGGGCGCGGGGCGATACCCACCCGGGGGTCCGCGCCTCCTCGCGCCCCCGGCCCCGCCCGCGGGGATGTATAGACGGTCCGCGGCGCGGGTCCCGCCGGCAGCTCGCGCGCGGGGCTGGACGCGCGGGGCGGGGCGCGGGGCGGGGCTAGCGGTGGGCACCAGCGCCGCGGGCGGGCCGGGGGCGGGCCGGGGGCGGGGCTGGCGGCGCTGTCACAGCCGCGGCGGCCCGGGCGCGTCCGCCGCCGCCGAGGGGACTGCGCGCCGGCCCGGTCTGCTGGCTCCGGCCGCGCGCCCCGGCCCCGCGCCTCCGCCCTGCGCCCGGCCGGCTCTGCTCGCTCTGCCGCGCCCCCGTCCTCCCCGCCCGGCTCCCCGCCCCGCGCCCCCAGTGCGCTCGCGGGCTCGGCCGCCGCCTCGCCGAGCGCAGAAGGGCCGGGCCGGGGCGGCGCTGACCCCGCGGCGATGAAGGGGCCTCGGGGGACCCGCAGCCCGAGAGCCCCCGGGGCCGGAGGCGCGCGTGGCCGGGGCCAGCAGCCCGGGGGCGCGGGGACCGGCGCCTAGGGGCCGCCGCCGAGATGGAGCGCGCCGGGGACGATCCGGACTCGCCGCCGCAGGTCAGTGGCCCCGCCGCCGCCGCGTACAGAGCCCCTTTATGCGTCCGCATCGGCGCCCGCGGCATGTGCTACGGGCGCCTGTGCGCGCGCCCCTGTGTGCGTGTGTGCCTGTGTGTGTGTGTGTGCCTGTGTGTGTGTGTGTGCGCGCGCGCGCGTGGATGGTGGTGCGCGCAGCGGGGCGGCTGAGAGTCGGCCAGCATCGGGCCGGGGCCAGGAAGCGCCGCAGTCGAGGGGCTGCTGCGAGACAAGACCTGGGTGGTGCTGGCCCTCCTCGCATCGAGAAGGGGAAGCTGGTTCTCAGCCCCTGCCAGCCGCAGGCCAGGCTCTTAGCTCCCCGGGGCCCTTCCTCCCACCTCAGCAGGTGGTTCCTGGCGACCTGGAGTTGGGGTCAGCACCAATGCTCCGGGTCCCCCAGGGTCGTCCCCAAGCCCAGAGGCTCCAGCCAGTGGCAAGTTAAGTGTCTACAACTCTCCCGCGAGGCAGGGGGCTGAGCAGTGGTGAGGGGGCCCAGCGTCAGGACAGGTGTGCAGGGGGCAGAAGGAGTCAGGACCGAGTTCATTGCCTGCCCTCCACACCCGGACTCAGGCCTGGGGCCCCAGTCCCTCCCAACCAGAGCCCACAGCTTAGGGGAGCAAACTGAGGTGTGAGGCAGCAGAGGATGGAAGGGAGGCCAGGAAGGAGGTGACGACGGCCTGGGGCTGGAGCTGAGGTTGAGAGAACCCGCCCCTGCGCACGCAGAGGCAAAAACAAGACCCTCTCCAGCCCTCTGCCTGTCCTGCCCCGGCCAGGCCTAGTCCCAGCCCGGCGCCGCTTGCGTGGATTCTTGTAGAAGCTGGGCAGCAGGGCTCTGGGGCTCTCTCTGCCTGGATGCTGAGGCCGGCCTTGCAGACGGCTGGTCGCTCCAGGCTGGTGGGGGCAGCTCTGCGTGGGTGGGTGGGGTACCCACCGGGGGCTTGACATGCACTGCTGCACAGGACTGGGTGGGGATGTCCCCGGAGCAGCCGGTGACATCTTGTGTGTAGCTGTGTCAGGGTGGGGCTCACGGCTCCCCCAGTTACGGGGCTGTGGGCGTGTGACTTTACCGGATGGAGGCTCCCGCTTCCCCAGATCCACCTTCTGTCCCCCAGGGCTCCCTGCCTCCAGCACAGAGACAGAGGCATCCCCTCCAAAGCTGCTGAGCTGGGGGCTGTTAGTGGCCTCACTGGACCGAACATCGAGTCCCCTTCCTTTGTTTAGAACAAAGACCCTTCCCCCATGAGACCCTCAAAGAGACTGCACTGCACCCAGTCCATGCCCAGCACCCCCAAAGCTTCTGGAGCTGCATTCATCCCCCTCTCCCCATCTTGGGGAGATGCAGAAGGCTTGCCCGGGTGTGGAGCAGGGAGGCTTGATGGATCCATGCCCCCTTCAGTGCCAGGCGGCTGCTGTGCCCGTTTTGTGCCTGCCCATGGCTGAGCCCCTCCTTGTTGGGGTGTGCTGGCGGCTCACCGGCACGGGACTGAATGCACGCACAGAGGTTCCGGATGAGCAGCAGTGACGGGCCCACCTGAAGGGGGGCTGGTGGAGACTGGGGGCTCCAGAGGAAGAAGCGGAGGGCCAGCCTGCCCCTGGCCGCCGTCTCTGGATGCACCTGGGTTTTCCCCCATGGTTTTGAGGGGCGAGGGGAGAGGGGACACGGGTGGCTGGCCTTCTCTGGCTGTGAGCACAGGGTGATGAGGAGGGCGGAAGCTGCACAAGTGTGGCGGGTCCAGCGGTGAGCTGACCGCAAACCAGGCTCTAGGGTCAGGGAAGCGTGTTGGTCCAGCTTGGTCAGAGGAGGGGCTGAGCGGGCCGGGAACTGCCCGAGTGCCCCCCTCTGCTGAGCGCTGGACAGGAGGAGAGGCCGGGCTAGGGAAGAGAATCTGAGAGTCCGAGGCAGGTGGAGCAGCTGCGGGAGAAGGCAGACAAAGACGCAGAAGCATGGGCGCCGGGGTCCAGCAGAGTGGGGCCACCTCGGGCCTCCTTCCGAGATGCCCGCCTGTGTCGGCAGCCAGCGGCCAGTGCAGGGGGCCGGCCCCCCAGGAACGCGGGGGAGCGTGGGCTTCAGGGGAGCCCCGGGCAGAAGGGACTGTCTTGCGTGTGCCCACCCCCACGCCTTCTGGGGAGAAGAAGAAGGGAAGCTTGCTCGCAGCCCAGGCCTGCAGGCCAGAAGTCCTCTGCGGGGCCTGCTGAGCGTATGGGGTCAGCACGCGGAGGTGGTGCCATGCAGGGCACAGGCTGGCCAGGCCGAGGCTGCCTCGGTCTCTGTGATCGGCTGGGAGGACTTTGGGGAAAGCGGAGGCCTCTAGGCCCTGATTCCTGAACGTCTGTAGACCCAGGAGCCTCTCTAGCCAGGCTGTCTGTAGGTGAAGCACTCGAGAGGCATCAACATCGTGTCTGCATCTGTTCCGTCCCTGTGAGCCCCTGGCATCCGGAAGCCTCTGAATGGAGTAGCCGTTCTCCCACCCTGGGGCCGCCTCACCGGCCTTGCTGCCGGCTCTCCGTTCAGACCTCCGCCTCCAGGCCTGGGGCCTGGTCCTGCCCCTGCCGTTCCACTGAGGGAGACACACTGAGTGTCCCCCTGCTGAATGGCAGCAACACGGTTTCCGTGCGTAATCAGTGGTTGGTGCGATCATTGCATTTCTTGGCCAGTGTCCCCCCAAAATACGTGCAACCGACAGGAACCCCAGGCCGGTGGCCCCTTGGTGTGGGTGCTGCCAGCTGGCCAGGTGGGCGGGGGCCGCTCCAACCCTGCTCCACACTTGCTCACTGAGCACCTACTGTGTCCCGGGCCCCGGGCCAGTCCCAGGGAGGTAAGGCGTCAAGCGGGCCCCAGTCAGATCAGGTTTTCTGTTTAGCTTAGCTTTGGAAGGAAGGACTGTGTGGGTTGCCTTTTTTTTTTTTTTTTTTTTTTTTGCAGCTACAGCAAATTTACTTTCCTAATGAGGTTTAGCTGCAGCCAATATTAAAATGAATCTGTGCTCCCCGAGCGCAGCAGCTGACGGCAGGGCAGTGGCCTCCCCGCCAAGCGCCTGGCAGGGCTTAGGGCTTTGCCGCCCAGAAGCTCAATGGAGGGGAGTCTCAGGGTGGACCTCTAAGAGCTGGCTGGACTGGGGATGTCTTCCCTGAGATCAGAGCCCTGAGCAGGGGGTCTCCCGCCCCGCAGCTGGGAGATGGGGGGCCCTGGTCGTTGTTCATGAAGGAGGGGGAGGGGGCAGGGCCATGGGGGTCAGAGGGCAGGTGTCAGGAGGGACCCAGCCTGAGGTCCTCATGGACCCTGCGCGCTGCTGAGCGAGTGCCGTTGCCTCCTCCTCCCCCTGCCCCGTCTCGCTTCCTTCCCTGTCTCGCTTCCTTCCCTGGGGAGTGGTGAGCACTGGTCTGTCACGCCCGGCGCTCGGAGCCTCAGAGCCTGGCGGGACGTGGAGCAGCTGCCCCCTCCCCTGGTGGGCATCCCCCAGTCACGCCAGCGCTTTCTGCAAGCTCAGGCGCGCACGGGGCTGTGGCTGCCCCGCAGGATGGCACAGACGCGTCCGGGACGAGCCCAGCGTCCCTGAGTGCCCCTGGCAAGAGCTGCCCCGGGCTTGGCACTGCGCCTGCGAGCGCGGAGAGCGGGGCCTGCGGACGCGCGTGCTGTGTGCCCACGCTGTGTGCCCTGGGGCCACCCCTGACCCCCTGTGCCCCCGCGTGTCTTGTCTCTGAGTGGGACGATAACAGGATGCTTGTGAGGTGGGAATGAGAATCACAATGAATCGTGTTACTCACTTGGAACAGGAGCAGTAAGTGCTTTGCTCAGCAGGTATTTTTGCCTCTTTTTTTTTTAATTTGGCTGCTCCAGGCCTTAGTTGCAGCATGCCGGATCTTTGGTTACGTCGTGCAGACTCTTCGCTCCTGCGTGTGGGATCCAGTTCCCTGATCAGGGTGGAACCAGGGCCCCTGCATTGGGAGCGTGCAGTCTTTGCCACTGGATCGCCAGGGAACTCCCAGCAATTTTTAAATCATTCATTCCATGGTAGTTAACGTTCCATCTACCTACATTTGGACGACACGAAGTCTGCCTGGCACACGGAGGGGCCCAGCTGTGGCCTTGCTTCTGTCGCCCACCGCCCTGAGCCTGTCTCCTCCCTGTGGTGGGGCCGTGGCCACACGGTAAGCCCGGCACCATCTCGGGTCGTGTTCGCCTTTGCGAGTGAGCACAGCTCCCCCTCCTGCCCCCAAAGGGCCCTGCTTAGCCCCGTGCGTTCAAGATAAAGGAGCACACGAGGTTCCGGCCTCCAGGGCGTCTGGGCAGGCAGGGGCAGCCAGGGTCGGGAGGGCTCTACCTGGCTCCCAGCCCTGGTCCTGAGGGAGAGGAGCCCCTGGCCAGGCAGGCCCAGCAACCAGCTGCTGTTGGCTTCCAGGCCCTGCTGTGTCGGCCGCTCGCTGCAGACTCAGTCCCAGGGGCCTCGTCTCCTTATCTAAAATGACAGATGCGTGAGGCATGTGCCCGTGTCTGGCCCCAACCACACTGCTGCCCTCGGTCAGCCCCCGTGATCAACACCCCAGGAGCAGGGTGGGGCGCCCACCTGCCGAGAGGACAGGGGGCAGAGCAAGCAGGTCTGGGAGCCAGCAGTGGCTGGGGAGACCATCTGCCCAGAGTTAGGGTTCTGCATCTGTAGATGCAGCCTTCTTTCTGCAGATCAGAAAGCTGCCCGCAGAGGTTCTGCTTCTGTTTTGGGTCATGCAGGACCTTGCTGCCTGGCCCCGCACTGTGGCCTGAGTCTAACTCTGCCCTCCCTGTCTCAGGCCCCCAGGCAGGGGGCGAGAGGCCCTCCCCCACCAGCCAGCCAGGCCTCCGCTGTCCTCCCGTGACAGCTGGCGGGAGGACGCACCTACACTGTCCTGCCAGGGCCCCAGGGAAGGTCAGCTGGCTCAGGCCACAGGCAGCGCATTGGAAATACACAGGAAACTTTAATTAGATCAGTGAATCAGCAGCCTGCATGGTGTGTGCACATAGTCTGACCACACTCTGACCACACGGTGTGTGCACACCCTCTGCCCCCAGCCTCTGTGCTGAGCAGTTGTTCTGTTTCCTTTCATCCTCTGAGCCTCTGAGGTGAAGGGAAGTGTTGCTCGCCTAACTCACCCTGTGCTGACATGGACTTTCTCTTGTCCCCGTGAACCTCCTGCTGGGAGCCAGCATCCACGCCTCCACCCCTCCCCACACCCCTGGCTGGAAACACCAGCTCTGTGTGCATGTGTGCATGCACGTGTGTGTGTGCTTGCCAGCCTCTCACCATGCCCTGCGCACGCCTAGAGCCTTGCCTGGAACCCCTGGGGCGCATCCCCTGGACGTGCCCGCTGTGTGTCTCGCCATGGAGACCCCTGCCGGCCAGCAGGAAGGTCTGGCGCTGGGCCCACACAGGTGCCGCCCGGCGCAGTCCCCAGTGTGTCGCTGCTGACCCACCCACGCATGGCTGTTGGGTGGCAGGTCCTTTTCTGTGGCAGAGATTCATAGAATGCACAGTTAGGTGCACCACCTTAACGGCTCTCAAGTGCTCAGGGCGCCCAGGACATCCCCACTGCGCACCTGTCCAGCTCCAGGACTCCTCATTGTGCACGCTGGAAGCTGTGTGCTTCCCTAGCCCCCGTTCTGCCCGAGCCCGACCACCTTGTGCCTCTGTGAGCGGGTCAGGGGCTTGGTCCTGTTGTGCCGTGCCTCCCTGAGCCCAGAGTCCTCCAGGTCTCTGTGTCAGAGCAGCATCAGCGCTGGTCTCCGCTGGGCTGGGTCACTCCATGTGGAGCGTCTTGCCGGCCCGGTCCTCAGACAGGCAGGCCGTTTGCTGCCAGACCGTGGGGGGGAGGCAGTCCACGGTGGCGTCTCCCCACTGCCCTTCCTGCCCAGGGATGCAGACGCCTCTGTGCTCTGAGAACCAGGCGCCTGGAGCCCCACCTTCCCCGACAGTCCAGTGCTGACCGCAGGGCCGGCGTGCTCGACAGCCCCCGGGAGACAGGGAGGCAAGAGCATGGCTGGCTGAGGCTACAGGCAGGGCCAGCAAAGGGGCAGCCCAGCCAGGACCCCAGGCGAGGAGCCGGCCCCTTGCAGAGCCTGGGGTGGGGCCACTGGCCCCGGAGCCCCGTGCATGGGGCGGCCCTCTGCACGCCCCTCGTGAGGCTCAGCCTGTCTAGATCACCGTCTGGGGCTGACACTGGGACCCTGGGTCCCTCACCCCCCCGGGGTGGGGCCTGGGCTGAGACTAGGGACTCTGGGTCCATCACCCCCTCCCCAGGGTGAGGTCTGGGCTGAGACTGGGACCTTGGGTCCCTCACCCCCCCAGGGTGGGGTCTGGGCTGAGACTAGGGACTCTGGGTCCATCACCCACCCCCCGAGGTGAGGCCTGGGGCTGAGACTGGGGTGCTGTCGCTGCCCGTTCGGGCGCCGCACCTCCTGCAACACTTCTCCCAGTGTCTCTCCCAGCGCGGGGGCGGCTGACCCCAGGGAGGGAACGGGGCGGCAGGAGAGACAGGCGGCAGAGGCAGTGAGAGCAGCCTCAGAAGCCTGGCAGGAAACGGGCAGCCCTGCGTCAACCTCCCACCTCCGAACTCAGCCCCGAGCCCGAAGGAGGAGCCTCGGCTTGCCTACCCTGGAGACGGAGGGAGACGGGGCACCCTGCCCTCCCTGGAGTCCACGCCACGGGCACCACCTGCAGGCACAGCCTCGTCTAGGGGAGGGAGGAACCGCTGTGAGAGCCGCCTGAGGCTGGCCAGGCCCAGAGGAGCCAGGGACCCTGCGTCCCGTCTCTGCCAGACGCGGACGCTCAGCTGGAGTCACGAGCGGGCTGCTGCCATCCCCGCTACGATATTCCACGTCTTGCAGCCTTCGTGGCGCTCTCTGCGGGGCAGGCCCTGCACTGGGGTTTTCCACAGACCCCTCAGCGGATCCCAAATTGCCCAACGAGCGTTGGCGAAGGAGACTCAGTGCCAGAGACACAGTGCAGCCTCCACAGCGTGCAGGGCCCAGAGGAGTCCGGAGGAGCCCCTGGCCTGGGGGCTGCAGACGGACACAGAACCAGCAAGACCGGTGGGTTCACGCAGGGTGTGGGCTGGCCGCAGAGTGTGTGGGGCCTGGCAAGCTTCGGGGGTCAGGCCAAGGGCTCAGAGTGCCAGGTGGCCTCCCCTGGAGACTTCAGGGTGGGTGGGACCCCCATGCCAAACCGCAGGCCAGCAGCTCGAAGGGAAACAGGCAGAGAGAAGCAGGATGCCCAGACAGCGGGGGAGGGCAGTGGGGACAGACGGCCACGCGCTGCCACCCCAGCAAGGCTGAGCGCACCCTCGCCCGGGGCCTGCAGGCTCTGCACCCTGTCCTAGGCAGCGCGTCCTCGGACGCCCAGCCCCCGGGCCCTGGCCCCTGGCCCCTGCCCTCCGTTTCCCATCAGAGCCCCGACTCCTGCCCCCGCCCACCCAGGCCGGTGCCCGGGGGCCCCACGCGCTGAGTGCCAGCATGTCCTGAGCTGCCCCAAGCCTCCAGGGCCCGGGGCAGTGCAGCGAGCCGGGCGCTGAGGGGCAGCATGTTCCAGGGTGTTTGCTGCGGCCGCGCTGGACTCAGGCAAGGCCGTGTCCCAGGGCCAGGGTCACCGTCTGCTGCGTACACACAGCCTCTCCTGGGGGACGTTCCTCAGAGGCCTCTGCGCCCTGAGGCCATGCGTGTGCCCAGGAACTCACTCAGAGGCGGTCCTGGCCGCGAGCTCACGTGCACACATGATGATATCACCTGGGGAGGGGGGGCTGGCTCCGAGTGGCTCGCAGAATGGACCTAGCGCCGCCGCCTCCCTAGTGAAACTTCAGCCTGCGTCCGGGGGCAGGGAGCTGGCGCTTCGGCCTCTGTGGGGCTGCATCACAATCGATGGTGCTGAGGTGCAGCGCAGTGCCCAGCTGGTGCCCAGGCTTCCTGCAAGGTGGCCAGCGGGCTTGGGGACACTCAGACCCCCGAGCAGGGCTGTGACAGGCCTCGTGGACGGGACAGCTGCCCAAGGCCCTCCCGCGACGGCTCTCATGGGGGCGCTCACCCGGGCCGGCCGCTGTTGGGTGGGCCACTCTCCCTCTGGTCTGTGTCCCCACCTGGAGCCACGCTGCAGGTCACGCGTGTGCCTCGGGCCCAGCCCAGGACACCCAGGACACACCCCAGGTGACACCCTCCTGCGAGGGGCCGTGGGGCACGTGGACGACCCTCCGCATGAAGACGGGGACGTCAGTCAGGCCACTGGTGCCACGGGTTTGTGCCATTCGGACTCCTGCAGCGCAGGGGACCACTCACATCAGACCCTTCTCCATTCTCTACTGAGTCAGAATCCAAACCCGATCCCAAGGCTATTTCTGAAAAACTGGAAGAGAAACCAAGGAGCCATTTCATACACGACCGACGGACTGTTGTTTCCTGACTCCTGGGTGGAAGAAACCTGAAGCCGTCACCGCAGCCTGTGCTGAGCGGGTGTCCTTCCGCCCCGGCCAGGGGCTGGGGTCTCGGCCAAAGCGGAGGAAGATGGCACCAGGCCCGGGGTCGCTCCAGCCCCCACCGTGTGAGCCGGTGGAGAGCCCCTCCTGGCTGACCCGGACCCTTGGTGCTGCCCGAGGGGCCAGGTCTGCCAGCAGGAGCAGTATGCGTGGAGTGGGTGTGAGCGCTCTGAGACTCTGACCCAGGCCCTCCAGGCCTGTTTCCTAGCCTGTGAAATGGGGCCAAGACTGCCCTGCCTGTCTCAGAGGCCGCCGTGGCTTGCAGAGAAGGAACCCAGCCTGCCAAGGCAGGGCTGCAGCCCCGGGGGTCGTCCGAGCCCTCCTGGGGTGGAAGGCCCCCTCTTCCACCTGCTCCGGGAGTGAGGGCAGAGCCGGGGGTCAGCAGCTGCCACGTGCTGCCCTCTCCCCGCAGAGCCAGTGGGGTGGGGAGGCTGGGGAGTGAGGCATGGGGCCAGCTGATGCATGTGGACCCTCAGGGAGGGAGCCAGTTAGCTGTGGCCTCAGGCTTGTCCTGCGCAGGGGCTGCGGGGTTGATGCTGAGTCCTGTTAGGGCTCGTGGGGTCCCATTAGGTCTCAGAGACCATCTGAGGCCGAGGGTGAGCCGGCCCTTCCCAGCGTCCTGCCCGCTGACCTCTGCTGAACTCTGCTGACCTCCGCTCGGCTTCCCTAGTCCAGCCCCAGGGCACTCGGCTCCCAGGGACAGGGGGCAGCTGCTCTCCTCACAGCCCAGCAGGGTCACCTCCACCCATTCAGGACCAATGCCCTGGCCTGTCTGTGTGGTGCAGGCAGGTGGGGGGCCCTCTCGGGGCCAGGGAGCTGCGGCCTCCCCAGAGTATGTAAGGTTGCTCCTCATTCGTCCGCAACGGCCCTGCGTGCTCTCGTCATCTCTGTGCACACTCAGTCATGTCTGACTCTGCAACCCCACGGGCTGCAGCCCTCCAGGCTCCTCTGTCCATGGGGATTCTCCAGGCAAGAAGACTGGAGTAGGGTGCCGTGCTCTCCTCCAGGGGATCTTCCCAACCCAGGGATTGAACCCGAGTCTCCTGCGTCTCCTGCCCTGTAGGCAGATTTTTTACCGTTGAGCCACCAGGGAAGCCCCTTATCATCACAGAATATGGCAGAAAAAAAGAAATACAGGCGGGAAAGGAAGAAAGCCCTCGTTTCTATGAGAATTACATTGAATGCTCTCCAAAGCTTCCATGAGGCGAGTCCGGGAAAACGTTCTTCAGGAGAGGTGAAGACCGGTGGGAAACATCATACGAACGCTGAAGGACGCCGTGCAGGTCACTCACTGAGCGTCCCCTGGTCGCGGACCACTTTGGGGAAGTCAGGTCGGGGCCGCGGGCGCTGTGCCCGGGGGATGACTCCCCGCGGGCCGTGAGCTCCCGGGACATCCTTGGCCTTGCAGGCAGAGTCGCACAGGCTGGCAGTGGGCGCTCGATCAGGGAAAGGACTTCGGCTGGGCGGGGGTCAGGGTGTGCGCAGCTTGTACACAATACTCTGGGGGTTCTTCTCCCCGTGGCCTCCTGCGACCCGCCTGCCAGCCACGATCCCAGGCCTACGGGCACCATGGCCCTTGCCCTGCTCGAGGGCTTGGGGGGGAAGGTCTGTGTGTAACTGACCTCCACCAAACACACACACGTGCGCACACACACGTGCACATGCATACACATACACATGCGGCACACACATGCACACATGTACACACACACGTGTACACCTGTGCACACGCACACACGTACACAATGTACATGCACAGCACGCTCACGCGAACACATACGCGTGCACACACACGTACACATACACGTGTACACCTGTGCACATGCATACACGCACACAATGTACATGCACAGCATGCACACGCAAACACATAGGCATGCACATGCATGCACACGCACACATGCACACACGTGTACACATGCTCGCACACACGTGCACACACACCTGCACATGCACACACACATGCAGCACACACATGCACACACGTACACACACGTGTGCACCTGTGCACATGTGTACACGCACACAATGTGCATGCACAGCATGCACACGCACGCACACATGCAGACACGTGTACACATGCACGCACACATACGTGCACGCACCAGCTCTGCAGATACCTCCCTAAGTGGCAGGACAGAGCTGTGTGAGCCTCCCTCCCTGCGGGCCAGGCGCATCCAACCCCCAACCCACCACCGCCGCCACCACATGGCCCCTGAATCCAGCAGGGCCCTTCCCACCACCAGTGGGACTAAACCAGCTCCTCCCCAGGTGTGGGGCGTGGGCAAGCTTTCTGCTGGAATCCCTGCAGTCTCAGAAGGCAGGCTGCCGTGAGCCTCATAGCCAAGTTCGCCCAGCCTCTTCCGGGCAGCCTGCTTGAGGCTGGACCCCAGGCCGGCTGCCCACCACCCCTCCCGGGCCACGGCCCGCAGTCATCCTTGCAGTCCCCTCTCAGACTCAGGCCTCTGCGTCTGGGGTGCTCTGCCTGCCCCACTCCATGCCCCCACCCCAGGCCCCCTGATCCCCGCTCCCAGCCACCCAGCCCCAGGCCTGCCCCGCACAGACCCCTGCTGGCCAGCTGGCTCCCTTGGAGGCTGGGGGCTCCCCGCTTCACTTCATAACCGCCTGGTAATTAGCTTCATGACTTCACCGCCGTGCTTATAATAGCCTCCATTAAAGTTATGGGATTTTCAAGCCGTAATGGCTTCCAAAGTAATTAATGCACAACTGGGTTTATGGCTAAGTTTATTTTTAGAGCTTTCCTGCCTCTCCCTCCTTCCCACCATAGATGTTTTGACCAGATAGACTGGACGGGATCAGAGCATCGTCCCCCTCAGGCCGTTGCCTCTGTCCCCTCCTACTCCACGGGGGATCGGGACCTGCAGGGGGCTGCCCCCCAAGGGGTTCTGGGGCCTGACCCCCTTCCCCCACTCCTGTCTGGGTTCAGGCCTGGCCCCAGCACAAGCCGTCCCCTGTGGCCTCGGCAAGCACCAGGAGGAAGGGGATGCAGGAGGACTCAGAGAGCGGCGAGTGATCCCTGGGGGAGGCCACGGCGGGGGCCGGGTGCCCAGGCCAGGCCAGCTCCCACGGCCAGACGCCTGGAAAAGCCCCAGGGAACCCCACAACCCAAGGAGGCCTCCCTGTGTGGCCTGCGGCGGCCAACCAGACCGAGGTCCCAATCCAGTGTTTGGCGTCCTACCCAGGGGCTCGGCACTGGTGGGGCTGGCCGGGGAGGCGGCCCAACACCCAGACGGGCAGGCAGCGTAGCCTCTGGGCTCCTCCCGCGGGGCCGCGGCCAGGAGCGTGGAGGTAGCTCGGGGTCCAGGAACCCGCCCTGAGCCTGCATCGTTTGACCCCAAGGCCTATCCGCCATCTGCTCCAAGCAGGCCGTGCAGACAGGCCGGGGCGGCCACTGGCGCGCACCCACCCGCCGGGAGGGCTGCAGGCCAGAGGACCAGGTCGGGAGGAGGGACGCAGTGCCTCCAAGAGTCCTGCTCAGCCTGGCTCTCAGCCAGGAGAGACGGCCGTCCGCCTGCCTGCGGCCTGGTGGGCGTGACCTTGGGGGCTCGGCCTGCCAGACAGGACACCTGGGGGGCCCACGCGCAGGGACAGGCGGGCTGCCCATGGCTGTCCCCCCCCCAGGCCGCCCCTGTGGACCCAGAGGTGTCTTGCAGGGCTCTCAGCACAGAAGTGGGGGCGGGGGAGGGGGGTGACAGCTCCCAGGAGGCTGGGAGGCAGGGCGCCAATCCCTCATCATGAGCTCAGCCGGCCCGGAGGGGAGCTGTCGGCACGCGACCCCCTCAGCTGACCCCTGAGCCCCCTCGGCTGGCCCCTGAGCTCCTCGGCTGACCCCCGAGCCCCCTCGGCTGGCCCCCGAGCCCCCTCGGCTGGCCCCCGAGCCCCCTGGGCTGGCCCCCGGGGCGGCTGGCCCCGAGCCCCTTGGCTGGCCCCCAGCCCCCTCGGCTGGCCCCCGGCTGTGGCTCCAGCCTGGGCCCTGTCCCGTCCAGGCTTGCTGAGGGTGCACCCTCCCAGAGTCCACTTCCAAACACTACTGGCCAGTCCTCTGAGGACTCACTCGGCGCAGATGCCTTCATCCAGGCTGTAAAACGAGGTCCGAGCACAAGGCTGTGGCCGTCACAGCCACCTCAGCCTGAGCACTCTCTGTGTCCTCCCAGAGGCAGGCTGCAAGGCCCACGGGCATTAAAGCCTTGGAAACTAGGTGCCCTCTTCATAAACGGGCCTGGGGGTAAGCCGGGGGAACCCAGGCAGGGGTGTCTGGACCGAGGGGGCACCGCCTGTCCTCGGCCCCACGGGGCGGCACCCCAGGCCTCTGGCCAGCCTCTCTGTCCCCTCTTGCAGGTGTTCACCCCACAGGGCTCCTGACCCACTGCAGACAGCACCCCTTCCCAGACTCCGGTCGGGCTGGACTCCGCAGAGCTGCGTCGGCAATGGGTGGGTTGAGCGGTCAGGCCCGTGGGCTGGCGTGCGGCTCCCCGTGGCCCCGTGCCTGGCCCACCCGGCCCACTCGTATGCTTTTCTCCCTCTGCGGCCGCTGCCCAGCTCACGAGGAGCTGTGGGCCCAGCCAGCCTTGGAGATGCCGAAGCGACGGGACGTCCTCGCCGTCGTGCTCATCGTGCTCCCCTGGACACTGCTGGTCACCGTGTGGCACCAGAGCACCGTCGCGCCCCTGCTCGCCGCACGCAAGGGTGAGTCCCGCCCCGCCGGGAGACCGCAGCCTGCAGGCCTGAGTCTCCTGACGGGGTGACCACAGCCCGGAGGCCTGAGTCTCCTGACAGGGTGACCGCAGCCCGGAGGCCTGAGTCTCCTGACGGGGTGACCGCAGCCCGGAGGCCTGAGTCTCCTGACGGGGTGACCGCAGCCTGGAGGCCTGAGCCTCCTGACAGGGTGACCGCAGCCTGGAGGCCTGAGTCTCCCTTAACAGGGTGACCACAGCCTGCAGGCCTGAGTCTCCTGACGGGGTGACCACAGCCCGGAGGCCTGAGCCTCCTGACAGGGTGACTGCAGCCCGGAGGCCTGAGTCTCCCTTAACAGGGTGACCGCAGCCCGGAGGCCTGAGTCTCCTGACGGGGTGACCACAGACTGCAGGCCTGAGCCTCCTGACAGGGTGACCACAGCCTGGAGGCCTGAGTCTCCTGACAGGGTGACCGCAGCCTGGAGGCCTGAGCCTCCTGACAGGGTGATCACAGCCTGGAGGCCTGAGTCTCCTGATGGGGTGACCGCAGCCTGGAGGCCTGAGTCTCCCTTGATGGGGTGACTGCAGCCTGGAGGCCTGAGTCTCCTGACGGGGTGACCACAGCCTGCAGGCCTGAGTCTCCCTTGATGGGGTGACTGCAGCCTGGAGGCCTGAGACTCCTGACGGGGTGACCACGGCCTGAAGGCTAACTCTCCCTTAACGGGGTGACCGCAGCCTGGAGGCTGGAGGCCTGACTCTCCCCTGACGGGGTGACCACAGCCTGGAGGGAGGCCTGACTCCCCTGACGGAGTGGCCACAGCCTGGATGGCTGACTCTCCCCTGATTGGCCAGTGGGAACCTGGGGCCGACTTGGCTGATGACTGCACCCTTGGGGGCTGACCTGGGGCTTGGATGGTGCCATGCATCCAGGCTCAGAGCCTCGCGGGCTTTCTTCTGCACCCACGCCCAGGACATGCACCACGGACGGGCTGGGGGGGTACACCATGGGAGGGCTCAGGGGTGGTGGGCGTGCACCATGGGAGGGCTAGGGGGTGCATACCCCACAGGAGGGCTGGGGGGTGCAGCATGGGAGGCCTCAGGGTTGGGGGGCATGCACTGTGGTAGGGCTTGGGGTTGGGTGGTGGGATTTCCAGCCTGTGTTACTGAAAGCCTTTCAGGGCGAGCGTCTTCTTTTCCTGGTCAGGAAGCCCTGACGCAGCCCCCAGCCCCCAGAGCAGGCAGGGCCAAGAGCCCCAGTCTGGTGCGGGCAGCCCTCACCGTGACGCTTCAGGCTGCTCATCGCTGCAGGGGCCTGAAGCTTCCTCCAGGAGGACTGGGCCGAGCGTGGCTCAGCGCCCACCGTCCGTCGGGCGCCTGGAGCTCTCCCAGCATTTCCTCCCCTCGCTCCTTGGTGCTTTATCTTTTTTTGGCTGAGCTGAGTGGCTCGTGGGATCTTAGTTCCCTGAGCAGGGACTGAACCCAGCCCATGGCAGTGAGAGCGCCAAGTCCTAACCCTGGACCGCCAGGGAGCCCTGCTGCTTGTCCTTGTAGAGCCGTCACCGCGGCACCTCACGAGGTCTGTCGCGTGGGATGTAACACCACGTGCTTCTGTTCTCAGCGGCGCTTTGGGCTCAGGGACGCCAGGCTGCCGCGCTCAGCACGGCCGGTCATGCCTAGAGACGGGACTTGGCGCCCTGGCCCCAGGGCAGCCGCGATGGTGACACAGGCAGCACCAGAGGGCGATGGGGGCCCTGAGGACCGGAGGCGGCGGCAACCCTGACCCAGCCCGTCTTAGGCTCGCAGACCCTCCAGGGCGCAGAGCTGCCTGCGGGGGTGTGATCACAGGGCAGGGGGAGGGGGGGGACGCTCAGGGTCCTTCCCTAGCCTTGGGCTCCAGAGCTCTGCTCGCGGCAGGATACACTAACCCTTATTTATGTCCTGGTCTGCAGCTGCTCTCTGGAAGCTTGTTTTCTTTTCCCAGTTTGACTTAAAACTCCTGCAGAAAGTCCCCTTGGTTGCCTGTGCCGGTCTCCCCACCCTGCACCCGCAGCCCGGGGGCAGGCTCCCACCTGGGCTGTGTGTCCCCAGTGGGGGTCATTAGCCCGTGGGAACTCTCCGAGAGCCGGGGACTTGTATGTCACCGCGGAGCCCAGTGCCCAGCCCCAGGCCAGCACCCACATCCACACCTGCGTGTTGACTAGAGCTGTAGGAAGCCCAGCCTCCCGGGACCCCCTTCACCCCCTGCACGGGATTGCCCCCACTACCCTTTCCATAGTTGGACATCTTACTGTCCGCCTCTGCACAGGAGAGATGTTGTGAGCCCGGGCTGTGTTCCGAGCCCCTAAACCCACAAGGAGATGCAGTTATCAGCTCCCCTTCGCAGCTGCCAGTAGTGACCAGAGGCCAGGCCCCTGGCTCAGGGTCCTGTGGTTAGTGCAGAGCTGGCCGGGTCTGAGCCTCGGAGCTCGGACCCCAAGGTCTGGCCTCCGACCATCCCACCTCCGGCTGAGATGGCCCCGGAGCAGCGAGCACCCAGAGTCCTTCACGTGGCCAGACAGGCCTCGGTTGGGGGCGGGGGGCGCTTTCAGAACGGGAGGGGTGTGGGCTGGTCCCCCCATGAGGGGCTGCTGGCTCCCCACGGGGATGCAGATAAGGGAGAAAGCCTGGCCATCAGAGCTGCCCTGGCGGGAGCAGGGCACCTCCAGGGGCTCCCATGCCTGCGTGTCATGGAGGTGGGCCTCTGCCCGGCTCCACACACACCCATCCTGGGCGCACGGCTGGGCAGGGGCACAGGCAAGGCCCCAGGGGCTGTGAACGCATGACAGGAACGTGCATGTGAGGAGACACACAGGCCCAGAGGAGCCGAGGCGGGTCTCCACCCCGCCCTTTGGCCCAAACATGGGACATCGACAGTCAGAAGGGATGGGCTCGGGATCCAGAAGCATCTTGCCCACCATGGACAGCCCCCAGGACAGAGTGCTGTGGTGAAGCCCCACACTCCACAGCGAGGTTTGGGAGCTAGATTCTGGGTCAGGCCCCAGAGCACCTTTGGGGCAACCCCCACAGGTCCCTTCCCCCCGGGGGAGCAGGAGGGGGACAGGGAGGGGAGGACGGGGGCAACGGCCTGAGAGGGAGGCTCTGATCCTGTCCAGTCTATCTGGAACCCAGGTGAGGTGCTCCTGGACTCTGGGGCCACAGGCCGCATGGCACCAAAGCACTAAGGTTGCCCCAGGCAGGAGCGCTAGTGCCCCAGGCTCCTCAGCAGCTCTGGGGAGAAGGGCGCGGGCAGTGTGGTGGGCGCTTCGCCACACAAAGCCTGGCACAGACGGGAGCCCCGGGTGCGATGCTGCAGCTTGGCCAGCTGCCCTTAAACCGCTCAGAGCTGTCGAAAGCCAGGCATAGGGGTCAGAAAGAGGAGGACCCAGGGCGAGGGTGTCAGGCAGCCAGCCTTAACCATCAGCGGCAGCCCCCAGGACCCCAGAGAGGTGTGCACTGACTCTCCCACAGGAGCAGAGGAGAGCCGGGCGGGCTGGTACCTGTACCCAGTACACCTGTACCCAGTACCTGTACCCCAGTACTCCTGTACCCAGTACCTCTGTACCCAGCATCTGTACCCAGTACCCCTGTACTCAGTACTTATACCAAATACTCCTGTACCCAGTACCTTTGTACCCAGTGCTCATACCCAGTACCCTTATACCCAGCGTCGGTACCCAGTACTCCTGTACCCAGTACCCCTGTTTCCAGTACCTGTACTCAGTACCCCTGGAATCAGTACTTATACCCAGTATTCCTGTACCCAGTACCCTTCTACCCAGTACCATTGTACCCAGTACTTATATGCAGTACTCCTTACACAGTACCCTATACCCAGTACCTCAGTGCTATACTCAGTACCCCTGTATCCAGTACCGTGTACCCAGTACCCCTGTACCCAGTACCCCTGTACTCAGTACCTTATCCAGTACCCCTGTTCCCAGTACCACTGTACCCTGTAACCAGTACCTCTACCCAGTACCCCGTACCCAGTACCTTACCCAGTGCCCCTATGCTCAGCACCTTATCCAGTACCTCTGTACCCAGTGCCTCTGTGCCCAGCACTTGTGCCCAGTGTCCCCACACCCCCTCCTCTGATCTGCAGATGACAGTGGTGACCCCCGGCGCGAGGCACCCCCTGGCACGGACCCCAGGGAGTACTGCATGTCCGACCGGGACATCGTGGAGGTGGTGCGCACAGAGTACGTGTACACGCGGCCCCCGCCCTGGTCTGACACACTGCCCACCATCCACGTGGTGACGCCCACCTACAGTCGCCCGGTGCAGAAGGCAGAGCTCACTCGCTTGGCCAACACGCTACTGCATGTGCCCAACCTGCACTGGCTGGTGGTGGAGGATGCGCCGCGCCGCACCCCGCTGACGGCACGCCTGCTGCGCGACACCGGCCTCAACTACACGCACCTGCACGTGGAGACGCCACGCAACTACAAGCTGCGGGGGGATGCGCGTGATCCGCGCATCCCCCGGGGCACCATGCAGCGCAACCTGGCGCTGCGCTGGCTGCGGGAGACCTTCCCGCGCAATTCCAGCCAGCCTGGCGTGGTGTACTTTGCGGACGACGACAACACCTACAGCCTGGAGCTCTTCGAGGAGGTGCGGGCCGCGGATACACAGACCAGTACCTGTACTCAGTACCCCTGGGACCAGTACTTATACCCAGTACTCCTGTACCCAGTACCCTTGTACCCAGTACCATTGTACCCAGTACTTATATGCAGTACTCCTTACACAGTACGGAGTACGCGGATATGCAGACCAGGGAGGGCGGGGAACCTGGCGAAGGGGGAGGAGGCCTGCATGGGCTCCCAGACCGACCAACCCACCGCAGCCCTGGCTTCAGGCACTGTCTGGAGGAGGGCTTCCAGTGGGGGAGGGGAGGAGGGTTCCCCGTCCACCTTCAGTGTCCCCCCAACTCCCATCCCCCGAGTTTGGGAATCAGGACAGTGGGGGAGGGGAGGGAGTCATTTCAGACTCTAAATCGGGGAGACAGAGCTTTTGCAGCAAAGGACAAAGCACAGGTCACGTGACAAGGGAAGCACCAGCTGCTTGCAGGGTGGCCTTGCTCACAGCCCTGGCCAGTCCTCTGCAGACGCCCGCCCTGGGCGGCCCAGGTGTCCTGACTCTTCTCCCCTCTAGATGCGCAGCACCAGGAGGGTGTCTGTGTGGCCCGTCGCCTTCGTCGGTGGCCTTCGGTACGAGGCCCCGAGGGTCAATGGGGCAGGGAAGGTGGTTGGCTGGAAGACGGTGTTCGACCCCCACCGGCCGTTTGCCATAGACATGGCGGGATTTGCAGTCAACCTGCGGCTCATCCTGCAGCGGAGCCAGGCCTACTTCAAGCTGCGTGGCGTGAAGGGCGGCTACCAGGAGAGCAGCCTGCTGCGCGAGCTCGTCACCCTCAGCGACCTGGAGCCCAAGGCGGCCAACTGCACCAAGGTGGGCGCCCGCCAAGCTCGCAGCGCGGCACAGGCCAGCTCCTGCCCGCGAGGCTCCCTGCTAATCAGGGACCTGCACAGCCAGTGGACAGCCAGCCTCCCTCCAGGGTGGCGGGTCTGTGGCCCTTCAGGCAGCCACACTAAAGGTGGGCAGGGGGACGAGGAGGGGGCCCCCAGGCAGGCAAAGCCTAGGAATGAATTCCTCCCTCACCACGCATCAGCTGGGCTCCATACTTCCATGCCAGACACACCTACATGTGTGCACACACATGCACACGTGGGCACATGTGTACACATGCACACACACACATGCATATGCCAGTGCACATGCACCGACATGCACAGACACGGGCACATGTGTGTGCATGCATGTGCACACACGCCCATGCACGTGCACACGAGCACGAGTGTATGTGCCCAGTACACACGCACACACAGGCGTGCACACACATGTTCGTGCATATGCTCATGCACACACATGCATAGATACGTCTTCCTACCAGTTTGGACTTCTCCAGTTGGGGACCAGGCTGGCACTTAGCTGAGCTGGAGGCCCCAGAACTGTCTCCCTCAAGATCCATCAAAAAGCACAGGGGAGGCTGAGAAGCAAGAGGAAAACTTGGGACCACTTTCTCTCTTCTTTGTAGCTGCAGATTTTCTGTTTCCAATAGATATTGTGAAGGCAGCCTATGTACAAAGAGCAAGAATGAGGGGGTAGGCAGAAATACAGAACAATGGAGAAAGTCTTGCTGGAACAGGGCTGGAGGGGAGGGGCAAGGGTGGGAGGGCGAGGTCGGGGCCGGCCCCATGTGGTCTTATGTCTCTGGACACACAGATCCTGGTCTGGCACACGCGGACCGAGAAACCAGTGCTGGTGAATGAGGGGAAGAAAGGCTTCACTGACCCCACGGTGGAGATCTGAGCCCCGGACACAGGTAAGGGGATGCGAGCCGGTGACACCCTGATCAGCACCCCCTCCAAGCTTGGGTGTAGAGTAAACCTGCCAAGGCGTTTCCTCCTGGTCTTTAATCATGACAGTCACAGCAAAGGCCCCATGGAGTGGAGGAGGCAGAGATGAAGTCAGTAGGTGGCAACCTCCCCGCACACCTGGGCCCCCCAGCTGGGTCCCCGCACACCTGCACCCCCCCAAGCTGGGTCCCCGCACACCTGGGCCTCCCAGCTGGGTCTCTGCACAGCTGGATCCCCACACAGCTGGGTCCCTGCACACCTGGGCCCTTCCTTGCTGCTTGGAGGCCTTCACCTCACAGCACCGCCTCGTGACGGCTCCCTGTCTCCCCATCTCATTCTGGCCACAAACCTGTCCTCGTATGAGGCCCTGCTGGGTGGACTCACCCGGGCTCTGTCTGCATGGTTTCCTCCTCAGTTGAGGTAGAAGCGTGGACTCCAGATTCTGGCCCAGTTCCTAGGCTCCCATTTCCCTCATTTTCTTCATCTGCTAAATGGGTTGTTGGGGCACCAGAAATAGTCTCTGGCACTGCCCAACTGCTGCTGCTTTTATTTGGTCCTTAAAAATCCTGTACTGAAGTAGTTCACAGGCTCTATTTACGCTTTAGAGATACAGGAACGAAACTCAGAAAAGCTGAGTGGATTGTGCCAGTAACCCGCACAGCCAGGCCCTTCCTGAGCTGGAGGCTTGCTGTGAGTGGGGTTCTCTTGGTCTTCAGGCCTCGGAGTCAGGCTGCAGCTTTTGTGCCTCGCTGGCAACAGCCCAACTGCAGGAGACCGCGGGGGTCATGACCCTGAGCATGGCAGATCACCTGGGCCACGACCAGACCGCAGTGGGTCAGACAGAGCACGCTCCCAGCTCCTCGGGCGTCTGGGGGGGCCCCGTGGACCCCAGCTCCCAGCGGCCCCCTCACGCTGCTCCCTCGCTCTCTCCCCTCAGGAGCGCCTTCTGAGACCTGCTCCTGGCCGCCTCCTCTCCCCACGCCGTGTCCCTCTGAGGCACACTCCCGTGGACTCGCTGCCACCCTCCCTTCCCCTGTGGGGCCTTCAGAGAGAGCCCGGCCCCATGCCGGGACGAAGGACGGAGACCCTAAAGCACAGAACCCCCAGACCTGTTGTGCTCCACCCGCCCGGCAATCCTGCGGGGTCGACGCCATGGGCCCCGAAATAGGGGACTGCCCGGCTGGGATGGAGGTGAGAGCCCGGCAGAGCGGCCCCTGGCCCCATGGGGCCCCACGGCCACCGGACGGTGGTCCCCAGCCCCAGGCGTCCGGACCAAGCTGCTCCCGGGAGAGGAGGTCGGCGCCCTAGCGGGCTTTCCTTGCTCCCGCCTCCTTGCTCCCGCCTCCAGAGCCTGGGGCCGCCTGAGCGCCTGGCAGGCCCGGCTGTACCTGCCTCGCGGGGGGAGCAGAGCCCCTCCAGGCCCTCGCCCCACCCCCCCGCCCAGCGCGGAAGGAGCCGCCCGCCCACTGCCGCGCCTGGGCCGGGACTGGGGAGGCAAACGCCCCCACCAGAGCGGCCGCCGGGGCTCAAGGTGCAGGTGGGCCAGGAGCAGAGAGAGGAAGGGCCGGGCGGTGTCCTCCCCGCCCCGGCCGGGGCTTTGGCCTAGCGGAGGGGTCGACAGAAGGGCACGGAGGTGACCTGAACCCAGAGGGCGGGAGACCGAGCCCAGACTGCTGGCAAATCGTGACTTACACACAGAGTGGGAAGCAAAACCTCGCTTATCCCAAATGGGGCGCACAGTCAGCTGGCCTCCCGTCCCTCCCCATCCCCCCCAACCACGCAGCCTCCCGCCAGGAGGGAGGCGCTGGTCCCCCTGCCTTCCCCGCGGGCCAGCCCTCTGCCAGCCCCCTCTCATGCTCCTGACGGCTGGAAGCACAATTTTCATCCCCTGAGAGGCAGAGGAACGGCTCGCGCCCCGCCCGAAACAGGTGTTTACTTTTAACGCTAACAGCCCCCACCCTCCTGAAACTCGCCGGATGGGCCCGAGGGCTGTGGAGAGCCCGCTCCTGGGTATGGGGGGGGGGCCGTGGCCTCAGCGCAGCGACCCAGAGTGCCAAGCAGCATCGCCGCCTGTGCTGAAGGGAGTTTACCTCCTCACCATGGTCAGGAGAGCATCCCACAACCCCCTACCCAGAGCCCTGAGCCGCCTTGCAGGGCCCGGGAACCACGGGGGTAACAGTGACCAGCTGAGTGGGTGAATTTGCGCCGGGCACCGTGGCCTCGCTCACGGGACCAACCCTGGACGCTGGGTCAGCTCGCCTGGCTGGACAACTGTCTTGGCCAGAAGGCCAGGGCTGGTTTTCAGGAAATTGGTGATGAACCACGAAACGGGATCGTCTCTTTTTGTTTCTTTTTGGCAGATACTAGTTCAGTTGTTCACCTAACACCCTCTCTTCGCTGCATGTGTATTTATTTAGTTATAACCCTGGTGGACTGCAGCTTCCGTCTTCGTTGGGAATGAGTTCGTTATGAGCCATGGTTGGGTCGGTGACCACAGCTTGTTTGCTCCCCCGTCGGGAGTGGGGGGGCGGGGCAGAGCCCGGAGGACACAGTGGGGAGGGCGGCCCCCACAGCTGCACCGTCGTCTGTTTTAATTTAACTGTATTTAATTTGTTTCGAAATTAAAAGTCAACTATGGTTTTTAACCGTCTTAACCCTCCTCCACCCTGCCTGCTTTCTCATCACTTAAGCGCCCAGCCTGTACTGTGAGGTGCCCCTCTGGACACTCCCTGCTCCAGGTGCCACGTGGGCCCCGAAAGCCTTGGGGTCACCTCCCACGAGGACACGAACACAAAGCCCTGGCGCTGCAGACGCCATCCGCACCAGGAGGCGGACAAGGGGCGTGGGGTGGGCGCGGGTGGCATCAGAACGGCCTCTGGGCAGATGCGCAGAGACCGGGATCCGGGGCAGAGCGCTCCGTCAGCAGGAGGCGCTTGGCAGATGGGCCCTGAGGGCAGCTGACTCTGGGGGGTGGGGTGTCAGACACGAGAGCAGGGGACACTGGACAGGCGGCCTGGGAGTGGGAGGAGGGGCTGCCAGACTTTCGGAGCAGAGGGTGGGCTTGGTCCAGCCGGCCTTCTGGAAGAATCGCTTGCCTCCTGTGCTCCCCACGAACAGGACGAGGGCAGGCGGCTGGAGACCATGGCGGGTCCGGCGAGGCGGGTCAGGTCTGGGCGCGTGGCGGGGTGAGCTGCTGGGCCAGGTACGGGGTTTGAGAGGAGCCGAGGAGAGCCAGACAGAGCAGAGAGCTTTGTCCATCGCTCCAGGCAGACTGCAGGGGTCCACGCGGCGACAACAGTGTGGGGTCATGTGACTCACACACTCACGGGAGGTGAGCAGCCAGCGGCTGGGGCCCCTGAGCTCAGACGGGGATGCACGTTGCGGAGAACAAGCCTGAAGGCTGTTGACAAGCCCTTCATGCACGGCCTCAGCAGCAAGTACAGACGGAGCAGGAGGAGGCCTGGGAGGGCCTCAGACGCCCAGCACTCAGAGGCTGGGTGAGCAGCAGGGCATGTCCTGCCTAGGTGCTTGGACAGACAAGCTGGGGTCACCGGGCAGGGAAGTCATGAAGATGGGTGGAGCCAGGGACCTCGCCCAGGAAGGGCTGCGTGTCAGGTGGCACAGGGCCATGCAGGGCATGCTCACTGCAGACCCCAGGCGTGCCCGGGTGGACTCGCACCCACGGGCCTCATGGGGCCCGGCTGGGGCCTCGGCTCCTGGTGCTCAGCTCTGAGCTTCCCGCGGAACACGGGGCAGGAAGGGCTGGTTAGTTTGGACGAGATCAGGACGTGCTCTGGATACCTCCCCGCTGCCCGCCATGGCCCACAGGTTCGTTTCAGTGAGCTCCACTGTCTGCCTCCAGCAGGACCACGGGGTTCAGCCCGCCGTGACCGTCTGCCCTTGACCCGGCTTGTGGGCCCGGGGGCGGCACACTGGTGCCCCCGGGAGACCTGAGCCGTGTCCCACTCCCGGGAGGAATCCGCCCTTGGACTGGGGCTATTACAGAAGAGCCTCCGTTGGTGGCAGAATGCAGGTCCGTGAGGACGCGCGCCCGCCGGCCCAGCCGCCTCCTGCCCACCAGACGGTCTGCATTCCCCACCAGCTGGGCTGACTCTGTGCCCAGCCCCACAAGCCCGTGTCTCAGCTCCCCGCACACAGACCCAGTCAGAGAGACACTGCCAAGCAGGCCTGGAATCAACTCTGTGGCTTTATTGCAACTCAGGGCAGTGAATTGGAGCCCCGCAGAGGACTCACCCCTGGGCACACCTGGGGGTCTGGATGCACATGTGGGAGGAGGCTGCCCGGCCCCGCCCCCCCCAATTCCCCAGAGCAGTGGCCTTTCCTCTCAGTGGATGCTTCGTCACGTGGAGCGGGGAGGGAACGAGTGGATGCAGGAGGTGAGGCCCAACTCTCAGATGCGACCCTGGGGAGCGCAGAGGAGGCCGCAGGCTCTGCACTGCACTGGCGTCCTCCCAGGATGGCAGAGAGACCTGGGCAGGTCGTGAAGGGACAGCGGGCTCCCCCCACCCTCCATGGACAGCACGTGCGCCCCAGCTCAGAGCTGGGGCCACAGGGACGAGGGCACGGCTGGGCCAGGGGCAGAGGAGCAAGCACTCAGGAGCCGGGCCCCACCAGCCCCCACAGTGAACAGTCCCCGTGTGGCCCAGGGGAGCGGGGAGGCGCTCCGGGAGGGAGGGCCCCTCACCCTCTCCTCGAGCCTCCGGTCCTGCAGGGCAAGGGTGAACTGCAGCCGCAGGCAGACTCCCAAGGGCGGCCGGAGCAGGCACAGGCCGGTCAGCGGTCAGCGGGGTCTCGGGCCTGGGCGGCTCAGTGCACGTACTCGTGCTGGCCCAGGTTGGGCGTGTCCACGAACTGGATTATCCGTTGTGCCATCTTCTCTTCAAAGACGATGATCTGGGGGAGATGGCCAGCCTGTCTCCGGGCGGAACGTCTGTCCTCTCCCTCCCACCCAGGCCCCCTGGGAAACGCGGCGGGGCAGGGAGGGCGGGGCTGAGGAGGGGTCCCAGGGGACAAGCCCCCACCTTATTTAAGCCTACGTCCAGCCAGGCGCCTGGGAGGTAGAGGGTCTCCTGGGGCCCGATGTTCCAGTAGCGGCCGAGGTTCTGGTTGTTGATGAACACGACCCCCTTTTCCCAGCCCTACGAGAAGCAGAAGGACGCATCAGTTGGCTGAACTCAAGAGTGACAGGAGCTCTTGCCTTCCGAGGGACCAGCCAGGACTGCCCCCAGCCTGCAGCTGCCCCCGCAGGGTGCTCGGCTCAGACTGGACCCCAAGTCTTGGCCCTGAGAAGCCCGCCCAGTGCTCTCCACCAGGGACGCCACGACGGAGTGCCTGTGGGCACACGCGGTGTGCACGCCCCGGTGGGGGATACACACCTCCAGCTTCACAAAGGTGTCATAGGGGGAGTCCAAGACAGACAGGGCTCCCAGGAAGAACGCAGGGAACATGGGCTCCTCCGTCAGAGGTTTCCACTTGTCTGCAGTGAACCTGCGGGCAGACGGACAGGGAGGGGCCCTTCACGGGTCGCCTGTGTCCAGAGCCCCCGCCCGCCCTATGGCCTGTGGCAATGGTTGGGGAGGGGGTCCCAGGGACCCCGGGGCGGGGCGGAGCAGGGCAGGGGCGAGGCAGGGCAGCGTCTTCTGCCCTCGGGTGGCATAGGGCGGGACAGACCTCTGCAGAAAGCTCCTGTCCATCTCCAGGCTGTAGATTTTGAATTTTTTCAGGGGAGAATCGTTCAGATAGACATTTCCAATGATACCTGTGGAAAGGGGTCAGGACACTGGGCGAGGAGGGCCGACAGGGGCCCAGCGGGCCAGGCACATACTTGGACTGCTTCCGGAAAGTTCCAGAAAAGACTCCCCTCCCCGGAGAGGCCAGCTCCCCAGGGGGCTCTTCACACACTAATTTCTTCCCTGCCATCCCAAAGCCCTGCGAGCCAGCGGGTGGAGTCTGCCAGCCCCAGGCTTCTGGGCCTTCTGAGGGCCCGCCTGGGCTGGCCTCTGTCTCTGGGCCTTCTAATGGGGCGCCCGGTGGCATCTGCCTCTGGGTCTTCTGGGGGTTGCCCGGGGTGGCTATGAGGGGGCCCGAGGTGGCGTCTGCCTCTGGGCCTTCTGGAGGGCACTCCCTTTGGGGTTGAGGCTTTCAATAGAAAAGGAGACCCAAATGACGGGTTTGACCAGGACATCTTAGCCTGCAGCTACTGAGGTCAGTGTTCTGCGGCCCAGATGGAGCAGACCAGTGACCCGGCCAGGGACCCCAGGAGGACGGGGGAGCAGGGGAGGCCATGGCTGCGAGCCTGAGGGAGGCCCCAGGGGTCTGGGGGGTTCTCATCCAGCTCCTATCTCAGACTGCATGAAACCCCGCGGGTTTGATAGATAAGAAGAGAGAGAAGGTTCAGAAAGCCCCCAGGACTCACCCCTCCAGGGTCCCTCAGGACTCACCCCCTCCAGGGGCTCCTAGGACTAACCCCCTCCAGGGTACCCCAGGACTTACCCTTCCAGAGGGACCCCAGGACTCACCCCGCCAGGGCCCCCCAGGTCTCACCCCTCCAGAGGCTCCCAGGACTCACCCCTCCAGGGTACCCCAGGACTCACCCCTCCAGAGGGACCCCAGGACTCACCCCTCCAGAGGGACCCCAGGACTCACCCCTCCAGGGGTCCCTAGGACTCACCCCTCCAGGGCCCCCCAGGTCTCACCCCTCCAGGGGTCCCTAGGACTCATCCCTCCAGAGGGACCCCAGGACTCATCCCTCCAGGGGTCCCTAGGACTCACCCTGCAAGGGACCCCCAGGACTCACCCCTCCAGAGGCTCCCAGGACTCACCCTTCCAGGGGGATCCCAGGACTCATCCCTCCAGGGGCTCCCAGGACTCACCCCTCCAGGGGGACCCCAGGGCTCATCCCTCCAGGGGTTCCCAGGACTCACCCCTCCAGGGGTGCCTAGGATTCACCCCTCCAGAGGCTTCCAGGACTCACCCTTCCAGGGGGACCCCAGGACTCACCCCTCCAGGGGCTCCCAGGACTCACCCCTCCAGAGGCTCCCAGGACTCACCCTTCCAGGGGGACCCCAGGACTCACCCCTCCAGGGTACCCCAGGACTCACCCCTCCAGGGTACCCCAGGACTCACCCCTCCAGGGGCTCCCAGGACTCACCCCTCCAGGGTACCCCAGGACTCACCCCTCCAGAGGGACCCCAGGACTCACCCCTCCAGAGAGACCCCAGGACTCACCCCTCCAGGGGTCCCTAGGACTCACCCCTCCAGGGCCCCCCAGGTCTCACCCCTCCAGAGGCTCCCAGGACTCACCCCCTCCAGAGGGACCCCAGGACTCACCCCTCCAGGGGTCCCTAGGACTCATCCCTCCAGAGGGACCCCAGGACTCACCCCTCCAGAGGGACCCCAGGACTCATCCCTCCAGGGGTCCCTAGGACTCACCCTGCAAGGGACCCCCAGGACTCACCCCTCCAGAGGCTCCCAGGACTCACCCTTCCAGGGGGATCCCAGGACTCATCCCTCCAGGGGCTCCCAGGACTCACCCCTCCAGGGGTCCCTAGGACTCATCCCTCCAGAGGGACCCCAGGACTCACCCCTCCAGGGGTCCCTAGGACTCACCCCTCCAGGGGTGCCTAGGATTCATCCCTCCAGAGGGATCCCAGGACTCACCCCTCCAGGGGCTCCAGGAACCCCCATCCACCCTGGAGCCCCTGTGGCACAGCCCCGTGCCCCGCGGTGCTCCTGTGGGGAAGGCCAGGTGGGCGGCACCAAGACCCACCTTTGCGCTGCTGGTCGATGTTGTCCCCGTAGTTGACTCTCCCGCAGTTCTCCACCAGGATCCTCAGCGTCGTGAACCCCTGTGGGCAGCACAGGGCGCCCTGAGGAAGCCCCAGCCGCCCCTCGGGCTTTCTCGGTGGCGCCCCAGTTCTCCCTGAACTCTGAGCACGGGACAGGGTCCCTGATCACAGAGCCACACTCACCCCACCTCTGTGGCAACCCCCAGTCCCGGCCCCCTTCCGGCCCCCGCCCGGACAAACCTGGACCGTGGGGATGACGATCGTCTTCTTCTTGTAGTCGAGGGTCCCCAGGAAGAACGTGTTCAGGAACACCTGCCCGAGGAGCAGGTGCGGGCCACAGCGTCGGCGGGGTCCTGGGGGTCCCGGCCCGGTACGCAGAGGGGAGGGCCCAGGGGTGGGGAGGAAATGGAGGCGGCGGTGTGGGGCCATCTCCACACGTGGGAGCATCTGGGTGCGGGGTTGCCCCTACCTGTCCCCGGTCACGCACAAGGGCAGTGAGGACGCCGGACGCAGTGATTGTGGTCTCGTATAGTGTGTACCCGAAGGACTGCCCGCTGCCCCCGTTGATCGGGAGGTTCTCCATGTTGACCGGGTGCTCCGAGGTGACCGGCTGCACGGACAGGAGACGGGGGTGAGGCTGACTGAAAGAGGCCACCTCGCCTTCCAGGGCGCGGGGCACAGGGTGCGGGCGGCCTCGTGGGGTCAGCACATGGGGCGTGGTAAGGATGACCGCTTTCTATTTGCTGTCACTCGGGCAAGTGCCACAGTCCTGTCTGATTCCTCATCAGGGTCAGGGGACAGGGACAGAAGGAAGCTGAGCACAGGGGCCTGGGGCTCAGGGTGGACCCCGCCTCGGCCCCCTTGCTCCTCCGTGCTCCTCCTCTGGCTCCCTGCATCCCCCCCCCTCCTCCGTGCTCCTCCTCTGGCTCCCTGCATCCCCCCCCTCCTCCGTGCTCCTCCTCTGGCTCCCTGCATCCCCCCCCTCCTCCGTGCTCCTCCTCTGGCTCCCTGCATCCCCCCCCTCCTCCGTGCTCCTCCTCTGGCTCCCTGCATCCCCCCCCTCCTCCGTGCTCCTCCTCTGGCTCCCTGCATCCCCCCCCTCCTCCGTGCTCCTCCTCTGGCTCCCTGCATCCCCCCCCCTCCTCCGTGCTCCTCCTCTGGCTCCCTGCATCCCCCCTCCTCCTCCATGCTCCTCCTCTGGCTCCCTGCATCCCTACCCCCTCCTCCATGCTCCTCCTCTGGCTCCGTGCATCCCTCCCCCCTCCTCCGCGCTCCTCCTCTGGCTCCCTGCATCCCCCCCCCCCCGTGCTCCTCCTCTGGCTCCCTGCATCCCTACCCCCTCCTCCATGCTCCTCCTCTGGCTCCCTGCATCCCCCCCCCTCCTCTGTGCTCCTCCTCTGGCTCCCTGCATTCCCTCCCCCCTCCTCCTCCCGTCAGCCTGTCCTCTGCACTTTGAGCTGAGGCCAGGGTGGAGCCCCGTGGAGACTTGTTCTCTTCATCCTCCAGCTCAGTAGCTGCAGGAAGCTCAGAGCGTCTGTGGGCCCAGCTGCAGTCCGCAGTCCGTGGCGGGGGATGAGGCCCTGAGCCCAGGGCCCAGCTTGCACTCACCAGCTCCAGGAAGTTCAGGGCATCCCACAGGGACACGTAGAAAGCTGGTGTCACTGGGTCATACGCCGTCTTGGGAAGAAGGTCGGGCGGGACGGGAAGAGGGGCCCCTGCACCACAAGCAGACGGTGGGCGTCCCCAAAGGACCCGACAGTCACTGCGCCCCCAGCCACCACTGGCCCCGGCTCCTGCCCACACACAGCAGAGCACACCCCTGCCAGCCACACAGAGAACCCCCAGGAAGATGAGGGCTGGACAGGGCTTGCTTCTCACACTCTTCGAAACATAGACACCTGTGAGGAGGTGAAGCTGGCAAGACCCCTACTCAGATGACAACAGTCGCTCATACTTCCCTGTCCTTTCTAGGAAGTTCCTGCACAGGGAGGTGGGGTGGGGTGGGGGAGGGGAGGATGGTGGGGGAGGGGAGGGTGATGGGGGACGGGGAGGTCGGGGGGAGGGGGGAGGACAGGGGGAGGGGAGGAGGAGGGGAGGACGGTGCGACGACGAGAGAGATGTGGGAGGATGGTGAGGGGGAAGGGGAGGAAGCCAGTTTCCTGAGGTCTCAGAGCAGCGGCCAGCATGCAGGTACCTGCCATGGAGCCGAAGAACTCCCGGAGCTTTGTGTACTTGGCCGTGTAGTCCCCAGCCTCCGTCAGCACTGCATCGTAGTCTGCGAGACACCAGACAGGCCCCAGGACAACGTCGCGGGAGGAGGCGGGCTCAGCAGTGGGCTCCTCGCCCCAGCAATGCCACAGGCAAATGCTTGACGTGAGCCGCCCGTCAGTCAGAATGCCACACACACTGAACACGTGGACGGCCCCAGAGTGTCCAGACCCCACTCGGCAGGCGGGAGGCCCCCAAGGGCCACCCCTCCTGGCCTGGGCTGTGCTTCCTTCCCCAGCCAACTGGTCTCCCACACCCTGGAAGCTTCGGTGACAGTCCGGACAAAACCTCGCCTTCACATGGGAGGTGCCAGCCGCTGTCCCCGAGGGACACCCCTGGAGTGCCCAGGAGTGCTGTGAGTGCCCCATCGGGGATACGCACCGTAGCTGGTGACATCGGGCTTGTAGTCCTGGAAGTGCATGGCTCCTCCGATGAAGCCGAAGTTGGTGCCCCCATGGAACATGTACAGGTTGATGGACGAGCCG
This sequence comes from Bos taurus, assembly GCF_002263795.3. Lineage (NCBI taxonomy): Eukaryota > Metazoa > Chordata > Mammalia > Artiodactyla > Bovidae > Bos > Bos taurus. The sequence continues at coordinate 83,666,867 of NC_037342.1, read as the reverse complement.
GCTTTGACGATGGCCGACACCGTGTTCAAGACCTCTGCAGGGAGGGACGTCTGATGGCCAAGCGGTCACAAGCCCTGAGCCCCTGGGAGGCCCCTCACGGCTCCAGCCCGTGGCTTCCCTGACCCCAGCCGCAGTCCGTGGCCAGAGGCCCAGAGTCCAGTGCTCGGCTTTCAGTTCCCAGATGAGTCTGCCTGGGGCCAGGCTGCAGCCGGGGCCGCGCCCCCCACCCCCTGCCCAGGGGGCTTCGCCCGCTGCTCACCTGGAGGACCTGATTAGAGGCATGGTCTGAGCGCCCCCCCACCCTACTTGGGCTGGAGAACAAGCCCACCACACGCACAGGATCAGTGGAGGAGTAACATGCACGGTTAATGAACATCACATACAGTTTGAAACCCCTGCACCAGCTGAAGGAAAAGAGCTGAACAAGGCGCTGCTGTTTAGTCGCTGAGTCACGTCTGCCTCTCTGCGACCCCACGAACTACAGCCCACCAGGCTCCTCTGTCCATGGGATTCTCCAGGCAACAGCACTGGAGATGGTCGCCATTTCCTCCTCCAGGGGGTTTTCTGGACCCAGCGATTGAACCCACGTCTCCTGCACTGCAGGCAGATTCATTACCACTGAGCCACAGGGGAGCCAAGCAAGGCCCCTGTCAGACAGCAAATGTTACCATTATTGATTAATAACACTGGCTGTTGATGAATCTGGGGGGAACGGACATCTTTGACAGTCCTCTTCCTGGAGAAGATCACGCCCGCGTGAAGGAAGCAGTGCTAGCTGGGGATTCACCCCAGGGAAATGCCAGGTGCGCCCAGCTGACGTGCAGGGAGGCTGCCTGCAATGTGGTCTGTGAGCACAGACCCTGGACCTCCTGTGTTCCTGGCACGTTCTTTGCTGAGCCACCAGCGAAGCCCAGAAGCACCCAGGTCTTCAAAACGAGAGGTCACGGCGGGGGCGGTCTCTGCATCCTCCACAGCAGTGGGGGCGTCCACATCTCACAGCGCAGGAAGCCGGGCTTCTGGGCCTCTCACATCTGCCCGCACCTGCCCACACCTCCACCTGCCCACACTCGCCCACACCTGCCCACACCCTCTCACACCCACCCACACCCATACCTGCCCACACCTCCACCTGCTCACACCCGCCCACACCTCCACCCGCCCACACCCACCCATACCCGCCCACACCTGCCCACACCTGCTAACACCCGCCCACACTCACCCACACCTGCCCACACCTGCTCACACCCACACACACCCACACCTGCCCACACTCGCCCACACCTGCCCACACCTGCTCACACCCACACACACCCGCACCTGCTCACACTCGTCCACACCTCCACCTGCCCACGCTTGCCCACACCTGCCCACACCCGCTCACAGTCACCCACACCCACACCTGCCCACACTCGCCCACACCTGCCTACTCCCACTCACATCCACTCATACCCACACCTGCCCACACCTCCACCTGCCCACACTCGCTTACACCTGCCCACACCCACTCACACCTGCCCACACCCACACCCGCTCACACCCGCCCACACCCACTCCCATCCGCTCATACCCACACCTGCCCACAGCTCCACCTGCCAACACCTGCTCACACCTGCCCACACCCACACCCGCCCACACCCACTCACACCCGGCCACACTCACACTCGCCCACACCCACACCCGCCCACACCCACTCACACCCGCCCACACCCACACCCGTCCACACCCACTCACACCCGGCCACACCCACACCCGCCCACACCCACTCACACCCGCCCACACCCACATCCGCTCACACCCACTCACACCCGGCCACACTCACACCTGCCCACACCCACACCCGCCCACACCCACTCACACCTGCCCACACCCACACCTGCACGTGCACGCAGAGTACAGACAGAGAACGCCTGCACTACACACATGGACACGTCTGTTCTGGACTCTGGGTTTTTGTCTCCTTTTTACACACGTCCTGTGTCGGCTGGATGCCAGTGACGGTCATTCATCACTACTCCAGAACTATTACAAAGATCCCAGAGGGGTGTCTGACTGCTCCTTCCCCTGTCGAGACAGAGGACTCTGGACGTTCTCAGGAGCTGCCTGTGCGCACAGATGCCCAGAGTGCCACATGGCAGCCAGTTCACACCATCGGCAGCTCCTCTGGAGCTCAGTCCTGCGTCAGAGGCCAGCACAGGCTGCACGGGGTCCGCCGAGCACCCACCTGAGGAGTCCAGGATGTAGTGGGGGCCACCCCACGAGTCAAACCAGCCCGTCCAGTACTCCATCACCATCTTGGGCTGACTACCCTGTGCACCAAAGGGAGTAGTTAGCTGGCACCTCCGCCCGCCCAGCCCTTCCTCAGCCACATGCTGACCTTCGAGGGAGCTGCCCAGGGGCTGCACCAACACCGCCCCAGCTCCCGGCCCCACGCACCTTCCTCCCTCCCACAGGGGGCGCTCCTGCAGCTGGCGGCCTGGCGGTCAGGGTCCCCGGTGCACATGCACCCCCGTTCCATCTGGGGACCGCAGAATCATGGTCCACTGAGATGGTCCTGACCGCGCCACGGGAAAGCCATGGGCTCAGCTTCCTCCAGGCTGCCCTCCTCCCAAGGGGACACTCGTACCACATTTGGGTCACTAACGAGGGTCGCTAGTCACACAGGTCAGCAGTCTCCCCTGCGGGGAGGAGCTCCAGGCTGAGGGCCAGGGCTGGACTTCGGCCGACAGCCCAAGTCACTGTGGCTTGGGGCTGGCTCAGCACCAACTGTGCTGCGTGCCCTGACCTGATTGCCGGGGGCCTCTGTCCTGGAATCTGTGTCCTGAACTGGAGAACAGACGCACAGCGGCCAGTGACAGGGCTACTGGGACAGTCACACGAGACAAGGCAGCTGGAGCTGTCAGCACACACGGCCCAGCCCTGGGAGGCGCCTGGAGATGCCCACATCCACCCTCCGGTCACTGGGCACAGACTGGGGCTGGCGGGGTGCGTGTGAAACCCCTGAGCACCAGACGGGGCCTCTGACCTGAACCGGGATGGGTCCACGGCCCCTTTCTGGAGGAAAACATGCAGCTGAGCAGCGGGCAAGAAGCCACTGGTGCTGGCGGCGGGTGCAGTGGGCAGGCTAGCTGGCCCTGAGCCACCTCTCCAAGTGCAACTCCATGGTGCCCATGGGGAGCACAGCTGTCCTGGGTGCTCCCCAAACATCACCCACTTGATCCTCCAGCGGCCCTACGAGTCAGTTCCAGCACAACCTCCACTTCCCAGAAGAAGGAGGAGAAGCTGAGGGTCACAGCACCGTCTTTTCCTAGACGACCTTGAGGGCGACTGTATACCTCGCAGGGCTCTTCCCAAGTGGGTCTCAGTGTCCCTGAGGGCAGAGGCCCTGTGGCCTCAGAACCCTGCCAGCAGGCATGGCACAGGGTGTGGGAGGGAGGGCGGACGGGGCTGGTGCCCACCTGCGCACCTCCCTCCCTCCCGCCATCCTGCCTCCTCCCTGCCCATCCCTCCAAGCGTGGGGCGGGGCCAGCCCTGGGGACCTCCCACTGCCCAGGGCTCCTGTGGATGAGCCTCTGGACCTCACCCCTGCCTTCCGACAGCAGCAGCTGGGATGGGGGTGCCCCAGCACCCCACAGCATCTGTGCTGGGTCAGGGGCAAGCCCTCCAGCACCCTAACCCCTCCAGGCGAGGGTCTCAGAGAGGACACCCGCCCACCCGCACTAAGGCAGGGGAGGGCGGCCTTGAAGCCTCATCGTCCGTGAGGGCCACTCCACGCCAGCCTGATAGGCCGTGCCCCCAGCCAGCTGAAGACAACAGACAACAGCCTTTCTGGGCCCCGAGAGTCCCGGCGGGTCAAGGCCAGACCCAGGCAGTGAAGCACCTTCCCCACACGGAGCACGTTGGGGGCTCACTGAGTCCATGGAGCTCTCAAGTTCCAGGCCTTCAGAAAGGCCCCCTTTCTCATCAAGAGGCAGGAACTCACCTCCACACACCTTCTGGCACCAGGCTCCCCTCCCCAGGGGCAGGCAGCATGGGGCGGGGTGGGCCGTGCATGGGGAAGGGGGCAGAGCTGAAGGCCGAGCCCCGTGGTCCCCCCGCCCACTGAAGCCCCTGACACTGACCCAGGCTCAGCGCGCACGCACCTGTGCGCCCAGCAGGATGGTGGTGAACAGCTGCAGCTCCGACTGTGACTGGAGGTTGATGGTGGCCAGCACTGCGGGCAGGAAGGACACAGGGGACAGCGATCACCCCTCGCCTGGAGGGCTGAACACCCCTGACGTCCTCAGCTCACCAGCAAGTAGACTGACCCTGACACCGTCTCCAACCGCCGACCAAGAGTTTAGTTCCTCTGTCGCCAGGAGACTTGGCTGGTTCATCTTGGAAATTCCACCACTCAGCACAGACCTTACAGAGATCTGCTCACTAAGCAGCTGTGTTTGACTTACATAATTTTCACAACCTGAGCGTGCACTTCCTTTAATTCCTCCTTCGCAGGAGCCCGCAGTCTGACGTTCACTTTGCACCCCCAGCCTCCAGCACTGGGTGACCATCTAAGAAGACTCCCCTTTTACGCCTTAGAGGAGGGCTAGTGTTCTGTCCCATCCCCAGCAAGAGTCCCCACGGCTTCCCACCAGGGAAAAGCGCACCGAGAACACTGTGTCATGTTTGACCCAGGGGCATGGACTCGGCCAGCCCTCAGGCAGACTTTGGCTCCGAGGCTCTTGCCTGCTTCCTGTCCCTGGACAGAGGGGCCCACGTGCCCTGGCCTGAGCTCTGCTGTGCCCAGGAAGATGGATGCTCATTGGGTGGTCTCCTGTGGAACGTGAGCCCTGATCACGGGGCTTCCCTGGAGATCTGGTGGGTAAGACTGTGCGTCTCCTGCAGAGGCGCAGTTTCCATCCCTGGTCGGGGAAGGAAGGTCCCAGGGGCCACGTGGTGAGTTAACAAAAACCGAAAAAGAGATCTTGACAACACTGGAGAGCAACTTAACTCTAATAAAAAACTAATTAAGTATTTAAAAAGCCAAACATCAGCTGGGACCCCGGGAGGCCCACTTGCTATGGAGAAGACCCCACATCCGGAATCTCCTCACCTAACACGAAGAGCCACACTGACAGGGGGCCAGTCTGAACCGGCCCAGCAGAAACCTGGGAGCCACAGGTCAAACCAGCCGAGGGAGCCCTGCACCTTCTCCATCCCACCCCCTCCAGAGCCAGAGAATAAGAAGGAGGGTGAGGAGGGGCGGGGCGGCCAGAGACTCGCAGAGGGCATGGTACAGGGAAACCTGGGGAGCCAGGAAAGGGGCAGGGGGGTCGTAACCAGCCTGTGAGAGCAGAGGTGATGACCCACCACAGCCCAGTGGCCCCCTTCAGCCACCTCTCCCCTCACCCCATGCCTGGCCCCCTAAGAAAGCCAAGCCCCAGAGGTCCGAGCACTTGCAGAAGAGGAAGCCCAGAAGATGGCTCCTGCACCTTCCTGCCCCCAGATTCTCATCGTGTCAGCCCAAAGGTTCCCTCCAGAGTCACTTAATCCTGTGAAAGTCACCCCCAACACCCACACCTGATTCCCCTGATTGGAACGGCCACCTCAGTCCAGTCACCCCACAGGGAAGGGCACTAGTCACAGCCACTGGCAAGCAGGCCATCAGAAAAGAAATACATTCAAGAAAACGTGGTGCAGGAAACACAAGGATGGGGAGAAGGTGGTTGAGGAAATTGCCCAGAAAGTAGAAGGAAAAGGAGAAAACAGGCAGCTGGAGAGCCACACGGTGCAGAGGGTGAACACGTGCCTTGGACCCACAGAGGACGGAACCAGAGAAGAGGCGGGACTGCACAGCAGGGAGCAGCAGCCTCCAGGACTGCTCTGTCCAGCCGACAGCCGACAGAGAGCCAAGGAAGGCGGGCTCCGCAAAGGCACAGGGCCTGAGTCACAGCAGCATGTGGAGAAAATGACGGACGACACTTCAAAGTCCCCAGACCCGGACTCCAGGGGACCTGGGCCACCATCGGGCCAGGGACACAGTGAGGGCATCGGACTAGATCAGGTTCCGACAGGCACAGGCGTCTTAGAACACCCTGATGGGAGCTCGAAGCTGCTGGTCAAGTGTGTAAGAGACACAGAGAAGAGGAGGGACAGAAAAAACTTTGAAAGAAAAGGAAAACCAATGGGTGGTTACACTGGAAGCGAGCTGGCCATGAACACCGTCCAGAACAACGATGGGCTGCCCGGCCCGTGTAAGGACCTTTACTCAGGCCCCAAGCATCGTGCCCATCAGGACAGTGGTGGGGGGACGGCTGCACCCGGCAAAGCTGCGGGGCCAGGGCGGCAGGAGAGAGGACTTGACGTGCACACTACAGGGCTCTCTGTGCAGGTTGTTTAGAATCACGGAGGCAGAGCCAAAGTGAAAGGTAAACAGCTCAAAGTGGGCACCTCGGGGCGAGGGCCGCGGAGGCTGCACCGCGTGTTTCTTTCATTGTTTTGTTTTGAGTTTTTGTTGGGGGATAACCGCTCCACAATGTTGCTGGTGTCTGCTGCACAACAGCGTGGATCAGCTGTAGGTATACACATGCCCCTCCCTCTGGGCCTCCCTCCCGCGGCCCCCTACCCATCCGTGGGTCTTCACCAAGCACCCAGCTGAGCTCTGTGCTGCACACAGGTTCCCGCTCACTGCTCTATTCATGCGTGCTTCTGTATAAACCTCAAGGCTAGCCTCTCAGTTCATGAGCATTTCCAAGATTTCTTTCACCTGGTGAAAGTCTTGCTTTAATCTCATTTAACTAACTGAAAAAAATCATTCTAGGCAGCAGGTACGGGCCAGGGATGGGGCCGTGGTGGAGGGGAGCCCCGTTGTGGAGGGGAGGGGGCCACGGTAGAGAGGCGGTGCCGTGGGTGGGGTCCGTGGTAGGGGCAGGGCCCACGGTGGAGGGGTGGGGCCGGGCGGGGCCCGCGGTGGAGGGGCGGGGCCCACGGTGGAGGGGGTGGGACCCGAGGTGGAGCGGGTGGGGCCCGCGGTGGAGGGGCGGGGCCGGGGCGGGGCCCGCGGTGGAGGGGCGGGGCCGGGGCGGGGCCCGCGGTGGAGGGGCGGGGCCGGGGCGGGGCCCGCGGTGGAGGGGCGGGGCCGGGGCGGGGCCCGCGGTGGAGGGGCGGGGCCGGGGCGGGGCCACCAGGGGCCCCGGAGACCCCGCACCCGCCGCCCAAGACTCCTCTGTGGTCCCCGCGGCTGAAGCGCGCTCCGGGGCCCGACGCCTCAGCCCAGGGCCCGGGTCCTGTTCCCAACCGACGAGACAGCGCCGCCGCATGGGCCCCTCGGGAGGCGCGCCGGGAGGGGCTGCCCAGAGGTGCCCGAAAGCCAGTGAGAGAAGAGGCCCACGGTACCGGGTTGGAGGCTGCGGGCACTGCACGTGTCACTCGGGGCCACTGCGGCCTTGCAGAGGGCAGCGTCGGGGAGAGAGGACCACGGCCCTCGGGCGAGCAGAGGCGCTGGGAGCCGTGAGCGTGGACGCAGGGAGCGCGGCGCCGGCAGAGACCGCCGCCCCGCGGGGACAGGCCGGGCTCTCAGGAGGGCACGGAGAGGGCGCGGCGCAGGGAGACCGGGGCGAAGGCCTCTGCTCCAATAGGAGCGGCTGGCGGGGACCCAGCACCAGGAGAGGGGGGTGCCCACAGGGCCTGAGGACCGAGCTGCGAGCGAGCTGTCCCTGACGGACACCAGCCCGTGGTCTGCCTGGCCTCTTTGGGGACCCTGCTGGACGCCCACCTTGCTGTCCCGCGTCCTGCCATCCGCGGGGCCCTGGGTGTCCCTGGTGCTCCACCAGTCCGCCCCTCCAGCGCCGAGCACGCAAGAGCTCAGGCCAGGGCGCCGCCCCCACCCTCAACGGCCTCCTGGCAGGTACCTCCGTCCAGAACACCGCTCTTCAGGCCGCCCTGGTTGTCTGAGGTCAGGAGCAGCTCCGCGATCCCCCGGTCCTGCAGGGCCTGCGAGGGGGTCAGACAACAGACTGTCCTTCCTCACACCTCCCACCACGTCACACTCTGACCTCTGCCCGGACCAGGCCCTGGGGCCGGGAGAAACATGTGTCCCAGGAGCCCAGCCTCCCCTGGGCTTCGAGACCAGGCAAGCGTCCCTTTATGCACCCCATCCCAGACACCAGGGTCACCACCCAGTAAGAGAGACAGCAGAGCAGCTTCCTTCCCTGCAGCCCGGGGACTGGGGAAGCCTGGCCCAGCCCCACAGGCACAGGAGAACAGGCATCTGGGGCTCTGGCCCAGGGGAGTCTCAGGGTGGAGCTGCGGCAGAAGACGCCCCGCTGGCCTGAGCCTGCCCCAGACAAGGACTGAGCTCTCCCCATCTGGCTTCAAGAACAGCACCCTCCCCGAGGCAGCCTGGCCCCTCTGCAGGGGAGGAGGGGGACACTGGGTGAGGACCTCCGAGCATCTGCAGGGACGGGAGGAGCCCCCAGATGGATATGACTCTCCCCGTGACAGCAGGGGTCACCCAGGACACCGGGGGCCGGAGAAGCTCTCATCAGATCAGCTGGAGGCACTGAGGCTTTCTCCACGCACACGGGGCCCGACCCTCCCAAGTACAAAATGCTGGTGCCAGTGATGTCATCACTGTCCTGTGTGCTGACCGCTCGCTGGATGCCGGAGCAGCACTGAGTCTGCGACTTGACTGCACATACAGTTGGGACAGGCAACCCTCCCATCAGTCCCAATTCACAGAAGAGAGCAGAGGCGTAGAAAAATGGATGCATCTGTTCCAGGTCTCAGCTGCCAAGCATGCTGGAGCAGCACTGAGCCTGCGACTTGACTGCACATACAGTTGGGACAGGCAACCCTCCCATCAGTCCCAATTCACAGAAGAGAGCAGAGGCTTAGGGAAATGGATGCATCTGTTCCAGGTCTCAGCTGCCGAGCGAGAGGAGCCAGTTCTGAGCAGCTGTTATTCAGTCACTCATCGCAGCCGAGGCTTTGCAACCCCATGGACTGCAGCACACCTCTGAGTAGGAACCTGTTCTTTTCGGTGTCACTCTGGCCCTGCCCTTGCCTGCTCTGCCGCACACTTGGTCAGGGGCTCCAGCCACCCGCACGCTGGAATCGGATGTCTGAGCTCCACCCCAGAGACCTTTGCTTAACAGACGGCATATGGCCCCGGGGCACAGTGAGTTTAAACAATTCCCAGATGGAGCCAACATGCAGCCGAAGGAGGGGCCGCTGCTTTGAGTGCTGGGGTCAGATCAGCAACCTCCACCTCCAAGAAGGCCTCCAGGGTCCTGTCAAGGCAGTTCCGTTACTCTCAGCCCCCGCAGCACCATATGTACCAAAATCCCTGTTAAACTCAGCCAACGGAGGGCACAAGTGAGGACCCTGTTGCAATCAAGGTCTGGAGAAAGGATTTACTGCTTAGTAAACGGTGCTGGGTGACAGGCCCACACATCACACTAGAGCCCGTGGAGGGACTGCGCAGAGGTGAGCTGAGCTGACTCTTACCTTCTTGATGTAAGGCATGTAGGCGGGGTCTTTGTTGTAGGACCCATACTCGTTCTCCACCTGCACAGCAATGATGGGTCCCCCGTGCTTGTACTGAGAAAACAGAGAGCAATCAGAAGCTGAGGGTGTAGTGGGAACCGTATCAACTAACGCCACCGCACTTATCACCAATGACAGCAAAACATCCCATTCAAAAATGCAAGTCTCAGAAGGTCTGATATACAATTGAGTGACGTCAGTAAGACAGGGAGAAGGAAGCTCCAGGCCTTTGTCTCCCTAGGGAAATAACAAAAAAACAACTGCACCACTGACTAAAGTAACTTTATAGGAGCTCTGGAAACAAGCCAAATGTTTAAGCAAACAAGTGAACATCCAGTCAAGAAAAAGACACATTCAAAACGGTAGCACATTCCAGGATTTTGCTCACCTGTGTCCCACCTACTCCCTGGAGTAGCAAGGTGCAGTCAGAAGGACACAGCCTGAGTTCCAGCCCCCTCCGTCAGGACAGGAGGAGCGAGATGGAACTTGTTTGCAATGTTCTGGGCTATTTGTGGGCTCCCTAGAGAACTAGTTTCTGTCTCATCTGACTTGGAGATCAGACAGAAAATGTTGGTACGGTTTGGACCTCAGGCTGGAAGCTGCAAAAGGCAGCGATGGGTCACAGCCTGTAAACATTTCAGGGGGACTACAGACCCGTGGATGCCTGGGAGCAAGGGATTACAGGCAGAGGAATATGATAGAATATCTAAGGCCACAAGAAGAGTCCAGGGTGAGACTCTTGGAGAAATCAACATGTAAAAGCAGCTGGGGGAATTTTTTTTTAAACTATACACACAAACCAGACAGGATATATACCAAGAAAATACCTGAGAAGATCTCAAGCCTGCATCCCAGGCTGATCTCAAGGCTCAGGAGCCCACTAAACACTAAAGGTCTTTCCAGAAGACTGAAACGCTGGGAGAGGGGGGACGTCTTTACAAATGCCTAACTCTAACCCTCCAAAATAAGGCATACAAAGAAACAGGAAAACGTAGCTCAAAGAACAAAATAAATCTCCAGAAACAGTGTCTAAAGGAACTAGAAATGGTCTCTAAAGAAACACACACGCTGAACTTAGAAGACAAAGAATTTTAAAACAACTGTCATAAATATGATCAAAGAGCTAAAGAAAAACATGGACAGAAATCAAGGCAAGGACATATGGACAAAGTGAGAATATCAATAAAGAGACAGAAATGATTTCAAAAAGAACTAAACAGAAATTCTGGAGCTGAAAAGTACATTGTCTAAACAGAAAAATTCACCATAGGAGTTCAACTGCATATTCAAACAGGCAGAAGAAAGAGTGTGCAAACTGGACGACAGGTCATGTTGAATTATTGAGTCTGAGAAACAAAAAGAAAAAAAAAATAAAAACAAGGGAAGAGGTCCTAGGAGACTTTATGCAAATCAGTAAACAGACAAATACACTCACTATAGGAAGTCCAAAAGGAGAAAAAAGGGGCAGAGATCCAAGCTTCAGTGAGATCCAAGTAACATTAAACCAGAGACCCACAGCAATACGTATTATCAAACTGTCAGAAGACAGAGAGAGATTCTTGAAAGGATCAAGAGAAACACAACTTGGCATGTGCAAAGGATTCCCAACTTTGCAGAACATTTGGTCCTGTCCAAAACATCCATAAGATATTCAATCCATAAGACATTTGGTTCATATGACATTCAGTTCATGCCAAAAGGTCTTTGAAATCTAGTTCTACCCAAAATGTCCATGAGCCTCTTTGCCCCACACTAAATAGCTTGGACCTTTGAGTGTGGACCGAATGTCTGCTAACCATCCCCAGTGAGATTACCAGCGGATATCTCATCAGAAATCTTGCAGGACAGATCCAGTAGGATACTATATTCAAAGTACTGAAGGAAAAAAACTAGCAACTGAGATTTCTCTATGTGGCAAAACTGTCCTTCAAAAATAATGGAGAAATTAAGACATTGTCAGACAAATAAAACCTGAAGGAATACATTACCACTGCTGCTGCTGCTAAGTCGCTTCAGTCGTGTCTGACTCTGTGCGACCCCATAGACGGCAGCCCACCAGGCTCCCCCATCCCTGGGATTCTCCAGGCAAGAACACTGGAGTGGGTTGCCATCTCCTTCTCCAATGCATGAAAGTGAAAAGTGAAAGGGAAGTCGCTCAGTCGTGTCTGACTCCTATCGACCCCATGGACTGCAGCCTACCAGGCTCCTCCACCCATGGGATTTTCCAGGTAAGAGTACTGGAGTGGGGTGCCATCGCCTTCTCCAATGCATGAAAGTGAAAAGTGAAAGTGAAGTCGCTCAGTCGTGTCCGACTCCTATCGACCCCATGGACTGCAGCCCTCCAGGCTCCCCCACCCATGGGATTTTCCAGGCGAGAGCACTGGAGTGGGGTGCCATCGCCTTCTCCGGCATTACCACTAGACTTGCCTTATAGGAAATGCTTCACAGCGTCCCTCAGGTTGAAATGAAAGAATGCTAGATGAGAACTCAAAGCCAGGTGAGAATGTAAACTTCCCTGGGAAAGTTAAATATGTGAACAAATATATAATTTTAGTTTGTAACTCTATTTGTTATTCTTTGCAGGAGTTAAAAGACAAGTATATAAAAATAATTATGGGTCTATATTAATTGTTACACAATATATAAAAATACAATTTGTGATAGCAATAATATAAAGAGGACGGAGCTGTAAAAAGTAGAGTTTTTGTATGTGATCGAAATTAAGATAGTATCAATATAAAATAGAATGTCATAACTTTAGGACAGTGTATGTAATCCCCATGGTAACCAAAATATCTGTAGAATATACACAAAAGGAAATAAGAAGAATCAAAACTTGTTACTTAAAAAATTCAACTAGTAAAATCTGCTGCAAAAAAAATATCAACTAAATACAGAGGAAGGCAGTAATGAAGGAAATAAGGGAGAAAAAAGCTATAAGACATACAGTAAACAAATAACAAAACAACAAAAGTAAGTGCATCCCTATCAGTAATTACTTTAAATATAAATGTATTAAACTCCCCAATCAAAAGACAGATTTTCAGAATGCATAAAAAAGCAATACCTAACTATAGGCTGTCTACAAGACGCTCATGTTAGGTCTGTGGACATACATGGGTTGAAAGAGAAAATACGGAAAAAGATATTCTGTGCAAATAGTAACCAGAAGAGAGCGGGGGTGACCATAGTAACAAGCAACACGGACTTTAAGGCATAAACTGTTAGAAGGGAGAAAGAAAGACATTATTTAGTGTACACAGGTGTATAGATATTCATATTTGCACAACAATAAAAGGGTCAAAATAGAGGGGGCAATAATTATAAACATATATGCACCAAACACAGAGCTCCAAAGTAAATATTGGCAGAATTAAAGGGAGAAATGCAACTCTATAAAAACAGTACACGACTTCAATACTCCATTTTCAGTAGGATAACCAGACAGAAGATCAAGAAGGACACAGAAGACTTGAACAACACTGCAGACAAGTGAGACCGGACCTGTGTGTACAGAACACCCCACCCACCAGCAGCACAACACACTGCCCTCAGATGCACGTGGACCACTCTCCAGGACAAACCGCAGGCCGGGCCATACGGCACGCTTTAACAAAATTTAAAGCTGAAATCATATAAAGTATCATTTCCATTACAGAAAAGATGAAAGTAGAACCCAACAACAAAAAGGAACTGGAAAAGTCACAAGACTGTGAACGGTTTAATCAGTGTTAATCAGTGACTCGAAGAAATCTCAGGAAACCTAGAGAATATCTTGAGACAAATTAAAATAAAAACACAACATACAAACTTGTGAGATACAGTGGAGGCACTATAAACACTTTAAAATAGAAGAAAGATCTCAAGTCAGTAACCTAACTTTTCGTCTTAAGCAACTGGAAAAGAAGAAACTAAACTCAAAGGGAACAGAAGGAAGGAAATAAGAAATATGAGCAGGGGGAAAAGAGAAGATTAGAAAAACAATAGGGAAAAAGCAACCAATCTTTTCTTGGTTCTCTGAAAAGATTAATAAGATTGACAAACCTTTAGTTACAGTAAGAAAAGACTCAAGTAGAAACACACAACAGGCCAAGACTGAATTGTGAAAAAAGAAACATCTGAACAGATTTACAACTAGTGAGGAAATTTACACCAATCTTTCTCAAATTCTAAACAGTTTGAAAAAAGGGAACACTTCCAAATTTACTCTATTTACCAAAGCCAGAAGAGTTAACAGGGAAAGAAAACTACAGACCAATATCCCTCATGAATATTGATGCAAAAATCTTAAGCATAATACTAAAAAAATCAAATTCAGCAGCATACTAAAAAGATTATACACCATGAAAATGTGGAGTTTATTCCTGAATATAAGGACGATTCAATAAAATCAATGTTATATACCACATTAATGAAATGAAGGTTAAAAAAAAAAACAAAACACAATTACCTCAAATGATGTTGTAAAAAAGCATTTCAAAAATTCAGCATGATTTCATAATAAAAATACTCAACAAATTACTAATATAAGGAAACTATCTCACCTTTAAAAAGGCTATAATGTGAACAGCCCACAGCCAGCCTCATACTCACTGAAACCTTTTCCTCTGAGATTAAGATTGAGACAAGATTCCTGCCTTTACCACTTCTATTCAACAAGGTATAGAGAGTGTTAGCTAGAGCAATTAGGAAAAAAAGAGTGAAATAAGTCATCCAAGTTGGAAAGGAAGATGCAAAATTATCTCTTGTTTGCACACAATATGATCTTATGAGTAGAAAACCATGAAGATTACATACAGATACAAACCTGTTAGTTCTAGTGACCAAAACAGCAAATCCGCAGGATATGAAGCCAATGCACAAAGAATTCAATGGTTTCTATGCACTATCAGTGAAAACTTCTACATACAATAGCATCATGAAGATTTAAATATTTAGCAATAAATTTAATCAAGGAGGTAAATCTTACACACTGAAACCTACAAAGTGTTGGCAAAAGAAAGAAGATGCCAATAATGGAAAGGTACCCTGTGTTCATAGACTGAAAGATTTACTATTATTAAGATGTCACTACTACTCAAAGTAACCTACACAGTCAATGCAATCCTTGTCAAAATGCCAGTGTTTTAAAACAAACAGAAAAAGGCATCATAAAATCCACATGGAATCTCAAGAGACTCTAAATACTCAAAACAACGCTGGAAAAAAAGAACAAAGTTAGAGGTCTCACACTTTCTGACTTCAAAACTTACCACACAGCTACGGTAATCAAAACGTGTGGTCCTGGCCTCAAGACAAATATATAGACCAATGGAATAGAATAGAGAGCCCAGAAATAAACTCACACGTATGGTCAAAGGATTTTCTCCAAGGGTGGCAAAACCTATTCAATGGGGAAAGGACAGTCATTTTTCTCAACAAATGATGGCAAGAAAACTGGATATGCACATGCAGAAAACAAAGCTGGAGCCTTACGTTATGCACACCAGCTGAAATGCTTAACTCAGAGGAGACCATAAACCGGAATGGGAGAGCAACACCATGAAACTCTAAGAAGGCGCCACAGGGGAGAAGCGTCGTGAAATTGGAGTTGGCAACGATTTACCTGAAGCACAGGCACCACAGGGAAAAACGAGACGCACTGGACTTACGAACACCCTCAGAGTGAACACCCTCAGAGCGGGAGAAGATATTTACAAGACATACATTTGATAAGATACTGATAGACACTGAAGAAAGAACTCCTACAACCACAAAAACACACAGACCAACTAACAAATGGGCAAAGAATTGGAATAAACATTTCTCCAAGGAAGATATATACATGGACAGTAAGGACATGAAAAAATACTCCACATCACTAATTATTAAGTAATTCAAATCAAAACCACAGTGAGATACCACTTTACATCCATTAGGATGGCTTTTATGAAACAGACAGAAAACAGCAACTGTGGGCCAGGGTGTCAAGAAATCAGAATTCTGTGCATTGTCCATGAGGATGTAAAATGGTGTGTTGTGGAACACTTAACTTTTCCTCAAAACTTTAAACACAGAAAAACCATGTGACCCAGCAAAACCACTTCTGGGTGTATATCCAAAGGAAGTGAAAGCGGACCCAAACAGATATCTGTACCCCATGGAGGAGGGCATGGCAACCCACTCCAGTATTGGCCGAGGTCCAGCCCCGGCTGATCCAGGGTATTCCAAGGGGAGACGGCGCTGGCGACTATTTAAATATTCATCAAAGATATAAAGAGTAATAGAATGAGGATAGCTCAGTAGGAAAATTCAGTGGAGAAAAGAGGCTGAGTAGCTTGGTTACGCGGAAAATCAATATAACCTGTGACACCAGGTTAGCTCTGACCACGGAGGCCGCAGGCGCCCTCTCGAATAGCGGAAGGTGCCCTACCTTAGACACCTTCTCGAGTGGGTCTTAGAAGCCCAGGCAAATAAATGGTCGCAGAGGACCTCCCCGCTCCAGATGGAGACTCAGCTGGAAATTGAGAAGAAAGAATGACATGGGGAGACCAAGCTTTGGTGAGCAAGGCCTGTAGCTTTATGTTCAACAGGGGTTTTTATACCCTAAGTTACACATAGAGGATAATAGGGGATGCAAAGTCAGCAGTCTTTGATCCTTATCAAAAACTAGGGTTTCTTTCCTGCAAATTTATCATATACAAATGGTTTAGGTGATTTACATCAACTTCTGGCCAGAAGGCTGATTAACATTTTATGACTCTTGACAAAGGTTTGTCAACCATAAGACTTATTTTCTCTAAGAGTAATTATTCTAAGGTTTGGCGCCATCCTCCGAAGGTGTTAGATAAAATTGCATTCCTATAGGGCGGATGTGTAATGGGTTTACAACAAAGGAAAGAATTTATTACCTTAAGGGTCTAACGTTGCTAGCACCAAGGCCACTACTTAGTTTTTCTACATACCAACTATATTAATTAATATACATTCAAGGATACAATACAGGGGATGTGGAAACTTGGCAGCAAGCACTGGCTCATCAATGAAATCCTTTACTAGTTTATTCTGACAGTTTCTAACTCTCTGAGAGGCTCTAAGCTATTTGAATATCTTAAGCTTCCCGTGCCTCTCGAGGCTGGGAGACTGTAAACAATCGTATGCATAGCTGTAGGAGTCCGGGTAAACTTGTCAGGTGAGTTAGAGAGCCATCTGAGGGATTTAGATTTAAACACTCCTAATGCCCAGGAACTTTATTAATTGGAGCTGTAAGTTAACTCTTTGTCAGAGAGAGCAAGATGGTGGTGGGGGACAGCCCCCGGTAAAGTCAGAGGTGAGAGCACAAAGCAATAAAGTAGGCAGACTCTGTTTTTTGGGGGGTAGATGCTCAAGAATATCCAGGGGGTCTCCTGAGGCTCGATCCCGCCTTTGCATATGCCGAGCCTCCTTCCTCATGACCTTTGTCATGAGTGGAGTGCCTCTCGCTGGCTCCCGGCAAGTATTCTTGCCTAGAGAATCCCCATGGACAGAGGAGCCTGGGGGGCAACTGTCCATGGTGTCACAAAGAGTCGGACACGACTAAGCGCCTAAGCACAGCACCCAGAAAAAACTGTCCTGGATTAGGTATGACCTTTCTGTGCTTAAGAAGGATTCTGGGTCACATCCCAGCACAGCCACCGGCCCTCAGCCCCACCCCCACCTCTGCTGCCCAGCCTACGACAGCTTACTGAATCGTCTTGGCAAGCCCATCTTCCTTGCAAAAATCTAGACTAAGAATTTTCCTAGCTTCTTGCTTCTTTCATGACTGAGGCTGCCAGATTTAGTAAGTAAAAATACAAGACATCCAGTTATAATGCTTGAACTTACAACAAATAATTTTTAAATAAGCAATGAATTTTTTAATGTAACTGCCCCATGCAATATTCAGGACATATGTATACTTAAAAAATGTATTTCTTGTTTATCTGAAGTTCACATGTAACGGGGGTCTCCTGTGTTTAACTTGCCGGCCCTACATAGGACCAGCAGTTCCTTTGATCTATGTGCTGTGAATATCCCAAACCATTGACTCACAGCCGTTTTTATCAATGAACTAATTTTTTAACTGTGCTAATTTCTCAGTGTCACACTTCTTGCTTTTACAGAAGCAAGAGTTTATTTGCATTCCTGCTTTTTCATTGGTTCCAATTATTAGATGCCACATTAAGACACTTTCTGGCCCAAATGCATTTTAAGACGCCCGTTTTGAATGATAAGCCCGCACCGTGCAGCGCCCTTTGGGAGCCGAGGGATGGACTCGGGACGCCATCAGTGGAGACTATAAGGAGAAGGCCCCCTCTTCACAGGCGAGGGGCTGTCCCAGGGGCGCCTCTCCAGCGGAGCTGGGCCCTGCACTGCGGGACGGGACGGACGAGCCGTCCCCCAGCACCCGGCGCCGCAGCCCCGCGCCCGCCCGCACTGCGCCGGCCTTCGGAGCATAGGCCCCGGCAGCGCAGCACCAGGCAGGCCGCCGCGGAGGAGGGTGGCGGCCGCGGGAAGCGCCGTGAGCTGAGAGCCTGACTGGGCTGCGGCACCGGTGCGGGGCGCGGAGGACAGGCCCAGTCTGCTCTTTTACCTGGAGCGGCACCACCCTGAGCATCAGGTGGTCAAAATAAAGGTCCACTGCCTCCGTGAAGCCCTTGTACGTTGTTCTCAGCCTCATGTCAGGGTCTCGGAGTAACCAGCTTGAATGAAAAGGGGAGGGTGATTAGTTTCACCATCTGGGGGTTTGCTCTGAGCAGGATGATGGCTGAAAGGAAGCAGCTTCAGGGAGCCCAGGGGTGACCCTGGAGGCCAGTCAGGACGCAGGGCAGACGCTGGCGCGGGCCAGAACCTGCTTTCTCCCCGAGGACCCAGCACCACTGGCCATTCTAGTTCTGAGTCATGGCCAGGTGTCTGGCTGCCAGTCAGAGGGACCAAAGCTTTCATTGAAGCCAAGGCCCATGTCTCAAGACTTTACACAACATCTCATCAAAGAGGGACGAAGAGAAAGGGGTCAGGGATCACTAGGACTGGAGGACACAGGGGTCGCCTTCTGCTATCAGCAGAAAAAGCAATCCTGGGGGCCAAGAGAAGGGGTCTGGTCTCCTCTCTCTGGTCCAGCTGCTCCCCATCTGAACGGGCTCCTCAGCATCCAGAGCTCCACCTGGGGTGTGGGGGGAGGGGGAAGGGGGGATGGGTTGGGGGAGGGAGGAGGGGGAGGGAGGGGGGTACCCTGGAGACAAGGTTAACCCTGCCCCTGGGCCGAAGGGGGAGGGGTGGGGGAGGGGGAGCAGCGGGAGGGGAAAGTGTGGGGGAGTGGGGGAAGGGTGGGGGGGATGGGAGAGGGGAGAGGGAGGAGGAGCTGGAGACAAAGAAGGCTAACCCTGCCCTGGCCTGCCCGTGGTGTTCACCCCACAGGTAAGCACGGAGCACCACTTCCAGAACCGCAGCCAAGGTGTTTTCCTTCTCATACAGATTCTGAGGAACGTTTATGTTTTCCTGCAGAAGGCCCCAGTGCTTCTCGCATCCTGGTCCAGAAGAACTGAACAGGCTGAGAAAGCCATCACTGGGTCAGGTCACTGGGTGACCGTGGAGAGACGGCCCCCTGGGGCCCGACGCCCGCGTCCGTCACAGGGAAAGCTCTGGTCTCTGGTCCCCGCTAGGACTCCCTCTGTTAGCAGCACGGTCAGCTCTACCTCCTGAGAATGCCCGCCTAGGACCTGAGCGGGGGTGCAGGGCGGCCTGAGGGCTTCAGAGCTCAGACTTAACTGGGCACCGCTGACACAGGGTTTCTAAGCCGCGGGGAGGAGGGACAAGGCTGCTCTGGCTGTGTGAGCCTCAGGGCCCCTCGCCGAGCTGAAGGCCCAGCGACAGAAGGGGTCTGGGCAGTGGGGCGGGCCTGGTTGCCCTGGAGATGAGAGTGAGGCCTTTGCACAGCAGAAGGCGGCACATGGGACCAGCCCGCTACCCTCTGGGGGGCGGACCCGGGAGAGGGAGCTAGCAGCTAGAACAGACTAGCAGCCAGACCCCTTCTCTCAGCCCCCAGGATTGACAGGCATGGACCCTGTCAACAGGAAACCCTTCTGCTGGAATGTTACTAGTGGTAGTAACACCTGGGACCAGGGCTGGCCCTGGCTCCAAGTAATCCTGCCCGACTCCTGAGCCAACCACAGGCACGGTTCTGACTTCTCTGGAGACCCCATCCCAAGACAGCTCATCAGGGCCTGAGATCTGAAGGCAAAAGATAAAACTAAAACTGCGTGTTTCTCCTCTACGTTATCAAAATGCTTGCCCTTAAAAACAAATGCTTCGTAGCACACCTAAGGAACAGGAGGGTGGGTTTGACTTCTTCCATTTTTCAGAAAGTGAGGCTCGTCTGGAGCGGGCGGGACCGGACCGAGGCCGAGCCCCACAGCAGGGCCCGGCGCCTGAGAACGGCCGCCCGCGCCTGCGGCACAGAGCCACATGGAATCTGACGAGGACAGCAACTGTGACGTCACTGACGAGGCTGCCCTTTGGGGGCCACTTATTCTGAAAAAGAGCCTCAGCACAGGGTGAAACGTTCATGTAGGCAGCAGCATCAGCCCACGGGGTGCTCAGCACTCACACGAGCGCACAGGGCACCCCCAGCCACAGCCGAGGCCCAGCCCCGCTCACCTGGGCAGGCCCCCGAGGTCCACCTCGCTGCAGATGTAGGGGCCTGGACGCAGGATCACCCACAGCCCCACCTCTGCTGCCAGCAGGATGAAGGCCCTGGGGGGTTGGAGTAACCCACTCTCAGGACTCGGAGCCGGGGGGAACAAGGCCCAGGGGCCCCTACCCTCACCTGCCCAGCCCTCCCTGGGGGGCTGGGGATGCTGAGGGCAGGACGCCCCCTGCAGAGCAGAGACGCCCTCCCCCACCCCCCCGGGGTCACCGCCGGGGCCCCAGCCTGGGATGTCAGCGCGGCCACTCTGGGGAGGGACTGCAGGACTGTGCTTGGGGGACAGGCCCGGCCTGGGGGTGGCGGGGTCGTGATGGAGGGCGTGGGGCCAGCACAGGCTCCCCCCGCGGCCCCCTCTGCCCAGATGGCCCATGGGTCCCCGCCCCTCAGACCCCCAGCCCCACCCCAGCCGGGTCACAGAACCTACTCCAGGTCCAGGTTCCCAGAGAAGTCGAATGTGCCTCTCTCCGGCTCGTGGAGGTTCCATGGGACGTAGCTGTGGCAGGGAAGAGGGTGACAGGCGTGAGGCCCCCAGTGGTTCTCCACTCTGTCTCCCAGACCAGCACCTCCGTCCCTAAAACCCTCATGACGGCTGAAGATGGATTTCTCAGGTATGCCGTCTAAGCAGCGTCAGGGCTGGAATGGAGAAAAACTGGAGAGACCGGGGAGCTTGCAGAAGCAGGGCAAGCCCTCCCCCCAACGCTGCCCCCCGGAGAAGGGCAGAGGGCCAGGAGATGGGGGGCATCCCTCCCTCCCCCTTCTCCATCATCCTGTATCTTCACCAGAGAAAGAAGTAACTTTATGGGCAAAGCAGTTAAAAGTGAGGCAGGCTAAGACCTGGAACCCTTGCCGAGGTGCCTGCGCCTGGACAAACACAAAATACAGCAACAAAATACAGAGTAACTATAAGAGACCAAACAACCGCACACACGTGGGGCAAAGTGCAGCCAAGACACAGGAAGACCCAGAACCCAGCTGCCATTTCCCAGGTGCGGGGGCAAAAGCAGGGTCCATGCAGCACCCCTCCACGCAGCATCACCAAGTGGCGGACCACCTCGTCCCCACGCCAGCCCCCCAGACATCCCCACCCCCGGGAGGAGCCCCCGTTTCTGCTCTTGCTCCCCCCAGGTACACCCTCTCCTGCGACCCTCCTCTGGCCTCTGGTCAGTGCCTACTGATTAGAGTCCTAGAACCCTGGTCGGCAACAAAAGTAGGGTAAAAAGGAGTCCTACTCATCAGCACCACTCTAATGCAGTACTCAGAGTCCCAAACCCTGTCACAGACGGAGGTTCTTACCCTGAAGAGAGTATCAGGAAATGTAAGTTCCTTAAGGGGCTGCCTCTGAGTCCCCGCTGCCCCTCTCCTGGATGCCACCCACAGCAGCCTCTGGGGGAAGGCCCCTGATTGCAAAGGTGAACAGGTGGCTTCCTGCTTCCACCTCAGACTCAAGAGCTCAGACTCTCCTGCTCTTAAAATGCAAAATGCTCAGCCCATCAGGAGCCCTGTAACAGGAGCATGTGCCCCCAGGACCAGAAATAAATGGATGCCGCTAGGTAACCTTCCTGGAAAATCACATACTTTGTTCAACTATGATGTCATGGCTCAGAACACCCCGTAACTGTCCTTAGAACTGATTTCAAAATCGGTTCATAAACTACCAAGAAAACCCACGTCCTTGACTTGTAATCACACATTTTTGCCTGAAGTTTTCATAACCCAGCCTGATCATGCACTTGGTTTCATAGACTTGGGTCCAAATATCTGTTGGAAATGCTGAAAAAGACATCCACAAAATGATCAAGATTTTTTTCCCAACCGAGCACACGTGGTAACTGATTCCCCGATCAGCACAGAGGCCAGTGGCCACCGCGAGCTGACCCTGCGCTTGTTCCAGGATGGAAGCCCCAGCTTCTGAAGACGGTTCCAGAAAGCGATATGGAGACAGGTGTGCTGGGAAAGTCCACACACACCCCGGCAAGGGGGGCTCCTTCCTTAGACCCCCGGGGGTGCTGGGCTGCTCCCCTTTAGAGGCCCGCGGGAAGCCGGGCTCCTCTCCTGTACCCACGAGGGCCGGGCTCCTCCCCCTTAGAGACCCGCGGGGGGGCCCGGTCTCCTCTCTTAGACCCACGGGGGACCGGGCTGCTCCCCCTTAGACCCGCGGCCCGAAGCCGGGCCAGGTGAGAGGCGCGGGGCGCGGGGCGGCGCTCACGTGGTCAGCGTGTTGAGGCCGCAGGCCCGCAGCTTCAGGAGCCGGTCCCTCCAGTAGGCCCGGGGCACCCGGAAGTAGTGGACGGAGCCCCCGAAGATCCAGAAGGCCGAGTTCTCCAGCTTGAAGTTCTGGCCATCGGCACGCAGCCCCAGGTGCCGGCGCCGCCACAACGAAGCGCCGAGGCCGCTCCAGTCCAGCCTGCGGGAGACAGGGCCTCAGAGCCGGCCTGCCAGCCGGGCGCGTGGGGTGTGGGCAGCCGGGCCCCCGCCTCCGCCTCCAGCCCCCGGACGGTGCCCGACGCTAGACTCGAGGCCGCCACGCAGCTCACGCGCCTAGCGGTGCTCACACCCAGCCAGCGAGGAACAGACAAGACGAGGAACAGACAAGACGGCTTTCAACGCGGGGCTGCGCTCAGAAGGGAGGTCGGGGTGCACGCGGGCAGGGGTCTAAGGGCAGAGAAGCTGCCTTTTGGTGCTGGGACCGAGAGGACTCGGGGCGGACGGGGCTTCCTACAGCGGCCACCGGACACACATCAAAGCAGCAGCTACTTGACAGGTACCTCGGGGTCACCTCAAGGTCACAGCCCCCAGGCTGGCGGTGCAGATACCTGAAGAGAGGGACCAGTTAGGAACAGCGTCTGCTCAGGGACCGAGCGTCCAAGGCTCACATTCCTGAGGAGGGGGTGTGGCCG